>NC_080595.1:25941124-26270291 GCF_027887145.1 Ammospiza caudacuta
CTGCCCCCCATGTTTGGGTTTATCCCAAACTGTAGCAGGAGTCAAGATAGGATGTGTGTGTAAGTGCAGCACCTGTGTGTCCTTTCCTTCTACAGCAGTCTTTGTTGCTTCTGCCCCTGGCAGGAATGCTCAGATGTCTGGAATTGCCTTTTCTGGGCTTCTTTTTGGCCAGTGCTTTTCTGTGTACAGCACTGAAAAAGAACTGCTGGGACATGGGCAGGTTCCTGTGGTTCTTTCTCCCTTAGCTGTATGTGCTGAGCCCAGAGGAATGAGTGAAGTTGTGCTTCATGCCCTCCCTGCCCTTGACATCCTGTGCTGTCTCTGCATCCTGCTGCAAGGTCAACGGCCCTGCAATCTGTGCTCCTTCTGACTGGCACCACGCTTCACCCCTTTATCAAAAATACCACGTGGGGAGGGCTGGCCTGGAGGGTGAACCTGGCTGGCTGCTCCAGGTTTGCTGTTGGCAAAGCCCTGAGTCCAAGGGGAGTGGCAAGTGTGAACTGCAGTCAGCTGTCCTGCAGTGTCCTGTGCTGGCATCCCAGTCCCAGGGAGGCTGCTGCAGGGTGTGTGTGTGAGGTGTTGGGTTTGTAGGTCTGTGCTGCCCTGCCTCACAGAGTCAGGGTGCTGTGTGCTGCTCAGAGCACAGTGGCTGAGCCATGCACAGCCCTGGGATCTTGGTGACCTCAGTTCAGCATCTGCAGTAAAATATAGCTGGTTTTAGCTGTCCTACACATCAGCTCAACCTGCTTACTGCATCTGAGGCACTGTTAGTAGTCCTGCTCTTGCCTGGCTGTCCTTCTCTGGCTTTATCTGTGGGAAGCTTGTGAAACATCGTGAACAGAGATAAGAAAACATAGTTGCATATTGTTTGGGGTTTTTTGGTTTGTTTCTAAAGAGTGCTGAAAGTTTGGGTTTTCTGAGCTTACCACAGAATCATTTAGATTGGGAATTACCTCTAAGATTATTTTTCTTCCACTTGTTGAAAAAAATTGCTGTAGGTCCTCTTGAGAAGATAGGAAATGTTGCTTATTTTGTTCTTTTTTAACCTTGTGTTGAGATCTCATTGGCATGAGGAATAGAATTCATTTACCCTCCCAATAATCTCAGTCATTGAGGTGCCTGTAGCTGGGGAATCAGAGGTGTGGGAGTCAGCTGAGGAGCTGTAGTGACTTTGTGACTTACATTACATTTGTTGGATCTGCTCTGGTATCAGCAATGTGCACAAGTATGACTGGAGCTGGTTTCTTAGCTGATTTAATGTAACCAGTACAAGAGTTCAGTGAGTATTTCTTTTGGGTCAGAGTAGCTTATTTTGGGTCAGATAAGCAGAACCAGCGTGTTTCTACAAAAAGAAGCACAGTTTTAATTTTCCCTTATTTTATGGTGATAATTGAAAAAGGTGTCTTCAGTTGGACCCTTGTAAGAGTCTTGCACGTGAGCTTAGTTTTTAGCCTACAAGTTACCTCTTCACTTCTTGCCTCATGCTATGGGAAATCATGCTTTATTTATGTACTAAGCATTTAAAAACAGCTGGGTAACTGCTTTCATCTTGCTTTGCACGATGGAAATGAATACAGAAATACAGCAGGAAGTGAAGGAGACTTTACGTCAGACTTTGAAAGTGTAAAATGAGTGGACTCTTTCCTAATAGGTGCTAATGAGGACCTGGTAATGGCATAATGATGATTTCAGCACTGAATTAAAGCTGGGTGAAATGAAAGCACTCCCTTATGGGTACATTCACGTTTCTGTTGTGTAAGTTAGGGGTGTAGTGTTTAATAGCATTCAGTGCAGCTGCAGCATTGGCTGTGCCCCGTTTTCCTTGAAACAAGAAGAAGGCTAATGTGGTGTGCTGCAAGCTCATGCCTTGGTTTGCATTGCTGTAATCTCTGTGTCAGTTACCACCAGGAAAGAAAGCTTGGGAAACATACAAGAGATACTCTCTATTTATAATGTACAAAGTCTGCAGTGCTCCACAATGTGGTGTGATGTGTATCTGCTGTGACAAACCTCTCACTCTGACAGAAGTGGCCTGGCAGTTTGAGCCCTGAGCTCTGAATAGCAAAACAAGAAAATATCTGGTCTCTGTTGGTGTTTCAGAAACACTGGAAGACTAATTAGTTGCATAACCACTAATATGTAATAATCTGCACAGTGAGATCAAATAAGGACCAGAAATACAGAGATGCTTGACTGTTGTTTCATAATGACCCTGCCACGTGTGGCTGTGACTGTATTTCAGTGTCTTGCCTTAACACCTGTCAAAATGCATCTCCTGCTTTTTGTACCTCTTTATTAAGAGGTGCTAATGCTCTGTTTGCTGCTATGTGCTGTGGTTTCTTTATGCCTAACAATATATTCTTCAGTGACAGAATGAAGTTCCTGCTTGTCAGAGAACACACACTCCTAATTGTGGGGTTAAAGTGTGTTGGAGCTGCTGGGGAAATAATTACTTTGAACTTGAATGGAAAGGTGATGTTATTGTTGAGGCAGCAGAGTAGAAGTAGGTTAAATTTGTAGCATGCAAGTCACTTGATTTGTGGCTCTAAGTCTACAGAGCTGTGGCTTTGTCTTGTGAGCAAGTGGAACAGATGTTGGGTGCTCTTGGACTGGGGATATATTTTTGTGTGTTCAGTTAGTTGGAGCCTCTTTTATTTGTACCATAGAAATTCCAACAATTGCAAGTTGAGAGCATGTTTGGAAATTGAACCACTGTTTTAACTACACAGCTGAGTGAAGATGTGGAGCGAGTATCTGAAAATCCAATGGAGGAGAGAGAAGGAGATATGGAAGTTCATGAAGATTCCAGCTCTGTTATTTTACCAGGTGAGAACTATTGACCCAAAAATTACTGATTTTTAGGGCCTGTTACCTGCTGCAGTGTGTGGCTGTGGTCGTTTTGGTTTTGCTAGTTTATTGCACTTCTGAAAGTAAACAAAGCACTAATTTCCCTTACTTCACTAATTTAATTTATTTATTTTATGTGAATCAGTACTGATGGAAAGCCAAGGAGGTTATCCAAGGACTGATAGGAGAATATTTCTTTGTCAGGAGCTGTGCTCAATCAAACCACGTTCAGCACATCTGACTGTGAGATATATTAGTGTGTCATCTTCCTTGATGTTGTGTCCCACCTGAGGGGCAGTGGGTTGCAGGCACAGTCTGCACCAGATTTACATGAGCAAGGTGCAGTGTTGAATAGATGCTTTAACATAAATTCTTAGACTGTCCAGGCTGCTTTTGGAGGGCATGGAGCAGTGTGAAATGGGCTTATTGCAGCTCAGGTGTGGGCACTGAGGTTAGCCAGCCTCAAAGGAGCATGGCCTAAATGCCTTGCAGCTGTTCAAGCCATATTTGTTTCAGCAGTGCAGTTTTATGCACATTAATGTCCTAATTGCCTTGGCTGCCATCTCCTGGCATGTAACTTGCCCATGGACATTTGTAAGTGGTTCTGTGTGCAATAGGGCTCATTAAAAGGCTCCTGTTTGCTGTGGGAAGGCACAAACACCAAACTGTAGAGTGGGAGAGCAGCGTGTGGCATGGCCTGAGAGGGCCTGACTCATTAGGTGACACCACGCTGAACAGTCAGCAGGAAGCATGGCTGCTTATCTCCTTCCTTACATTGAGTTTTAACAAAATTTTGTGGGTTCAGATGTGGATCACTCATGACAAAACGTGATGTGTAACTCAGGGGTACAGGAACCTTTGCTTTAGAAGTATTGCCAAAAGAAATGGCAAATGCAAGGGGTATGGGTAAAGCAGTGTCTGTGTGAGTGAGACTACTGAGAAGGTCTAAAGAGAGCAAGATTTGAAGGAAAGGAGACTCTGGGACAGTTGGGTCAGTCTCTTTCTAGCTGTAATTGAAAGAATCCTTCTATGGAAGTTTTAAATTAATTTTAATTAAGTTTTTAATTAATTTTAAATTAATTTAAATTTAATTTTTTAATGTGCACAAGGAATGCACATTATGAGCTAGAGGGTAACAAGTATCTAGTGACTTGTGCCATGGTGGAGATGCAAAGCATAGATCTGGGCTTGAGCATTAGAATATCAAATCACTCCACTGATGTCTGTTCTGAGTGTGTAAGAATCACTTCAGGCTGGAATTGGGGGAAAAAGAGGTTTTTTTTTCCCAGAAGCAAAGATTGACCATCAACAGACTTTCTCGTGAACTTTATTTAAACTTTGTTTCTCGGTTGTCCTTGAATACAAACCTTGTTTCCTGGCCTTAAACAGAGTGCCAAATTCTGGCATGAGAAAAGGAGACACAGGAGGTTGATTACACCTCCTACTTGAGAAGGAAGTATCTGCCTGGCTGATCATCAAAACTAGAATTAGCTGTGGTTTTTAAAATCAAGCTGAGTTTGAGGCTTACTTTCTTCTCACATGATTGATCTTTAAATGAAAACTCAGCAAAAATCTCTGTATGTTGAAGTCCCAATCCATGTTCTGTTTGGTTCCAGATGGTGAGCTGGGTACCACTACCCCTTCTCTGCGTTTCAGCAAGACCTGCCTAAAGAATGTTTTCTCAGTTATACTCCTGTTTATTTATCTGCTGCTCATGGCTGTAGCTGTGTTCCTTGTCTACCAAACCATCAGTGACTTCAGGGAGAAGCTCAAGCACCCAGTGATGTCTGTCACTTACAAGGAAGTGTCCTTCTATGATGCACCTGGTAAGAGTGGTAACTAGGAAAATGGGTTAAATTCTTGATCATGTTTTTCTTGGATTGTTTTAAGCTTTTGGTGTTCATTCTTCAGAGCCCAGAGTGCATATAATACATTTCAGGTCTTTCATTTCCGCACTTTAGATTAAAAAGTTGTATTGGCTTTGCACAGAAATGTAAATGTTGTATGGGAGATTTTTGGGAGCTTTCATGCCAGTAACATGAATGGCAGAAGCTGTGGAGAATTATGCAGCATTTCATAGATAAGAAGTGTTTTCAGGCTCTAAAATGAGTCCTCTTTTGGGGGAGAAAGTGAATTCCTTTTGGAAATATTCCCCAAACTGTATCATTCAAACAGAGTAACACATGGGAGTAACACAGGAGCTCAGTGCTGCACTGGGCAATGAGATCCATTCACAGTAAAGAGATGAATTTCTCAAACCAACCACAAAATAACCACAATGCCACTTTCTACTTCCACCCTGCCTTGTTTGCAACATGGCATTACATCAGTAGGCAATGAAAATCTGATGTGACTGCAGCAAACAGTGTTGGCACAAAAATGCAGCGTGGCAGCAGAAACTGTTGCAGTTTGCAGGAGGAGTTGCTCCACGGGGGCATTTTTGAATAGTGAGTCCTGTTGTTATTAGTTTTTTTAATTGTCCAGTAGCCATTCATAAGTAGAGCCATGGTAGCAAATGCAGCTCAGTCAGTCATCAGTGAGTTTCCAGTTTAACAATAACACTTCTGTTTGAAGTGTTACCACATTTTCCAAATACCCACTTCAGTAGTTGTGGCTGAAAGGTATTTTCAGTTGTTGCCATATTACTGTAGTTGTTTTTCGCTATGGCCAGTTAGCCCAGCTCTGGAAGTAGTGCCTTATGTTTGGGCCATATGGATCTGACTGTAAGAGCAAACAAACTCAAGCTTTTCCCTTTTTTTTCCTCCCCTCATGTGAGCATTTCATACAGCAACAGGAAGAAAATAAGCAGATTTTAAATAAGCAGAGCAACATACAAATAAATCCAAAAGTATTGTTGGAGATCCCTGCAGATCAGAGATCCTAAATCAATGTAGTCCTTTATTTTATTGCTATATTAAAATTATGAGATGGCAAGTTGCAAGCCTGGAGCTCTGAAGAAAGGAATAAAACATTTGATATATGCTGAGTGCTTTGACATCTCACATTTTGGTGGGCAGGTCATCTCAGTTGTGAGTTAATTATATCTAATAATTATACTATTTTTTTTTAAGTTGGACTAGATTATCTTCCAGCAAACTTGTTTGCAATAATTAATATGGCATAGGTGGTGTAAAAGGATTTTGAGGTTTGGCTCTTGTGTTTTGCTAGCCTTCCAAAGCTGAGGTGGCTGAGGCTGCTTGAATGTGCTGTTGGAACAGGAGGTTTATGGCAAATGTGGATTTCCATCCAGGTGGGGTAGTTGCCTGCCCTGCCCAGTGCTGTAAATAATAAGGGATGGCAGCACTTAGTGCATGTTTGATGGCTTTGATTTTTTTTTTTTATGATGTCACATTCAGTTAACAGAAGATATTGTATTCTGAAGAGCATCTTTCACTTCTATTAGCTCAGCCAGTGGTCTTTGATCTGTTATGTATGGTATGTACATTATTTCCAATTAACACGTGATGTGTTAAATTCTAATATCTGAAAACTAAAGCACTACTTGTCCCATTTGATGCTCCCTGACATATTTTACAGATTCATCTGGAATTGGGAGGCACTGATGGGTTAGCTGTTGGCTTGTGGGAAACTTGGTAGCTTCTATGAACCTTGAACTGTTGTAGTTGTTATGAACCTTGAACAGAATATGAGCCCTAGTTTTTTTCAATGCATTGGGGGGGTTCTGTCCTGATGCTGTTGATGGTTTTGTCCTGCCCCAGAAAAATGTGGAAGTGCATGGTTTAATTTGATTGTTTTGTGGCATCTTAAAGACAGCTCAGTATTGTGTGGGATTAAATTCCAGAATGCAAATCGATGTCCTTAGGAAGGAAATCAGTGCTCTCCAATGTTTTTTCTCCCCAAACAGGAATTGCCTTTTACCCAGGCAAGGCTCAGCTGCTCAGCTGCAAACATCATTACTATGATCACATTCCACCTCTGGTGAATCCAGGTCAGCCAGGAGACATTGAATGCACCACTCAGAGGATCAACTACACAGATCCTTTCACTAATCAAACTATGGTAATAACAATATAATAGAACTAAAGCTTGTTCAGTGTGGGGTTTCTGCTCATAATCTTGTTGGAAAGTAAAAGTATGTACTATGTACTGTAAAAAAATCCTTGCTTCTGGTTTGGATTTTTGTAAGCCATCTGTCCTTTTGTTTTCAGAAATGTAAAAGACCCCATCAGTGTATATATGTGTTATGGAAAATGAGCTGTCCTGTGGGTGTGTGCAGCACAAAACCCTTAATGGGATAAAATAAGTCATTTTTCACAGTGAAGCTCTCACCTCATTCTTCTCCTAAATGAACTGGGAAGCATTTTCCTTGATAGGGTAAACCTAGCTCTGATTGAAGGCATTGTCAGTATCCATTAGAGGAGGATAGCTAATCTCTTTTTTTATGTTTGCTGGGAATTCATACATGAATTCCTGCTGGGAATTACATACCATGTTTGTCACACTTGGAAGAATCTTAAATGGGCACCAAGTGCTTCATTACACTGAAATGCTTTGAGCCAGCAAGATGGATACATTGAGGAGTGATTGTCTGTCTGAAATTGCCCTTAGAAGTGTAGGGAAGCTTGCTTCTTGATAAACAAATGTCCAAAACCCACAGATTACCATATTCAATACTTAAATATTAATATTTAAACACTGAATCTTGGTGTAAAGACCTCCTTTTCAAACTGAAAGGAGGGACTGAAGTGGCATTCTTGTTAGGTGTTTTAATAGATGTGTACTTAGTAGCAGCCAGGAAACCCTGTGTGTGTGTGTGTGTTAGATTTCTACAGAGTATTAGTGCCAGATGGTAAATTAATGAACAGGAAATGAGGATTCCTTTGCTCCTCTCACCACCTCTGTTTGCTTACAGAAGTATGCTTTGGTTGTTCAAGGCCCTCGTGATGTGAAGAAAAGGGAGCTGGTGTTTTTGCAGTTCCATTTAAATGAAACCGACCAAGATTTCAGTGCCATTGACTACCTGCTGTTTTCTTCTTTCCAAGAGTTTGTCAGCAGGTATGTAAAGGGGGGATGAGCCTGGGGCTGCATTGAACCTGTGTCACAATACTTGTGAAAGCAGGGCTTTTTCAGTAAAAACCAGGCATGCTTTTATGATTTTTTAAAATGTTTGGACTATGTTGATGCTCTTTCATGTCTTTGTTTACTAATCTGACCTTTAAAAATGTACTGAGGGCTTTTTCAGTGACAAAAACTGTTCTTCAGCTGTGCTTCAACGATTTGTTGCTGCACTTTCTAAAAGCTTGGAGTTTGTGCTGGCTTCCTGCTGTCTGCTGCCGTGGGTGTTCAGGAAGTGTGCTGTGCTGGGCAGTGTGTCAGGAAGTGCACCAAGAACACAAATATTTCTGTACCATTTGGGGGTTTTTAAAGCAATTGCTGTAAAGGTCAGATCCCTAGATTGCTTTTTTGTGATTTTATTGAAAGATTCACTCTGGTTTTTTGTATTACTGGCTTTATTTAAGATTCTGCAGAATGATGTAAATTCATATATGGGGTTTTCAAAATTGCTTTGTATTGGTTTGACGTTGTTATCATTGGAGTGTCTAATCTACCTTCTAATTTTAACAAGAATGGAATTAATCTTGTCTTGAACTTTCTTGAAAGACCCACTCTTTTTTCCACCTTTTGGGAATAAATTTCATATTTAACAGTTTATTTTTTGCTTTAATTTGAATTCAAGATCCGTTCTTCTCTCTGAGATCCAGATTAAAAGTTAGTCAAGAAATATTAGTCATAGTGACACCTGATAGAAAACCTGAATTTGATAATAGATGCTCAGTGAAAAAGGGACAGGGTATAGAGGACCTATGCAGAGCAAAATTAGGTGGGGGAGGGAAGAGGACAGATTTTATCTGTTCTCAGAGGCATCCTCAGAGGCTTGGACATGGTCATTCTGATGCTTTTCAGATGGATCAAAGAGTGGGAGTGTTCAGGCATGCCACCTCTGGTTGGCCAAAGAGCAGTGAGGTGGAATTGCTTTTTACAAAGCATTTCTGCTTCAGGGAAGACATCCTAAGTCTGTAACTGTATTCTGTAACTCTACTGAAACACCTCATAAAATGCTAATGTCTGGGTGTTTTAGGCATTGATATTTTAGGGTGAGAGACACCAGTTAAGGGTAGTGGTGTAGAAGGTGCTGCTCGTTCCTTATGTTGTTCATTTCTGGTTTTCTGGCTTGTGCTCTGGTAAGAAGTGCTTACAGTGGCACCACTTGCAGCAGGTGCTCAGCTCTCTCTGTGCTGCCAGGCACCAGCACTGCCTGGGCCAGCCCTGGTGCTGCAGCTGGCTGGGGACAGCATGAGCAGCTCAGTCTGTGCATCCTCAGGCCTTGGCAGCCACAGGGAAATGGGGATGTTTGGTTGGGCATGCATCCTCTGTGCCTGCTTGGAGCAGACAGTAGGAATAGGAGTTGAAACTGGTTTTGAGCTCACCCAGGTGAAGGGTAACACTGGCAGGGGGATGGAGGCCTTAGTGGTAAATGATCTGCATGTCTAGATGCAATAAAGGAAAAGAACCAGCTGTGGTTTTCTGCAGCATCCTCCCCAACTTTATACAAATGGTGTGGCTTGTCTTGCTCAGTGCTGTGCTTGCTGTCCCAGCATGAGCTGGCTGGGCTCAGGGCAGGTTGGGAGTTTACATTTCTCCTGACTGTGAAAAGTGCACGTGAAACTGCACTGTGTGTGTGGAGAGCACTCATTCTGTCCAGCTTCCAGCAGAAGAGAAAACAGAAATGATTTCTTGTTCATCAGCAGATGCTAAATTTAGCTGATGGGAAGTCTGGCTTAAGATATCTGTAGAAACTGTTGTGTATCCTTCCATAGAGCCTCTGAAAACTTCAATTACTGGCCTCTGTTAACTACTTCTCCTGACAAAGTGTCTCACTGGTTGTGAGGGCCCAGAATAACACTGTGCCCAGCAGTTCATGTACACTGTTATCAGAGGTGCCACAAGCAAGAAAAAAATGGCAACTTGTACCTTTAAGAGATTTTCTGTGCTGCAGTAAGTGCTGAGGACTCGAGCAAGGCCCAGTTGTTTCTGTCAAGGGCTTCATTCTCTGCAGCCCTTCTGTTAAAATTGGATCAGACTCCATGAAACTGGCACTGCTCACTGGTTTTGTTCTGGGCTCACAGATCACTGCTGCTCTGTGTGCTGTTGTTGGCCTCTGAGCTGCAGGGAGATGCTGCTGCCTTCTTTTTCTTTAAGGTGGTGGCAGCTGCTGTCTGTACCATATTAATTGGAGGGAGGGAAATAATGAAACCCTTGCAAATTACCCAAAATGTGTGGCTAGAAATACAAGTTCCTCTCCTGAACTGTCATTAGGATAATACATGGGGTTTAGAAGAAAATCCTGAATAAATGCCTGACAAAACTATTGTTAGTGTAGCATGTCAAATAGCTGAAATTATGGATACCAGTGTGAACAGATCAGAGATGATTTCAGGGTCCAAACTGAGCTCAGTGTTTGTGTCTCTGATCTGGATTGCTGCATGCAGAGAAATACAACATAGAAGGACTGAGACTTTTGGTACCACACCAGCCTTTGTTAGATGCTGTGGCTGTTTGAGAGTTTCCTGCTTTGGGAAACACAAAAGCAATAAACACAGATTGGGCTTGAACCATCAGTGGGTTTGGCTCTTGCTGTTGCATTGGAATCTGCTGGTGGCATGTCCTGAACTTCTCTGGCTCTCTTGGGTGGTCCACAGACACTGGTAGTAAAGGATCCATTGCAGCACTACAGCCCAGTCCAGAAATAGGTTAGTGACTCCCTCAGATAAAAAAAGAGAGAGAGAAAGAAAAAAAACCCCAAAACGCAACAAAAACAGAGGTGTGGCCTGTGTGGGTTGTCTGTCTTTGGTGTGAAGAAACTGCCTGGAGAACTGTTTTTCAGCTTAAAATCCCTTTCCTGTCTTGTGTTCACTTGGCTGTGTGTGGTTTTAAAGCTGTGTAATTTGCCCTCTGCTATAATTTGTGCAAAGCTTGTTCCTCTGAGCTGTGCTCCTCCTGTCCACCCCCCTTTTTTCCCCTCACTCTGTGGCAGTGGTCTGGATTAGGGAGATGCCTCTCAGATCACTTCTCCACAGCTTCTCCTAGGATATTATTAATCCTTCTTTTTCCAGCCTGCAATTACTGTCAGAGGCAGAGCACACTGCTGCTGCCTGCCTGCCATTGAAGTTGTGGCTGTAACATTCAGCTCTGTGTCATAACTTCCTGCCTCATTTTTCCATCCTGGCTTGGAAAGCTTTTCCAGGATGCTGTATTTAGCCAGCCATTAGGCATATGACTGCCTGGCAAAATGCTAATTATGTGTGTTCCTCTTGAGTGGCAAAGCACTCCAGTGCTGCCCTGGGCTGTCCCCTCAGCTGCTGCTCTGCCCACATCCCAGGAGGGGAGGCAGTTGTTGGATTAGGTGTTCCTGTGTCACTGGTTTGCTCTGGGGGGGAGCAGGCAGGCTGTGGCCTTTGTCCTTAGGCTCTGCCCACGTCTCTCCTGTGGGAGGTGGAGAGGTGCCATCCTGTTGGGGCCACTAAACAAGCACCTCATGTCAAAATAAAGATATTCCTAACTTCCTAGGACACCCTGGGAACAGCATCTGCCTTGATAAGTAGCAAAGTGTGTTAGTTTTTATTTCCAATAATCCTTCTGTTTTCTGTGCATATGCACAGTGGAATTCTGTGTCTGAGTCCATTGCCTGAAGCCCTGACTTGAGAGAGATTGGCTTTGTCCCATGGACACGTGTGTATTCATCTGTTGAGCCTGAGCAGGTGCTGTGGTACAGAGTAGCCATCAATTTGATATTTATATCAGTGCAGTCCTTTTGGTCCTTGTAGACAAGGCACCTTGGTTTGTAGAAAGAAAAGAAGCCCTGAGTTTGAAAACTAAGAAAAAAAGACAGGAAAACTGCGAATCCAATCAGTGCTGGACAAATCTTACTGATTTCTGGGACTAGAGCTTGCTTCTTCACCTCTGCTTTTCTCCTTTACTTCTTTGCATTTTTCTCCTGAAAGATGAAAACACCTTCATCTCCTAAAAGACCTGGTTATGCACAGCCCCTGCCACAAAAGCAAAGAACACTCTTTCCCTTCTCCTAGGTAGATGGATTTAGTCTGCATCAAAACCCTCTCCCTTCTTTTAATGACCAGCATACCCTGGCATATCTCTAGAACCTGAAATCTGCCTTAGTAAAAATAGCCTTTAATGGTCCCTGACCTCTCACAGTGGTTTACCCCTTCTTCTCAAATGAAACCTGATTGGAAAAGCAGCTGCAGGGCTGGGCTTATTTCACTGGGATGACATGGAAATGGCTAAAATCACAGTACTGAAGAGCTCCAAGCAAATAGCATGGTTAATTCACTATGTCCTGTGCAGCTGGTAGAGAAGAGATGGAGACCAGATATGCCCTAAAGCTGCCCCTTTACTACTTGCAGCATGAGGGGTCTTGGAAGCCCTAAAGGTTTACAGGCACAGTATTAAAAAACAAAACCCCAGCCAAAACACAGGAAGCAACCCCACTGTTCTGGGGGCTGCAAATAGCTGGGATTGCATGTTGGGATAACAGTTACTGCAGGTGGGAGCCTTACACCAAAGCTACAGTGCTTCCAAAATAATAGGATTGTACTGAATATCAATTTTGAGGCATTTTCAGCATGTCTGCATTGCAACTGATTTATTTGGCAACCAGAAATGAGGTGAAGCACCCTGTCCTTCCTCTAGGCTCTTCCTGCTGGCTCTTGCTTCCTGACTTGGTGATGAGTTGTTTCCTGAGGTCCTGGCTCTGCTCCTTTCTGTCCCAGGGGTGGCTGCTGAGCAGAGCTGAACTCCCTGTGGGCAGAACAGTCCCTGCAGGCAGGCAGAGCTCCAGGGTTGGTGGCACCAGGTAAATCCTCTGCAGTTAAGGATGCACCAGTGAAGGGCTGCCATTCATGAAAACATCACTACACAAAATGTTTTAGATGTGTTGAATTTAGCTGGTAGAGAATAAAGGGAATTGTGAACATAGTTTGAAGTACCTAGGTCTGACCTTCTGCCTGCAGTGCTCAGTTTGGTCAATAAAGTAATGCTTTCTTTTTCCTTTAGTCCAGAAAAAGCAAAATTCATGAAGGACTGTGAAAGCTCATACTCCAGCTGGAAGTTTTCTGGAGGCTTCCGAACTTGGGTCAAGATGTCCTTGGTCAAAACAAAAGAAGAAGATGGTAGTGAGACTGTTGAATTCAAACAAGAGGTAAAAAAAATAAAATTATGTTTGGGGAGTTTGGTTTTGTTTCATTGCATCCATGATGCCAGTTTGCACTGAGCAGTTTTGACTCTCATTGCTCCCACTGTTTCTCAAGGAGGGATTCTGTAGAAGTGTAAATGTCTTGATGTGCTCAGCTGTTGGTGTGGCCTCATGGCAGAGCTCAGGAGAACATCTCCTGACAGGGAGGCCAGAAATCCCAGCCTCACTTGGGTTATGACACCTGTAGTGTCATATTAATTAATTATTAAATGATAGTAAAACAGCTACCTACAGTTCAGGGTGGAGAACAATTGCCAGAGGAATTGTCTAAGTAGCAGCTACTGTTGGAAAGAGTAGTGTTTAGGTTGCCACTGATGTTAGGATGAAGAGGTAAATGTAGGCCTTGTATCCTTTGTGGCATTTTATGTCTGTTTTTTGTTTGGGTTTGGAATTTTTAGCTGTTGAGTGTCCTTAGAAATGTGGAGTAACTGCACTTCTTGCATCATTTAAAACTAGAAAATATGCAGGTGGAAGATGCCAGCTTATCTAGAGAGGAAATGAGCCTTTCATTCCTGTTCTGTTCACATTAATGCACAAGAAAATAATTGTGTTTTGACTTTGTTTGCTTCCAGTGTTCGTTGGAAAGGAATGAAAATGAAAAATTTGATGAAAATTTTAAGAGCTGTCCTTTCCAGAGGGTGTCTCTTTCAGAGATTACACTTTCTCTTGGTCCTTGGTACTCTTGGGAAGGTGTTCTGAGGAGAGCAGAATGAAGCAGACTGTTCAGTTCCATCCCTAGTTCTCACAGTTAGGTGTTACCTGGCACAGCCTTAAGGGAACCCAGAGGTGGGACTGTGAGGGGAGGACACTCCTACTCCCTAGAGGAGGACAGGAGGCAAATCCAGAGTCATGCAAGTCCCAAGGCAATACCTTGCTTTGGAGGAGAGGAAAGAATGCACCAGTCTGCTGCTGCTGCCATGTAAGCACTGACAGCAGCTGTCTGTCCTTCATCACCTACAGCTCTTTATCATTTGCCATTTGGTGCTTACCAAGTATAGGATTTTTGAAAGTCTTCCTTTGTGTGCCCAAGTGTAATGTGTCTCAGAGTGAAAACAAAAGGCTGGCTCAAATTCAGGGACTAAAGAGTTTTTTGTGACCATAAACATCTATTTAGTTCAGCAGTTATAGACTTACCATCTGAGTAAGGGAACACTGTTGCTGGTTTGGGTTTTCTGTTTGTTTTGTGGGTTTGTTTGTTTGTTTTTAATAAAACCTAGGAACCAGGAATCAGATCCCTATTAATAATACAACAGAAATTGAAACAACTCAGACATAATTTGCACTTGCTTTGTTTGTCAGTACAGCATCTGCTCAAATTGCACCAGGAAGTCCATTAGCCTTTCAGATCCAAACCTGGGAGCTGGCATACTGCAAAGATGGATACAAATACCAGGTCAAACAGAGCAGAACTCACTCTAACTGGCCCAGCAGCCATTCATTTGGATTTTCCTCCTTTCCCATTGCCTCAGTTTTGCCTTGTTACTGTTTGTTTCCTGGTGTGCAGTTTTCTTGGATGAGTGTGGTTGGGACACTGGCGCCCTGCAATAAGGAATCAGCTGTGGAAGTGTGGGGCAAGTGCTGGAATCCAAAGTGCAGGGAATTCTCACAACTTTGGGCCTGTAAGCCAAAGCTTAGAATTAAACACTGGATTTGATCTGAGGCCTTGGGAAAGGCTTCCAAACTTAGGTGCTAGAAGCAAGAATGTGGATTTATAGTTTAGAGCAGAGACCCATTAAGCTAAGTAGAGGAAAGTTCAGAGTTTTAGGGTCCAGTACTGTAGGTTTGTGTGTCATAACATGACTGGCTAAGAAAGCTTACACTGTAGTATGAGTCCATAAGATGAAATATTTAAGGATTGGGTGAAAAACATAAATATCCTTGTTGGCAGTGTTTTATTGGTTAATAAAAGGTCTTGTAACTGGAGGTGTTGTGACCTTCTCATGAACCATGGGGTAAAGATGTGAGCTGAACTCACCCTTCCTGCCTGTGTAGAAGATAAGGAAAATAAATGGCACCATCTAAAGCAGCTCAGAGGTTCTGTCTCTGACTCATTCACAACTCCTCACAAATCCTCACAGGCAAGTCTGCAGCAAAGGTGTTTGACCAGAAACCACAAGCTGGGGATGCCCCATGTGCTCTGAGTGGCCACGAACAGTGTTCTAACTCCTGCTGCTTCTTGCCTGCAGCCTAAAATCTGTTCAGGGCTGGGGCTGTGGAGAAGACTGAGAGAAACCCTGAGGTATTTGTAGAGACACTGCACCATGGTGGATCTGAGGCTTTTGTGGCAGCTCATCCCTCATGCCATGGGAATTCTTGTAAGGAGATGAAGATTGTGGTCTCCTTAAAGACTTCCAGCTCTGCCTGGAAAATTGGGCTCCCAAAACATGGAACAGGCATGCTCTTCCATCATCTCTCTCACCACCTGGTTGTGGTTCTTGAGACCCTGACTTCATGTGGCTGTAACATAGTCTGGTATCCTAACCCAGTTCCCTGTTGGAATTGTGTTACAGCTCTGCTGGGCAGCATTAGTTTCAAGTGGTGACCTAGTTAATGGGCACTGCTGGGAAGTGTGGCTTTGGTTGTTAACACCTGGCCTTCTTTCCTGCCATGTTCATTCTGCACTTGCTGGAATGTTCTAGTTTATTCTACAACCTGTTTTTCAAATAGAAGGAATCTTCCTGCCACCATTATCTGGTTCTGTGGCAAATAAAACAAATTTACCGTTCATTCATGAGAACTTTCCAAATGTTGTATTATTGCAAGTAAATGAATTTTGGAAGTAAATTGTCTCCTCTTGAGAGGCAATGTAGAAATGGTTGTAGTGTGATCCTGAGTGAGAATAGGAAAATAATATGAACGTGAGACAGAGGGAGGAAACTGCCCTTGCCATATTTTGTTCTAGGTAGAGAAAGGCTGCAGTGGAAGTCTCTAAACAGTCTGGTTTCTGGTTTTCACCTTCTTACAGGCCTTCTTTGTTGCACAAAAGACTCATTGTACTGCTGGAGAGTAACCTGCACTTTTCTTTCCCTGTCCCCAGACCAGTGTGGTTAACTACATTGACCAGAGAACTAAACCAGGGAGTGACCAGCTGTTCTTTGTGGTGTTTGAGTGGAAAGACCCTTTCATACAGACTGTTCAGGACGTGAGTAACCCTCCAGTCCCCTCCTGAGTCACTGTCTGACTGTGCAGCTCGTGCTCCGTGTGTGCATGCACCTCCTCTGTTACCTCACCCCACAAAGAAATGCAGACAAGAGTGAGGATACTTCTGAAATTCCAGTGTAGGCTCTTCCTTATGTCCAGTAATGCATTCTGTGTGGAGGTCAGGGCTATGTGATGCTGTTCCTTGGGCTGGTGACACTCAGCATCCTGCTTGCAGCTAGAGGTGCCATGTGGCTAAGAAAAGCACCTGTCCCTGTGTTCTAGCAAAGGGTAGCTTCAGGGCAGGGCTGAACTTCTTGCTTTTGTTAGTCTGCTGCATAATCTGATTTAATGACTTCTTTTTTTTTTAATTGACAAGAAACCTAGGCTGAAATAAGAATAATAAAAATAGCCTGGTGTATTTTTTATCCAGTATTAGAATAAATATATTAGAATAAAATGTGCTGCTGTATTTACCTGACAACCAAGGTCCAGCAGAAGCAAAATCTTGAGTGTTGGTATTTTCTTGCCCAAAACCAGAGTGTGAATTGTTTTCTTGCCCAAAACCAGTGTTAACTTCTGTGTGGGACAGGAGCTGGTCCTTTGCACTCCTGGTGTCCCAGCAGGACCCAGGCCCCTCCTTGGCCTTCAGAGCCCAATCCTATTCCCACAGCTCTCACTCCTCTCTACCTGTGTGGAATCAGATGAGGGGACTAATATATTTGTCATCTCTTTCAGATTATCACAGCAAACCCCTGGAACATGATTGCTCTCCTCTGTGGTATCTTTCTGGCCCTGTTTAAGGCAGCAGACTTTGCTAAGTTAAGTGTTAAGTGGATGATCAAGATCCGAAGAAGGCACCTGAAGAGGACTCGGCAAGTAACAAACCACATCAGCTGAGCCTCAGACTGTTGGGCTTTTAACTGTTCATAGCAGGAGGGACAGAAAGTGACTGGAATGAACTGCAATCAGCAATTCAAGCTGAAAACCAGGTATGTTTTATTCCAGAGAGATGCTGGCTGGAGGAACAGCCTCGTGACCCGGCCCTGGAACTGCAGAGGCGCTAACTCTAGGACAGGTCTAACAAACTCATGCTTTTCTAGTCCAAGTTTAACAAGTTTACCTGCGTGTATAGGGGAGCCAAGGGGAAAGGAGGGAACCCAGTCATGTTCAGAAAGCCATCCCTGTAGTAAATTGTGAAAAGTGGACAGTGTTAGAATGTTTCTCCAGCAGACGCTTTAGTTTCTGCGTCAGCTGTGAGCTGCTCCCGTAGCACAGTCACTGCCCTGATGGTGCTTAGTGGAAGGCAAAGTGCTCTGCAAACATCCTGGCCTCTCTTCTCCAAAGTGTACTTTAAAACAAAATACACTGGAATTCCATTACATGTCATCTTTAAATCAAAGTACAATGACTTTAATATTAAAAAATACTTCAAGTAATCTATTGTGTGCCTTCTTTGAAAGTACCTGCTCTCAGGTTGGGAAGGAGCTTCACAGGAGGCAGGAGTGCTGTGGCCTGAGGATAAGGTGAACACCACAGACCAGTCCAGCTCAAAGGAAACTCAAGCACCAGGACAATGTGGGGGGCTGAGCTGGTGCCTGATCTCAAAGTCTGTCTCAGGCTGTTGTTTATCCCTCCTTCTCTATCAGTCTTTCCTAAGGAAGTGAAAAACAGTCTTTCCTCAGCAGGCATGTTACTGTGATTCTCTGTTCTGTAGGGAATGCCTGCTCACCAACTGTGCTGGGGTGCTGGTGTCTTTTTCTTCCTTATAAGTCCTTTGTTAGCTGGGATGCCTGACTGGGACGTGTGGAGTCTGCAGGGAGCAGGGCACCACGGTGTGTTTGCTCTGAAGCCTTTGCTGCAAGGATGCCAACTCAGAGTTTGCTTCTTCCTTCCTCTTCCAGCAGAGTACTCAGAGGAGTGAGTGTGTCCAAAGTACCCTCTCACCTTCCTTCCTTGTTTTTTGCATCTGGGGAAGCCTTTTGGGACAAAATTTCCTACTTTCAGCTGGCTTCCAGAGCAAATTAAGGCACTGCATTGACCAGCCAGCCTTAAACAGGGGAGCAACAACTCATTGCAGTAAGATAAATAAAATAGCAGCACTGGCTGTTTGGGGGAGAATGTTTACTCAGGGGACAAAGATGTTTCTATGGGAGAAAGGTGGTGTCCAGTCCCCACTTTCAGCATCTCACAAGGATGGTTCCTGTGCACTAGTGCACTGCAAGGGAATGAGATTAAAGTGGACAAGACCAGCAAAGGCCAAACACTGCATGGCTGAAGCAAAAAGAGCTACTCCATCCCTGGGTGATGGGCAACAGGACAGAAACCAGAATCCCACACACTTAACCCTTCCACATCAGGAAAACCCCCAGACTTTACTGCCTAACAGCCTATGCTATGGCAGCTGAGCTTTCTTGATGCCTCCCTGCCAAAGGAACACCCAACTGTTCCTTGAACAAATGATATTTCTTGGATTTTCCAAAAAATACAATTTTCTATTCTTAGATTTTACAAAAAACAAACAACAAGAAATTAGAAACAATTGGAACCAGTTTTGATGGATCCTACTGCGTTTTTTCTTCTTTTTTTGCTAATGAGGTCAGAGAAGGTAAGCTGGAAGGCAATGTAGCTGCAGCTGTGGGGTGAGCAGAAAGCATAGTTAAATAAAGGATAAACTCCTTTTTGCAGTATGTACTATTTTTTCCCCTCAATAAACTCCCACAGCAGTCCGCTTCAGTCACATCTCAGCTGTCAAGATGTTTTGTTTTATAAGGAAATGTTACAAGAGCAGACCAGTGATGCCAGCCAAGAAACCTTTCTTTTACATACCTATTTATAGGAGCAATCCTGACAGCAAGTGTTGCACAATTTGGAAGGCTATCTTGCAGCTCCTCTGTTGTTTTTTTCCTATTACTTAAGCCTGATGTCCCTATTTGTAAGTTTGGGAAAAACTTGTCACAATTACAAATGGCAGTGATTCATTCCTTGAACCCCTGCAAGGTGTTTGGTTCCCCAACATTTGTGTAAGTTATTTTCATTTAGGCTCTGGGACAGCTGAACACTGGGAACTTTATTTTTGTCACACACTGGGAACTTTATTTTTCTAAAGGCAAAAAGGCACTGAAGCACTAAACCAAGGTGAGCTGTGCTGGTGTGACTGTCCAGTCCCCTGCCCTCTGTGAAACAACTGCTTAGACACAAAAATGAAGCAACAAGTGCAATACAGCTGGCTCAAAGAGTGGAGCAGGGACTTCCCCACTTCTGGCACTCAGTGAAAAGCCACATTGGACAGTTAAAAAGTTGTTTGGAACAGCCATTCTAATTCTTCTGGTCTTCAGAAACACAAAGATGTGAGGTACAGCACTAAATACAAACATAAAGACTTTATTGAATGCTGCTCAATTCCCCAAAGATCTTTCATTACAAAATTTTTCCACACAACTGCAGTTTAAGAGATTGGAATGGTACTCTGATAAAAGATGTGAAAAAATACTTGATCAAGTAAACAGACAAGACTTCTATTGTCAACTTTCCACCTTTAAAAAACACTGCATTTTCTTTAAAGAAAACAAGGAGTAATTTCTTCACATTCTTTCCTCCTTACTAAAAAAAAAAAAATATAGTAATGCCAATTTTGGTCTCATTCTTCAGTCCATGAGATGCTAATCCTACTGCAGAAACACCCAAGATGAATCTCTCTTGGAGACTGCAGCTCTCTGGAAGGTCCTTGGCTGATGAGGAGCATCATTGATGGGCTCTCCAGAGGAAGCTCCATCCTCAGCTGTAGCAGGAGGAAATCCCTAACTAGCCCAGGACCCCAGAGGCAGCAGCAATGGGGCAGAGGCCCTGGCCACCCCAACCTTTTGCAGCTGATTCTCTCCCTGCCCTGCCTCCTTTCTGACGTGAGCATTGTGTAAATCTAACTCTGAATCCAATCAGAATTCAAGGACAGCTCTGTATCAGAGTTCCTCTTAGAGCTGTCAGGGGCATGTACTGAGTATCTCAGGCTGCTGGGAACGTACCTTGGTTTTATTTGAGAAAATACAGCACAACTAGAAGCCTTTTCTATCATCTTAACCAAAGTATGCAGCAATGTGAAAAGCACATATAAAACAAGGAAAAATGTGTACGTAGCAAACTATACCACCTATGTGCAACACAATCAAAAATTCAAGTCATAATTCTCACCACTCCCGTAATTATTTCACTCATTAAGGATGAAAACTCAGTTCTATGAAACATTGGAAGTGACAGTACATCAATAATTAGACAAATTTACAATATGTTGTGGTAATGACATCACTTAATTGCTGTATTTAAACTCAAATCTTTACATTTGCCAGAGAAAAAAGTTGGCTGTTTCTATTATACTGATGAGGTTTCTTTTGCAAATCCTTATATATTTCAAAAGGGTACAAAAAAAAATGTCTGCCGAGTAGAGGTGGTCATTTCTTTTATTTGGCACTTGTGTTGTGTGCATTGAGCACAGTGTGAGTGCTGTTCTGCTTTTCTGCCATCGCCTTCTTAAGCTTCAACTCCTCCAGCCTTCTCCACAACTCTTCACGTTCCAATTCTTTCTTTTTCTCTCTGAAGAAAAGAGTGAAAGATCAATTTCAGATGTGTTTTAAGCACAATCTGGAGACACAGTGACTTTAAAGTATTAGTAGATGCAAGTCACAGTTAAGTTTTTCTCCAAAGCTATTATTAGAGGCAATTACAGTTTCCTCAATTAAAAAGAGAGGATAGCAAATAAGTAATGGTGAGTGGTGAAACTGTACCTTTGCTCCAGCAAATGCAGACAATTGCTGTAGGGTGGCTTTGCACAGCTGGCTGCTGCTTTAAGGAGGTTCTCTATCACATGCACAGAAATTCAGGGACTGAGCATCTTTGTGAGGGAGGAACAGAGCTGCAGGAGGGGAGCTGGGGCCCTCCTGTCCCTCCCTGGGCTCAGCTCCCCCAGGGCACTGCCTCGCTCACGGGACACCCAGCAGCAAACAGCTCCACCACAGAGCAAAGCAACAGCCACAGTGACAGCCTGGACACATTCACCAGTGGGAGCTGGGGAAAGGCTCAGTACCTTTGCCTTTCTGCTTTGTACGAGCTCGTGAGCTCATCAAAGAGCTTGCCATTCATCTCCATCAGGGTTTTCAGCACGTTGTACACCAGTGCCACAATGGTTCTGCAACAGAAGGAGCACAGCCATAAGATCTACTAAGTGATAAAAACAAGCATTTGATTTCTCTTTTGGATTCCAAGCTTCTTATTCCAGATACTGCTGTAAGGTCAGGGAGTTTCTGAAACAAAATCCTCTCCATTTTATTAATTTACAGAGGAAATTATAGTACAGGTCAACATTTTTTGAAATGGCTATTTAATCCTAAATTCCTGACTTCTGTAATTGCACAGGATATAATTATTCATGCTGTGGCTGTATTTTAAAGCCATTCAATTATGTGAACCTTTAATAAACCAAGTTTTAACAACAACTCTAACATTTGAGCAATGAAATATGAGAGTCTAGAAAAAGAAAACTTCTGGCTTGTAGCTTCACGAAGGCAGCAGACAAACCACAGGCTTAGTCTGGTTTAGCACAGCAAAGCTCTCCTAGCAGTGTTTCTGGGCAGCAGGAGTCCTGCTAGAGAACTAGAATCAAGAACATCAGATCATGGATTTGGGTACCTCAGTTTCCTTAAGACACTCTCCAGCTTGAGCAACACTGGCTGTGTGTTACATGGCTGCCTGTATTCCTGCACTATCCTTCTTGTGTAAATATTCACATTTCAACAAACCATCTTAAATGTTGTGTTATCTCCTTTAAACCTACTCATCTTTATACAAAGAAATAAAAAATCAATAAAATTAAACATTAAAATGCCTGTCATTAAGCTTAATCACTAAGCAAAAAGCAGGTAAACTGCCTTTTCTGTTTTCTCCCTCACTAGCAGTTCCCCAGTGACTGCAAAGCTGCAGCCCTGTGACCTTGAAAGAAGAGTCAAAAACCCCCCTAAGGAAATAACCAAAGAGCCAGGTTTGCCTTTTCAGTGCACTCTGTCCATCGTGGTGGCACTAGGAAATCTCCCAGCTGTTCATGAGAACCCTGTGCTCATTCCATTCAAAATGCACAGCATCCTTTGCCTGTTATTTTTTAAATTTGATTTTTTTTGTACCCTGGCTTTCATGTGGTTTGAGGTCAAAAGCTTGTTTAAAATTTTGGTTTTCTGAGAGGAAAAGTTGGATTTTGAGCAAGGAGTCCCTATCAGACAACCAGATGGATAAAAGCATGTTTTGCTGCCCTCCAAAACAGATTAGAATCAAAGGATTAGACTTTCTTCTCCAAACTTCCTTGTCTCAAGTAGGCAATTATCCTGTGTCTTCTACTTCCTTCATAAAGGGCAACTTCTGCCTGCAGAGAGGAAAGAGGGACATCCTCCAAATTTGCTGAGGTCCCAAATACACTGATGCTCCAAGGACTATTCCCCAGGTTTATATTCAGTCTCAGCTGCTGTGTTTGCAGCTAGACACAGCATCTAGATAAACCCAGAATAATTGCAAAGCCTCCAAGGGCTTAAAACAGGACTTGTGTTTTACTGCAGGGCTGTGGGGGGCTCCTGTTCACCCTGGCTTTTGCCTGTAGAAACTTTATATTCTGCACACTAACTTGCAACTTAATTCAGGGTGCTGGCACCAGCAAGCTTTGCTTTGCAGTATTTCAGTACCATTACTGCTTCTTTCAAACACAGGAATACCAATATTTAACTTGTGGCACCAATATTTAACTTTATAAATATAAAGTGAAGTAGTCACTCATTTCTCATCCTACCATCCTTCACAAGGGTTGCTATTCTCTGATAGGATCTTTTCTTCTTTTTATCTCACTGATCAGCAATAAACACTTATGAAGACACAGAGAGCTGTATTCATTAAAGGACAGCAAAGCACAAACAGAAGCAACCCTTGGAAATGGTTCTGGCCTAAGTAGCATTAATTTGCATTTTGAACTAACACAAATGATCAGATGTGATTACAATATAAAGATCATCATCCAATTTCCTCACACTTTTTCAGTAAATTTCAGGTCTCCATCATAACAGTGCAGAACAGTGAAAGAACAACACAGCTGAAAGTGACACTTGATTTAACACCCAGAATATCCACTCCAATGGATTTCATCTCATTTAAGTAAAAATGAAGTCACATTTAAAAGCTCCCAGTCCAAACCTGAAAGAGGGGACAATTTATTTATGGTGCTACAGATAAAGTGAAAAGTTACATACGGATTCCAGTGTTCTTTGGAGATCTTGTACAAACTGCCAAACATAATTGGTAGAATTTTATCAATGTTCTCCTCAATCAGGCTAAGAATATATTCATTATTCCAGAAGTACAAAGCTCTTTCTGCAACCTGAAACACAAAGTTAAGGGTTCATAACCATAAAATGAGTTACCATGAGGTTTGCTTGGGATTTTTATACTTTTTTTTATTTACCTGAAAATGTGAACTTGACACACTCTTGGATATTTGCTTAAATAAAGGCTCTTCTATTTTTTTGAATTGTGTTGGTTCTATAACATCTAAGATTTCTTCAATTTCACCTAAAAACATTACCTGTTAGTTTAGAAAGGAAAAAAGGATGAGAGTGTTTTATACCATCATTGTAAACAGAAGCACACAAAATACAGCTTATATATTAGTTATGAATCCTGCAAAGAGCACTGTTTGTCATTACAAGGCATTTGGACATTCACAGGGGTTTTTTGCAGCCTTAAAGAAATCAATCATCACTCTCAGCTAACAGGTTACAGCTCTCCTCTTGGACTTCTTTTGTGTAAATACTGAATATTTCACCAAACTGCTTCTGCAGAAAATGGGATTTTACAGTTACAAAATAAAAAAAAAATTAGGGCATCTTATTTCAAGAATGGTTGCAGAAATTATCAGAGATCATCAAAGTAGCTTTTAAAGTGATAAGCAGTTAATTCCCATATAAAATTGCAACCAGCAGAACTCTGGATAGCTGGCACAGAAAAATTTATCACCACTTGCAGAAAAAGAGACAACAGTGTTAAGGGACCCACTTTTAAAGACTTGTTGGGGATGGAATCTGGTGGGACAAATCAAACTCCTGGTTTTCAAACTCATTTTAACTACGTAGAAGAAACCAGACTGTGTCACATGACAAAGGTGAGTGCCTCAAGAAGCTTCAAGAACTGCAAGTTTTCTGCAAGATCTCTTGAAGAGCACAGCAGAGAGGTTTGTGAATGTGCCCCACGAGATTTTACATCACAGCAAACACCAGAAATGAGACACAAAACCAACCTCTTTCTGACTGCATGTTTTTGGCCAAAATTTGAGCAATCCTCTGATTACCTGTATGAAAAACACAAACATGTCAAAAGCAGGACAAGTTTCTACTACATACTAGATAAGAAAAAAAATACTGGTTTGCTTTTCCTTATTCAGAGGTTCAATGAAAACTGAATAAACATCATTGAAATGTTTGTCTTGTTTAGGTTATCAGAATAGCTCAGATTATCAGAATAGCCCCCTATTGCTTTGTGTGCCTGTGATTATCCATTCACACTCTGCCCCCATCCCAGTACTCACATGAACTGACAGGATGCTGATCACATCAAAGCATCACAAAGTGAAGTTAAACTCCCTGTAGCTAAATCTCACAGAATATTTTTTTTTTGTCTTCTACTCGTCCATACTTTGGGGAGCACCTGCCTTGGCATCAAAGGTTTGAAGCCTGAGAGGAAACAATAAATGCTGACAGGGCTCTAGAGAGGAGCCATGGCCTCCATCTCTTCCTTTTCTCTGCTACAATTTGACATGTTAGACTGAAAACTCAAGTAAGAAAGATGTGAACTTACAGAGAAAATGTATTCTAGTAGCTACATTTGAAACTACCTTACACAAGACTGGAAAAACAAAACCTTTGGGAAAATTAATTGGAAAGTACAGCCCCCAAGAGGAATGGAGGGAATACAGCAAAAAAAGGCTGGAGGCATTTTTCCTAGAAATAAACATATCACATGGCATCTAAATTACAAAATTAATTCTAGCTTTAAAAAAAAAGACCAAAAAAAAAAAAGCTGCAACTGTATTCCAGAAGCAGAAACATTCTCAGAGCCTTATAAACTTTCATTCTGAAGAAAGGACTTCTACTTTTTATGATACAACTGCACCTAACTGATCATATCCAAAGGGAAAACGTGCTCAATTATCTAAATACCTTCCATATTTGCTTTTTGTCATGTTGATTTTTTTTCCTTCAGTTTTCCAGCTGGCTGCTTTATTAACAACTACACAGACTATCAAAAGTGGCTTTCCAGAGAAATAAGTTAGTAAGACTAAAGTGCACTTCCCAGCACAAATTACCGCAAGAATTTTTAAATATATTTTGCTAGAGAAGAGACCCATATTCCCAACTTGATAAAGAAATAACATGTTCTGAGTGTAACAGTGCACACCTCAACAAGACACCTATTCCTTGCTCCTCCTTGGAGTGTCAGGTTCCAGCTTGACCGTGCCTTTATATTAAAAAGCTGATACCTGCACATTCATGTTCATGGATTGCTGCTTTCACTGCACAAGCTCAATATTCTTCCCGGAGCTGCAGGATTCCCATGAATTGGGTTACAAATGTAGGCACCTGCTGGAAAACTGAACTCATGCACCAGGACTGCACATTTAGCCTGATTTCCTCCATGTAAAGGCCATTGCACTCAGCAGGGTTAGGTAACAAACTCCTCTTGTCAACTCTGCAAGCATCAGGACTGACCTGAGGCAGACTACCATAGCTACAAGAGCTTGGATTGAATGTCCTCCAAACTGACCCTGAGTGACAATCCCTGCCAGAAAAATAACAGTAAGGTATGTGTGAAGACAGCCTTCTGATGGAGTTAAAATATTATTTGACCTAAAGCCAAGAAAAATTTCCAATGCTATCTCATCAGTTGACCCAAATTTTAACATTTACTTTTCAAGCATTTCAGAAAGTTTCTTAAAGCTTCACTTCCTATCTTACTAACTTTAATTCCTTTATAAAACAACTTTTACTACACACCAGAGTTACAACCAAGGCAGTGACTCTGCAGTGAGTTCTTGTGTCTTCTCCAGCCTGAATTCACCTTTAACTGATTGAGAAGCAGCCACAATTGCATAGACCATGGTCCAGATGAGGCTCAGAACTGCCCTGTGGCACTGCTCCAAAGCCCTGCCTCCTTCACAGCAGTCTGGGCTTGGGTCCTGCCCCACACTTCTGTGAATTTGTGTCAGGAAGTTCTGACCTTGTCACGTTGTCACTTCACTCAATCTTGCAGGTTTTTATGTAACACTCCACATTCTCTGCTCACATGTCAGCTTTGACTGTCAAAATGCCTGGGCTGTTTCCTCACTTGGCTTAAGGAATACAGGTTACACAATTCCCTTCTCCTGTCCCTGTCCCACAAAATAAACTAACTGACCAGTGTGGCTGGGAACACTGCAGCACAGGGGGGGAAAGATGCTTCAAGCACACAAGGCAAATCCATAGACACGAATAACTGGTCAGCTGAAATGGCTGTGCAGAAAACAAGCTTCCTGAAAGGGCACTCGGTCAAGATCAATTATTTGATTTTATTTTCCCAAAGCTGTTTATCTTTTTTTTTTTTTTTTTTTTTACAGAAGAAAATTTAGGTCTTGCATAAGCTCTTCATTTTTCTGTCACAGAAGAGGTGAAGTATGTAAATACCAAGATAGCCCTGATGGAGATATTCCTGATTGTCCAGCTAAAAGCAGTTTCTTTTACAGCTGGCCTGACATCAGTGTGTGTCCTCAGGAGCTGCTGCAGTGCCCTGAGCCCCTGCTCTCCATGGGCCCTGCCAAAGCTGAGCACAAACCCTTTCCAGCTGAGCTGTCAAATGTGTCACAGCAGACTCACTCTGGCAAAAGGCACAGATGCCTCAAGCACCTGAGTTTGGCTGCCAAGAGGCACCCCAGGAACTGCAGAGGATGGACAGAAACACCACATTTGGAATTTCGGAGCTCTTTCTGTCTAAACGAAGTGCTGTTATTCTTTTCAACTTTTATTTCGGGATTGTTTATTCCCTAAAATATCTCAACTTCATGCATGGGCTAAGCACAAGCAATCTGTACCAAAACCATTGAAATTTTAGTTTTTATGAGGAGAGAATACAGTCATGACATGCTTTCTAATTTGGGGTAGTTTGGTTGATACCAGAAGTTCAAACTTGTAGTTAAATCTGTGCTCTATCTTGGCTCTATCTTTCAAACTCAGAATGTTCTTAACTATTCTAGATTTCATTTCCAGCCCCCCAAAAAATTCCTACCTCTCCAGGTTTAATCAGGATAACACAGCACTGCTGCACAATTCAACAGGTTACACTGCAATATTTAATTGAAATTAAAAATAGAAAGACATCCAACTGAAAAACACTTACAGGCTCTGTTAAAGTTGTGTCTTTTTCCAGGAACTGTACAACACAATAGGCAAGCTGGAATGTAAGTCATATGGTTATTTAGTTTAAGCAGACACTGTTTGAACATTGCAGCACTACTAAATATCACAACTTCTAATGGAAGCACTTCAGATCATGGGGGAACCCAACCCAAGACATCCCTACACAGCCAGTTCATATTAGTCCAAACTAAACAAAACAGCAATTAAAGCAGCACGATATACAGGCCTGCTCTATCTTAAAAAAACTACCTGCATACCAAAAATCATCTTTTCTTTTCAACCTAGAAAATTATTTTTAAGCTTGGCAGATATTTCCCTAACTCAGATCCCATAACCAAACAGATTTTTCTTAACATCAACTCCTGTGTTAACAATACAAAGCTATCACTTTCAAACATCTATTTTGGGGTAAAAAAGACCACACTTCCAGTAAAAACCAAGCTGTGACACAGGTTTGACTGAGCACACATTGCCCAGGTGACATCTAGAGCACACAGCATCCAGTGGTAAATTACAAGTGAAAGAATTTGAGCATATTCCAAGGCCACAGGAGATGAGGCAGCTGCTGCCCAGCTGAGTGTCCTGTCCCAGTGCAGCAATGGCCAGCAAGTGCCTGGGGAAAGGTGGAAGGAGTGGGAATTATCATGTGATTAAGGCACCAGCACTGCTCTCCCAGCCTCTCCTGCTTTTGTGTGGGGCCTGCCCAGGCTAAGGATATTTAATGTTATATAATCACCTAGAGTTTAGTTACTGAGCACACAGTTGAGTAAGTAAACAACCATCCCATGCAGAAACCATACAATAATGCTATTGCTGAACTAGCTACAACCTTCCTTAGATTCCATTAAGACTGATTTTTAAAAGTCACAGTATTTCACAATATAAAGCAAAGACAAAAATTATGCAATAGACATTACATTTCAATACTCAGGATGCTTGAATTTAAGCATCACCTTTCTTTTTTTTATTGTGCCAAAGCAGATAATTACAATGCTGTAATTGCAACACGTGTAATTTCTTTATTTTGCCCTTAGGCTACTGATGCATTTGTATAGACTCAAAAAATAATGTCACACATTAATCTCCCAAATCCCATTATATGTGTACATCCAGTGCAGTAATGCTTTACTGCTCAAAGACCCAAGCTTAGCTCATCTTCAAGGCTTTAACTTTTAAGGGTAGGCTCTACTTCACTCAGCACCAAAGCAACCAGGCCACTTGGGATTGCAGAGCAGATTCAGCCCTGGCTCAGCCCTTTGGGATAAAATGAAACACACAGTGCTCTGTGTGCACCTGGCACCAGTGTTTTATGAAGGGACATTTTTCCTGGTCAGCAGGAAAAATGTGACTTTCAGGTACAGCTGAATTAATAGGGCCCTTTCCGTAGCCATGAGCTGGATTAAATGTATCCCAGAGAAAAGGGGGAGCTTGCTGCACAGATCTGTCAGTGAGAACACCTTTGGGAGGTTTCATGGAGCAGCAAGGCAATAAACAACAAAGACAAGTGATTTGCTTAATTTAAAACTTCATATGAGAATTAGGAATTGAGTGAGCTCTTCACTTGAGCCTGTTTGTAGGCTATACAGTCACAATGATTTCACTTTAATTAGAAACCCATTTTCTTGTACCTTCAGTCTGTATGGAGCTCTATTAGTGAGCTAAGTTAAAAATCAAGTTTTAATTAGCCACAGCAGAATTCCTTCCAAGTTTGCATCAACCATATTCAATACTTGTAGTGCCATATGTCTGGAGAGGATACAGATTATTCCTCACATGAAATGCTGAATGTCTGTGGCAAGTATGAGAACCCAAGTCAGCTGAAGAACTGCAGCATTCTGACAGCATGTCATGGATCTGCATAATTCCTGCCTGAGCCACAGAGCTACTGTGCACTTCTGCTGTTTATAAATGGCAACAACATTCTCCCTCCCACCCCATCACTGGTGCAGCTTTAGAAAGAAAAAAACACTTCTGAAATAAATACCTGGCCTTACCCAAGATTCCTTTACACACAGCATTTAAGTTACAGAAAGGAAATTACAACAGCACAAGGCCCTGGGATTAAATGAAGCTTAAAGTGTGACAAGACTACAAGCAAAAAAGCTCCAACTTCAGTTGATATGTCTTTGACCCACTGGTACGTTCTTTCACTTGTAATATATGTTAAATGTTATCTCAAAATTAACATTTAGATATAAAATCTGGAAGACTTTTTTTAAAAAGTGATTGAATTTGCAAATCTTTTGTAATATTAATATTATAACACATAGTGCTTTAAATTTCATTAATTTCAAATGTAAATACAAAACCCCCACCACTTAAAAATAGGCAAAAGCTTACCTGTGCATGAAACAAAGCTAATCCCTTTGCAGTATGCATGGGAATCAGAACTTTCATAAGGAACTGTTTGTGTTCTGCTTTCAGTGGCAGTGCAAAACCATTGATAATACTGAAAACATGAATAAGCAGGATTTATTTTTATTAAAAAAATAAATTTTTTCCTGGCAAGTCAAGAATTTCTGTAAGTTCAACTGAAACTCCATTTCTGATTCAGTTTTTAAACCCGATTATTTTGAAGTCAAAAATAGCTCAACATGTGCACAACCTTTGAAATGCTGCTATAATGAGAGTTTAGACTCTTGGTAAGGAATGCCAGAGATTCACACTAGAAGCTAAATAATACCCATTAGATGAGCTGAAGTATTTTTATCATCCATTAAATAAAATCATCTGCAGTAAGTCCTGCTGTCTAATTGCAAAGCTTAGACAGATGTATCAGGAAGCTGATCATGTCACCCATCATCACTAGCAACATGCAGAGAAAAAAAGACTATGCAATTTTAATAGTGCACTTAAAGCACTTGTTTTGAGATTGTTGAACAATCTTTCCCTTCAAAAACCAAGTTTCAAAGTTGTCTCATTGATTCAGTCCTCTTATATTTAAGAGTTGATGAGCTATAGACAAGACAAAAGTCCTTCAGGAAAAGGTTAGTTTCTCTTGCCTCTTACATTTTAGGCAACTCTGAGAAAATAATGGGATCCCTATCACTTGATTTTTCATGAAAATTTATTCCACAATAGCTTCATGATATTTATATTTTTAGTTAGACCAATAATACAATTTTCTACTGTGAAATGCGTGACAGTTTTGGAAAGGCAGTAAAAAAACTACCAGAGAAAAACCTCAAAGTTAAATTGAAGTTAGTGAAATAACATTCAAAACAAAGGTAACTAAAAAACCCTAGCACTTACAAGGCTTTCCTGAATAGAACTGAAGGAAAACCAGCCTGCTGAAGATTAAAACATTTCATTCAGCACGAGGGCAAAAGTTAATATTCATTTTCTGAATCAAAGAACAAGTCATCCATCAGGCAGAAGATAAGCAAGAGTAGATAGGTCTGACAAACAAGGACCCTTGAGAAGCATGTTTTGCCTGTCAACTTTAAAACTTGCACTGAAAAAAGAGTAATTTATTCTGTGTCCCAATTTGATATTCATGTGGTAACCCAGACAGTATTAGATTATCAGTGACTGCACTTCATCCCTCGTTACTGTAATAATTCTCTTCCCCCCTCTCCATTCCCAAAGCACAAAAGCTGAAGCAAACATTCATAATAATGTTTTATATTTTTCTGTGTGAAATCAAACTTACCTTCCTAATATCTCAAGGAGTTCAGCAACACCATTGAAGTGCTCTGTTTCATATATAAACCTGTTACCAAAAAAGACAACCATCAAGATTTGCCACAGAGGCTCAGAGACTCCAAAGAAGTAACTTTTACTAAGCTTCAAATATTTGAAAGCAAGATCACAGACAAACACAGGTCTTTCATTTCAAGAATAAATCACTGCAGACCCAGACTGTGAAGGCAAAATAAAATATTCCTCAACCTAGTCACACACATACAGAGCATACCTGAGGAAAATGTTGTTTATCTGTTTCCTGATGAATGCTCTTAAACCGAGGAATTTTCCATAAATTCTATGGAGAACTGTCTTTAGAAAATCACGTTCTCGTGGGTCTTCACTGTCAAAGAGCTCCAACAACTTTAAAAATGAAATAGAAATGTATTACTTTTGAAAGACTTAAGATTTTGTTATGAATTTTACCTTTTGTTTTGAATTTTCTCTTTAATTTGCAAGTTTACTTTAGAAAAAAATAGAATCAGTTTAACTGGACTTTTTTTTATATGTCAATAGTAGATTTTCAAAATTACATTTTTAATAAAGTTGGTTTTTTTTCTAATAAAATAATCAACTTCAATTCTTTCCTGTGTACAACGGACACTGAAGTCATTCCAGTAACTGTTATACTATGAAAATAAAAATGCAATTGCAAACATGAGATTATCAAACTGTAGGTAAGTGGTTTACACTTGTTATTTAAGAAACCAGAATTAATCAAATCCATGTCCTATATTTACAATTTCATAATTAAAGTCCTTTACTGCTTATCTCAAAACTTGTATCTTGATGGCCAAACAAAAGCATTCCTATACAAGAAATTTTACAATTAAGGAGGGGGCCATGGAATAAGTCCAAGATATGTAATTACTAACCAATTCCCCATTAATACAGACTAAATGCTGCAGGAGATAACAAAATTTTCCACAAACTTTTATCTTGTAGAAAGTCTTTCAAGGATACAGAAAAGACCAGGCTCACTCCAAGGCATTAAAAAATACTCAAATCATGTTACAGACCATAATTTTTGTTGGGTTTTTTAACCCTGCATGGCCAAGCAACAGCATATTCAGAAAAGTTAGCTGCCTTGAGCAAGTCAGTGGCAGCTCAAGCAGAGTCTCCTGCTCAGGTCTGAGCTTAGGTATGTCTGTACCAAGCAGCACAAGGGACTGGAAACAGCTGTTCAGGAACTTGGTTCAGGCTCACTTCAATTTTATATTTAGCAGGAATTTCTCAGGGTCACTACTCCACGTTTTTTCCCATATATAGCTAGCTGTTGGTTGCATTGTCTCTATCTTGTACTCCAGAGAAAGATCAAGTGAAATGTCAGGAACAAACTCTGCAATGCTGCTCTCAAGGACCACTGGTCAGTTTGTAAAGTGGACACCTATAGCAAATAGCTCACCAGCAGCCTCGGGCTTAAATTTTGTGTGTAAGTTGAATAAAACTGAGAAGAAAACACATATACAACCACAGCAGAACCAATTAAGTGGAAATTAAATGAAGGTAAGGAGGGAAAGCATCCACCTTGTGGTTTTACTTTTCCTTGCTGTATTGTGAAGGCCTGCCAGCACTCTTCAGATACTGAGCAAACAAGAATTTTGACAAGCAAAATTTGGCAAACACGCATTTCAATACAGTGAAAAAATCCCCACTGAATTCACCTCGAACCAAAAATTGTTATTGCATTCTACATTGCAATTCTCTAAGATGTTATATTTAATATGAAATCTCACTTCATTTTCTTGCTCATAGTTGCTTTGCATGGTAAAGCATGACCTTCTTAAGTAATTTCTTACTTGATTTTCCTTCTGTGGTTAATACACAACAGTAAAGAGAATTACACTACCTAGGCACAAGTAAGGAGGTATTGAAACACATTTCATGTACAATAAGTGCATGAACTTTTTACAAGAAAAAAGTTTGCTGTAAGTTTTCCCATGGTAAAAAAATTTAAAAAACAATCATAGAAGGATTACAAAAATATAATTACCACATTGTTCATTTGGCTGGAATTAAGTTACAAACCATGAAAAACAGAACTTTATAAATCTCAAAAATCTTACATTGCAAAGCACTGAGGTTGGTATCTGAAAACAAAGTGTTCCTGAATTTACTAAATACATATAGCCCCTGTGGTATGATGTGCTGTTTATTTAGTGTTTGGCACCAAACCACTGCTGCAACAACTGAAATTTACCCTGTGTCAGCAGGAAAGCTGATAATTTAAGTTCCAGAGGTGATCTTTAAACGCCACCTTCAACTTTCCCAGTCGCCCTTACCTGCTGTACAAATCTCTGGTCAATGTATCGCTTTGCAATGCTGGGCTGAAAATCCGGGCTCTCCAAAAACCTCAGGAAAAACTCATACACCAACTACAAACATGGAAATGAACATTCCAGTTAGTAAGTACACCACAACACAGATCTCAGCCTTGTCACCACCACCAAAGGCTGTGGAACTACTCACATGCTCAGAAAGCACAAAAGGAATCAAAGCCTAACACATCACTGCTTAACCACAGCTCCAACTGGAATTTACTGAAATAATTACAGTAAGTACCCAGAACACTTTAATTCCCAGAAGAGTCAAAGCTTAATAAATAATCCACTGAAAATACCACTAGTGGACAAAAACCAAGTTGTAAATGTTACAGTCCTGCCATGTTAAGAACTTATTATGCAGAAATAGGTTACCAAACATGAGCAGCACTGAGAGTTAAAGTAAATGCTCTAACATTACATAATTCCTTAAAGAGATTAAGAAACATCTCCTAAGTGTACCTGAAATTAAGTTTTGACCACAAACTCTGAAAAAGAAAAGTTGAATTAAAACACCTGTGAATGAATTCACAGAAACTGAAAGAATTCAGATTAAAATTAGGCTTCTGTATCCTGGAAACTCATTTGTAGCATATTATTTCTACTTAGTTCAAGTTCCTATCTGCTACAATCCCACAATGCCCAGAGATAAAAATCCTGACAAGAGCTAGAGCTAGCAGAGAGTGGCATGAAGAGGGCAGAGCCCAAGTCCCACACTTTGGGGTTCATCAGAAGTCCAAGACAAAAAACTGCACTTGCATAACAATGGCAGATTAATAAAATACACAGAAGGCACCTCTTCTCTAAGACAGAACTGAAAGATGCCTTATGTTTAGATTCCATTCAGAGCTATTCATGTTCTCAATGCCTATTTCATAACTCCATATAATTAAACAGCTGATTAGTAATAACACTACAATGCAATTTAGGTACATAATGCCAACACTGACTGGGCTTCTAAATAAAAGCCATGCAGAGCTGTGCTCATACTCAAAGGCATGAATTTCAACTATTACCACTCTGAGGACTTAACTAAACTGAGAGCCAACACCTGAGTAATTCATAATTATAATTAGGAAGCTCACTTCAGAAAAATGCATGACAGTAAGTACTTTTATGTAGAACATTTGAGCTGACGGTTACTTATGCATAGCCTCAAGGAGGGTGTGCTGTATCTGCAAAGCAGAGGCTCAGAAACTCAAGCTACCATTCCCTTTGTTCCCTTCTGACAGACTGCAAGAAGAGCTTTTCATATCAGCAGTTTACATAGAATAACAGGATTGTTAGGGTTGGGAGGGATCTCTGGGAATCATCTAGTCCTACCCCCTTCCAACCCAAAACATGCCCATTCTACTGATCTTTTTCAAATTAGCAACTAGATAAATCTGTATAGAAATGGGCAACATATGGCCAGAGGGAGGTTATATAGCACAGCCTCATAGGGATTAATTTTGGAACTTAATTTAATTCAAGATTTCTCTAATAAATTCCTATATGAATTATTTCTGTCAGTGACAACAGTAAAGAACAGCCATGTGTGATAACTGCCACAATATTAGAAGCTACCACCAGGGGGAAAAATAGAAAATAAAAGTTTCTATAAAATAGAAAATAAATGTTTCCCACAAGAAAGGACAAGTTGACCCTGAAGCTCTAGAAGAATAAATACAGAATGAAACTCAAAGATTGCAAAGTCACAGCTGGAGTTCCAAGAAAAAGCTCTGCTGAGCATTTGCAAGCCCTAAAGCTGAGAAAGGGTTAACCATAGGATGATTCAGATCCATCCTCACAATGAAGCTATGGAAGTGACAGATGAAATCCAAGGATATCCCAGGAAGATACTGACAGCACAGAGATGCACAGACCTACATGTGCTGAGGAAATTTATTACAACCTGGAAGGATACAGAGAAAGAGCCACCAGAATTGTCACTTTCTAAGAGTGAACACTACATTGGCATATTTTGTTTTCCCTAAAGGACAGGGGAGGAAGGATAATTACAGCTTCTTTCCATAAACAGATACAGTGACTGCAATAGACATCAAGCAGATGAACTCTAAGTGAAAAGCACAATGCTGCAACATCTTGTAACAAGCTGTCTAAGATTAAATGCAGGATATCAACTGGGTATGGTATCAAACTTTGGAAATCCTTGTGAGATACATGAAAGCCTCTTTATCCAGGGCATTTCAGGAATCAAGCTGCAGTAGCCATTTCTGGGTAAGTCAAACTCTCCCTTCTCCTGCATGCTAATGTTTGTAAACTTAGAAGCACAACAACAACAATCAAACTAGGGGCACCAGAACAGATTCTGGCCACAACAGATCCTACCTAAAGAGACAGGCATGCTCAGCTTTCTTAACAGAAACATTACTTTTGGAAATACTTGATCAGGGGAAAGATATTGGATTTAATATTTTTTGTTCTCAAAACTGGTCTGCTTGGGCCAAAAAGCTATGAAATACAATTCCTAATGCTTTAGTGATACAGTCTTGCAGGGACCACTAGACTATTATTGCTTTAAACCAGCAATTCCACCAATTCTGCAACTCCCTGAGCTTCGAAATGCTTTAAATGGAGGGTTTTAAATGCCAGCCTGTTCAACCTACTGTGGCTGTTACAAACCATCTTGAGCTCTGCTCTGAAGCAACATCCTTCAAGTGCCACTCATTTTACTGAAGGTCTGGAGTCTTTTGTTGTGGCTACACACACTGGTAACTTACTAGGCAATTATGTCAACAGATTCAAGCAGAGAAGAGGTTCAGATTTTTTTTCTTTCCTCTCCCAGAAAACTGGCTACCTGACTGCCAGATCAGGATAGAATTTGGAATTTGTTTGTAATTGATCTGTCACAAATCACAGCCACACCTTCCCCCCTTAAACAGTCCTTTAGACTATGCAAAAAATAAGAGTGTATTTTGCTGGGGAGGAGAATGGTTGTGTACAGATTTTATTCCACACACAAAACCTGACATTTCCAGCAGCTTTGTGCCCCTGAAGGGCAATGAGCAAATTATCCAACTCAGTATTCCATGGTCCAGTAGCACATCAACTGTAAAAGGACAGAGTGGGAAACACAAACTCTTTCCACTGTGCTGCAAGGAGTGATCTGTTCCAAGGCAGGATGAGCAACAGACACGGGAGAGGGAAATCCACAGCCAGGAACCAGACAGCCTGGCAAAAACTCCCTTAGAAGACAGCAAGGGAGAAACCTGAAAATACTGCTTCAAACAATACCACAGGCTACAAACCTCTTTCAATTACTCCCAGGCAAGCCCAAGGCACAAGTGAACTGATCACAAAATCCACAGGCCCTTTTCTATGAGCAGGACTAGAGTTGATTATGGCCTAAAGTGAACTGAGCTGGCATTTACACATTTTACCTCTGAGACACAGGTACTTAGCAGTCAGCTGGTGCTGCTGCTGACTACAAGAGACATTTGTTTAGCTCTTGCACCCTCCCACCCAACAAAGCCAAGCCTCTGATCCAGCTCATTTATAGCCATTTCACCTACAAATTAGAATCAGCCATATATAAGAAAATAATTATTACAGCCTTTAACCTGCAGAGTTATTTTCTGTGATAACTTAATTCTTGTTTGGGTTAATCTGAAATGCTATGCTGAATACATACCTTTTAGAGTCAATATTAGAAGCCCAGTTTTTAAATAAGAGTTTTAAAATAAGAGCATTTGTGGATGCATTAGAACTGTAATATTATAGGGGCAGAGGAGCATTTTAGCTCTTGAGAGGAGAGAGCAAATAGTGTGCAGATGTGCAGCAGCTTAACCTACCACTGCTAGGAGTTGCTACTTCACTTTTCTTCAACAGATACTACTTACATAAATTCAGCAATGAACTACCCAAGATATGTGCTTGGACATTTACAGCTGCTAAGAGTTAATTGAAAATAAAATAAAATCCAGCAGCGTTTCAAGTCAATCACGTGATTGATACAGCAGAGCTATAAAAATCACGAGATCCCAGGGAAGTGCAACAATGAAATAACCATGCAACTGTTACCAAACAACGCTGAGATTGTCAAGTTTTGGCATGGAGGGACAGAAGAAGGAGGGGATTTCTATTTGCTCAAAGGACAAATAAAGGCCATTACTCCATTTTTTGTTATTGCCACGAGAAACAGAACTGTTAATATTAGCTTATATTTTATTGAAGCAACACTAAAAAGCTGCTCAGTTGCAGAAAACAAACCTCTTAGGTGAAGAACATAATTACCTAAAGTTCCCACAGTTTTCAGACATACATACACCACAATTTAACAGTGTAATCTCTCTGTTAAAAAAATAGTATTTAAGCCACTTAGAAGAGTTACATTCAGCCAAATTTATACATGCTTTAGAAAGCATAAATTTTTTTTTCCCTCTTGAGTATAAAAACTCAATTGTATTATAAAATAAATTTTCTTCTTCTTAATAAAGGCACAAAATGACTGAAGTATCCACATTGCCTTAGAAGAAGGCTTGGAAATAAAGGAACCACACACCTGTATGTGGGGCCATGAGGCTTCAAGAGTTGGTTCATCTTCTTCTGGATCAAAATCAGGGTTATCACTAGGTGGAAGTGTTCTGAAAATATTAGAACTAATCTGTAAGGGAAAAAAAAATTACTTGTATCACTGTTTATGCTTTCACAGATCACACTCATTAAGGTACTGCATTTATCCTGAAATCAAATGAAACAAAACCATGTAAAAAAAGTAATATAAGAATTCACTACCTCATTTTTTCAAAACTGCAAAATACAAACAGTCAGAAGTCTGTAAGATATCAGTGAAAATTACAATTTTAGTAACAAAAGTTACTAAAATTGGTAACTTTTGTCTCAACTGCTTTACGAGCTTTGAGGTAGACGTGGTCATATTCCAGAATCTTCCCTGAAACTATGGAAGGTTAAAAAAAAAATCAGCTGCCCTATCAAAAACAATTTTAAACTACATGACACCAAGAACTGCTTTTATATAAGACCACAAATAACTAATTAATTAAAATTTAAAGAGAGCTCTCGCCACATAGGAGAGAGCATGTCTGTCATATAAGACAGACAATCCCAAATATGTAGAAATATTTCTTATTTCTACAGTTCTTTACTTGATTTCAAGATACTTCTGTTTACATTTTTCACCTTTGAATATTTCAAGATGTTTCAAGGGTTTGGAAATTTAGAAACACGTAACCATTCTATCTTTTCCATTTCACATAGTAGCTATTTTTTCTTAAAGTTAATCTAGGTTACTTTTAGTATGATACAGTCACATCAAATCAATTTCAAAAGGACAAGTTTTAAAAGGTTTCTTCAAGGATTTTGAAGTATATTGAAGTATGGATAGAAGACCATTCAGATGTCAAAGGTAAAATGCCATCTCTTGCACAGATAGCACATGCTGGATTTAAATCTCTAACACAAACAAAAGAGAACAGGCAGTTCAGTACATTTCTGCATTTTCTACCAACTTTTTCAGAAACAAGATAACCCAACCTTTCAAACTCTTTTAGACTTTTTGATCAAATCTGTTTCAAGAAGCTGCTTATCACTCAAGCCTACTAAGCACAAAAGGAACTGTTTGACACTGCACAAAATCCTCCTGCACATATTCCAAGGAGTCTCCAAGGTGTTTGAAGAATCTAGCAAAAGGAGTTCACAAAGATCCTGAAGTCGCCCAGCTGGCTCTGCACACAAGAATCAGCTGCTTCATTAAACAAGATACACAGCTATTGCATAAACTGACTTTTCATTTCCTCCTATGCCCTTTGTTCTGTGTCACTGTCTCCTGTTGGGACATGGCAAAGCTCTCCTGGACTGGAAGGGCAGTGAAGTTCTGTGTGGATGGGCTCAGCTGTCTCTGAGCTTAATGCACAGGAAAAACAATGAAAAAACAAAAACCCAAACTAAATAAAACCACCCAAAGAAACAAACAAGCCCACAAAAACAGTTGTCCTTTAATGCTGTAAACACAAGGGACTTGGGATTCCAAAGCTCAAGAACAAAAGGCTTGGGGTGGGGGGGGAGAGGAAGGGGAAATAGGAGTCAGAGAACATTAATTTTAATCAAGCTCAAAAACCAGCAGTACAATCCTGGTTCTCTTATTAGCTTTGTTTACTTTTACCAGGTATTCAATAAAACCCTCCAGCATATGAATCAGTCTCCTACAGAGAATGTTCTACCACTGCTTGCAAGTGTTCTGGTAACATCTCCTGAAAACACTTCTTTTTCTTTCTAGATGCATCTTGCTGAACTGAGCTGGTCAGCCCTGAGCACAGAACCTCACAGTAGTGAGGAAGTTTCATGTTCAAAACAAAGCTACTAAATACCCTTCTGTAGCAGAAATAATTAGCAAGCATCTCAGCCAGGCCTTTGGAACACCAATTGTATAATTTTCAGAGTATTCACTACTTCCACTTAAATTATTCATCTCTAAGAATATTTGAAACTTAAAATAAACCTTGCACCCTTTTTATGTACTAGCCTGCCTCCCAAAAGAAAAAGTTAATTTACCTTATTATGTTTGCAATACTTTTTCAAATTCTTCTCTATATCCTCTCATATTATTTAAAACATTCTTTTGCTTTCCTAAGTTATGTCTTATCCCAAAACTGCGATTTCAGAAACACAAATCATAAAAGGTTTTTAAAGCTGGATAGATTTCCAGATAAATCCAGCATCAGCTTTCTAAATTAAAGCCCCAAGTTTTCCAAAAATTGTATCAGAAAATGTGCCAGTTAGTGTACTGAAATACAGCAATCATGTTTTATTAAAACAAAAAAGGAAAAAGTCCCTTATTTTCTGTACATTTAATCTAAACATTTGAAAGATACTAGGTTCAATTCTAGTTTCTGAGTGTACAGATTGAGGATACCTAATTTATTTTAAATTCTGAATTCACAACCCATACAGCCTGTTAGGACAATCTCATTACATTAGATTTTTATATGCTGCTGGGGAACAAGGCAAGGCTGATGGGCACAAGGAGATGAAGAGTTAGTTACATTTACTGAAGAGGCACTTCAGTCATGTTCCCAAAACTGATACAAGCTAGAACTTTCTAATTTCCCAGGAAGTTTTAAAACTTAAAATATTCACAATTGCAAACCCTAATTTCCTTTTAGCTTCAGAGCACCTTTAACTGAGAATTTCCAAACAGAGAAGACACTCATTTTGGATGACCCAGAACAGAGGAGCACTGACTGCTGTGCTGCACCTTTAAAGCCATTTGTCAGCAAAGCTCCTCCTCAGCTGAAGGACAATCAGGCTGCCCAGGGCACCAAAAAGATAACCAACAGTGTGTCCTGCACATCTGCTTAAACAAAGACTTTTTAAAATGATGTTGTTCCATCCTCAGTGGCTCGAAACGACACTGGTATCATTTCCAGCTCCCAGCCTGAGGAGCCCAGCAGAGCAGAGCCGACCAGAGAAGCCCGTGTGACACTTGGCTCAGCAGCTATCCTGGCAACAGGGACCAGTGAAGGAAGGAATGCCAGACACCTCCTCACCTGCACAGACCCTGCCCATGCACTGGTCACAAAGAACATTTTATTTCCCTTCCTGCTGTCTTTAAGGCATTGTTGACTTTGCTCCCCACAGCTCGGGTGACTCCAAGGAAACCTGTCTGAAACCTGAGGCTGTTTCCTCTGTGAGCTGCAGAGAAGTTGTCCCAGGCCTTGGGAAAGAAACTGTTTCTGCTTCTGCCACTGCTGCTACTCTGGCTTTTCTCAGGGAATTTTTTAGTCTGCCTGTCCTTTACTACCAGCCAGATTATAGCTGGATTTCATTAAGGCTATTTCTACTTTTTTATCCCAAAACCACACTTCAAACTCTGCAGCAAAACTCCACTTATTCTTTTTTTCTTTTAATGTAGGAACACTGAACAGCCTAAAAACTTAAAATCCAAGAAAACAAAAGTGAAACAGTAACTCTTCAATCTCATACAAGTTTTGCTGCCAAGAAAGGCCTGGAGCTTGACACAGGTGTTAGGTGGAGGGAGAGACAGACCCATGCAGATTTTTTTCTGAAGCTGGTACTTCGTCCTAATTCACAGCAAAGGCCTTTTCTGCTGCCAGTTGCCAGGGAGATTAGAAATACTATTCAAGCTTGGAGGGATCTTTTGTCTCAAGCTCTCAAAAACCTCTCACTGAGCATTTAAAGCTCTCACTGAGCTTCTTCACTTTCTGTCATTTTAGGGGAGAAAAGGAGATGGAAATTTGTTATGGAAGGAAAAACAAGCATCCACAGAATCCAATCATTTGCACAACAAAAAAAACCTCAAAAGAACAGCTCGACACCACCTTATCTCCAAGAAAAGAAAACAACTCCAATATAAAACAAAACCTCCCTTCAACAAGTACTATGGGCTAGTTAGTATATTCTTTCTTCTAACAAGGGGCTACAGAGGGCACACAGAATAAGAAAATACTGCAGGGATTCAGGCTTGCTGCCACCAGCAGCAAGAAAAAAAAGAAGCCTGAGAAGAGGTGAACATACTTTGTCCTGTATATCCTTATGCAAAAAACATTTAGGACAGAGAACCAGGTCCTTTAAAAAATGAAACTATACAAACCCCCCAGTGCCCTAGATTGTTTTGTAAAACTTAATAAGCATCTGCTGAAACAGCCAAAACGATTAAAGGGTTCCAATAATCCTAGCCCTTCAGCATAGTGGCAAAACTTCCACACTTATTTACATTAAAGATCTGATCTGCCCAGAAAAAACCCCAACCAAACAACAAACAAAATGAACCTTAGGAAAAAATTAATTTGTACTGTATAGAGAACGACACAAGTTGCAAGCTGTATATTTGAACTGCTCTGCTTATGCTCCTGAGAGCTCTTTTAAAGTCAGCATTTTATCTATGTAAACTTCACCAAAGTTTAGAGAACCATTAATGAAAATGCATGGGCACTAAAGCCATTGTTTTTACATTTCACACTTCTAGGAAAAAAAAATAATTTCAGATTATTCTCAAATTTCAGATTATTGTCAAGTGTCTTTCAGTTGCATTCCCTGTACATGTGGTATAGGCAGATCAAAAACATCACTTAAGTAGCATTTGAAAATGCACATAAACACCTGGGAAAGTCAGCAGATGACCACAAATATTTTGTTCATTATTCAACAAGTCATTAGCAGCAATTGCACGGGACAAGTCATCCTATGGTTTATAACATCAGCAAACCACTTGGGCTGCTCTAGTACAGCTCTCCAAGGCCAAAATAATAACAAACAGCCATAAAAAGTATTTACAAAGTAGAGTTGCTTTCGTATACTGATAAACTTTTCTGCTGTCACCAGCACCTGCATCAATCACTATCAGAAAACTTTAGCCTAATTCTCCATTGCCACTAGAAAATAAAGATAGGCAGCACTGAAATATTGCCATCTTCTGAAAGAGAACAACTTGAAAACTTACCCAGACTGCAAGTAGCTGCAGTGTACCAGTTCTTTCACTTTAATTAACCTGAATGCATCATGTTTCAGCTAATAATTAAAACCTGCAAGTTGTTTGTTTTTACAAGCCTTTCTGGGCCAAGTTATCATTAACAAATTATATTCTATTGTATAAGCAGAATAACCAACCGCAATTCTGAGTTAAATGCCATTAGAGTCATAAACTGATTTTATTAAAATACAAACTATAACAAGAGCATTCTACTTACCATTTTCACTATGTCAGCATAAGCTGACTCAACAATCACTCCACGATTTGTTGAAACATATTCAACCAGTTCATTCAGTGTTGCTCTCTTGATTTCTTTGCTTTTCAGGTCTGAAACAGAGTCCATGAAGTCAAAGAGCACACAGCACTGTTGCAACTTCTGACAAAAAAGATCTTGCTGTTCATTGAAGGTGGCATCTATAAAAGGAAAAAAATCCAAACCAAACACTTATGTCTATAGAAGCAAACAGGATTTCTAAATCTATTTTGTTGACAAGAATTTGCATAGCTATGACTTTTTTTTAATGTGAAAGAGCTGTGCTTCATAGTCAGCAAACTAACAGCAAATCATTAAGCAATTTTGCCCAAACTGAAAACATCTGTATGTCAGAATGGAACACCCACCATCCCCAACTTCTGGTACATGAAAGAAATAACAGACAAAGACAAGGCAGTAAATTCATTTACCAGCAACGAGTTACTGAATTAACTTTATTTTAAATACATAAATATTAACAAGTCTCAGTTCTCCATCACCAAAAGTCATATCCAGAAGCAGTGCATCAAACTAACCTTTCATTCATCCGATTTGTCTCATTCTGCTCCCTAATCCTTTATTATGTAACCTGCTTAAAAGCTGTAAAATCTGCTTTGAAGGAACCTTGTCTTTTTACCCCAATAGAAAATGCTTCACATACTTTCAACATCATGTGATCAATGTCTCTCTGAAGAAAGAATTCCAATATTTCGAAAGGATTAATCCTGAATTTTAATGGCTTGGTCTAAATAATTTATGACAATCTCGGTCATATAAGGGTTTTCCAGAATTTTTGGCCTATTAAGACAATGTGTTTGGCTGTGCCTTAGCATTTTCATTTTAGCATTCAGTACCTCTGTAATCTGATAAGCAGAATTCCTCCATTAACATTTCACATTTACTCTAAAAGAGATGGATTATCAAGCACTGCACTCTTCAAAATTTTAATACATCCTTAATATGCTGTAACTGTTCCAAAGCTGCATGACCACAACCATAAAAAAGTCATGGTTTTAACTGAAAACTTGGTTTAATATGTCTTTTGTTCTAGTTTTCAACTGTCTATAGGGGTTCAAAGCCACTGGACCAATACAGCATCACCTCATCTATCAGCCAGTTGGCATCTCACTCACTCTGGTGAAAAAATAGTATTCCCAATTTTATCTCCAAATAAAGAATGCTCTCCCCTGAAGAATTTTCAAGGCTGGTCTACAGCCTGACTACATCCCTTAGCTAATTCAGTCACTGTAGTATGGCTATGAGCACTGCTGCTTCATCACCAAAAGAATTAGCAAGACAAGAAAATGCAACTGAGTACTGAAAATCTTAAGTCTCGCCTTAAAACCTGAACAAATTACGAAAAATCTCACGCTTCTCTTTAATGTTTTAGAATGATTCTAATTCAACAAACTTCATTAAGTTTATACCTTTAACTGTATAAATAAAGTATAAATATAATTATCAGTTCACTCTGATAATGCCTGTTTCTCAGGTTTCCTACCAAAGCACCTTTCATTTAGCGGCTGGAACAGCAGCAGTCAGCAGCAGGTGTAATATTCAGCAGTTATCTGATAGAATTGCTTTGTCTCCATAAGCAAAAGGTAATTGCTGAAATGGACTGACACCCCTGCACTGTGCCCCGGGAGCCCAGGCACAGAACCCTGCATTGTGCTCCCTTTGCCCACCTGACAGCTGTGATCCTATTAGCTGAGCACAACAACCTCAGCAGCTTTTGAACCAGCCAGCAATCACTGCTCCCTCGTGAAGAACGATTCACACTTCTGAATGTCAATTCTGCCATTTGAACCGCTTTTCTTTTGAAGAAAAAACCTTGCAAGATGCTTATTTCACTCAGATAACTACAAAGACACGAATTGTTACACTCTGCAAAATAATGAACCTCAGCTGTAAAAACATTTGTAAGTTATGTAACATTTCAGCTCAGATCTTCTAATATTCTACAGCGGATTGCATGAGTAAGTATTGTATCATAGCAACAAAGCAATAACAGTGACATGCTGAGGATAAAATCCAAAAAAGCCTAATTTAAGGAACCAACACTGGGAAGGCAGCTTTTTTTTGTTGCTAGCCCCAAGCTGATAGCCAGACTGCTCTTATTTTCCCTCACTACAAAGTCAGCTATAGTTCGAGTTACAAAGGCCCACAAGTGAGGCACAGCTAATACAATACAGTCAGCTGATGATAGATTTTTTTTAAATTAAAAATGAAGCATCATTAAACAAAATTTACTTAGAAGTTTCAAAAACCAGCAGACAGCACCTGAATACTTCTAACCATGGCTCAAACAGACTAAAGACCTCAGGTTAAAAGCCAGTAACTGGAATTCATACAAAATAATTAAATCACTTATTAGCTTCCCTAGGATACCAAATAAATTCCTGCATTAGCCACTTCTCGTTAGACAGCAGAGTAAAAGAGAATCTCTCCCCTGCCATGCACCAGCAGACCACTTCATTAGCAACCTGATCTCTCTCAATTGGACATGTTTCCTCAAATGAAAAACCCACCCATTAATCTGTTTTGTTACTATTAAAACATTTAAAGTAAAACCAAAGTAAGTATCTTCTTGTAAGCATACATCCTTTTTTTGGACTTACAAGGGGAAACACAATTATTTTGTCAACTTATCATCTCTAGTCATTTGCAAGAGATGAAAATTATGTGCAACCATGTCAAAAATAAGGTAACAAGAAAGCCAGCTCTGTCCTATCAGCACAATCTGTCTTCATGTGCTCAATCCCTGCTTGACACATTGCACATTTGTCCCAGGAATGTTATGAAAGGTACCATGGGAACCACCAAATGATTGAGGAAAATTTGTTTGTCATATAGGGCTCTTAACTTTTCAGAGCCTTGTCTTTTTCCCAGCACAGTGAAAGCTAGAAAACTTTATACCAAACAAAATCATATCACAATAGTTTATTCTAGTTCTAGGAATAAAATAAACTGTGCCACCATAACTGCATAAATACTGGAGCTTTTGGCTTTAGTAGTTGAGCAACACACAGCATGATTTTTAAACCAGCTTTAATCTAATATTCTATGAAGATTTACATCATACATGTGGAGTTCAAGATAATTGCTATTCTTCAAATAATAAATACCATAAAGACCACAGAAGATAAATTAGGTTCAAAATAGACAGTGGATGCCTCAATGAAACAACCCTGAATCAAACATAATGATGGGAAATCCTGAAGACAAAAACTTGACATCCAGCACCAAAAGAATTATTGCAAATTATGATCCACTTTCATCACGACTTGCCTCTGGTCATTTCCATGATAGATAGTAGACAGCTTGTACCCAATTAAAATACTTAATTTGATTGTTGCACTTCATAATACTTAAATTCTCCACAGTCTATCTGTACTGCTTACAAAGCCCCACTCACTACAGACAGGAGGCATGATAATAAAGGACAAAAAGTAACAAGCAATTTCACTTGGAAGTTCTTCCTGAGCAGAAGTTTTACAACATTGAAACTGCATGACTGTACAGATTTAAATGTTTCTAAATCGAATGCTTTCAGACTTACAAGGTCATCAACGCAAATCTAAGCATGGAATATTGATTTAAGAGACTGATCTTTCTAGGGCAGGCCCAGGCAAAATATGGAAAGAAATAGAATTCACATGAGCTACCTCACTGGCACATAAATGGAGACAAAACCACACTACAGTGAGGTCTTCCTACAATATATTTATCTCTTACATTTACAGACCTTCCTCCTGGAAGGAAAAAAAAGACAATTTTCCTTTCTCAACACAATTGTTTAGCCAAGACCTGCAGTACAAAGCCAGAGGACCCAACATAATCCTTGATTCATCAGCAGAAACCAGACTTTAAATCCACAAAAATTCTCTCAACTACACAAATGGCAAGTTCAAAATTCATAGTTTTCCTGCCAATACAAAATAAACCCCCTCAAACATTTGCAAACATTTTCCATTTATTTTTTTAAGTCTCACTAACTAAATATTTCTAGCTTTTCCTGAAAAAGCTACTCCAGGAAGATGAAGAAGCCAGAGAACAACCAAGGAGCTTTTGTCAGTCAGCCTCTTAAGGCAATTCATACACAGCCCTTTCAAGCACTTAGAGGACAATGATATTACAGCATAAAGTAACACCTATCTCCTTGGAACTTGGTGACAATTCTACATAATTCCCTGACAAACTGAATACATGAAGAGGATCATGTCACTATTGTGCTGCATTCCACAGTGCAAAGTTTAGGATTTAGGCACCTACTGCACTGTATTCTGCTCAGGGGTGGAGGGCTCTGCTGGAGCAGGAGGAAGCCTTGACACTGACATGGAGAGAGGAGCATGGGGACTGCGAGACACCAAACCTCTGGGTTTGGTTTGGGGGCTTTTCATTTATAGCAATCAATGTTTTTGTACAGCCTGCTCCTTTCAGAAACACCATTAGTCTGAAAAGGAGATAGTGTGATAAACTCTGCCCCACTTACACAAACCAAGCATGGGGAGTCCCATTTGACCTAAATGTAATATTTGGTTTTGTCCCAGAGAGCTCCTGTGTATGTGATTGCTGTGGTCTCTCCTAACAGCTGAGTGTCAGTGCTGATGTTACAGGCATGGCAAAACATGGTTGGGAGATGCAGTTTTGGTGCAGTTGATGTTACAACAGGGCCCAGAGTGTTTCCAGGCTCTCAGAAGTCTCCACCTGCAGCTGAGAGGCAGCAAAGTCGTTGGCTGACAGAGACTGAGAGAGGTCTCTCTCCCTGCTACCCCCTTTCCCATTTACTCCTCCCTTCCCCTTCTCTGTTCCAGCCACATCCATCCATCAGCACTGGCTCTGGAACTCGTCAGGCTCTTCCAAGCAGCTTTAACTCAATAACATGGTCATACTAGTGAGGTTAAATGGCTCCTGGAGGGGCCTGATGTGCATCAGCGCTGGCACAGGATTACAGACAGGAGCAGCAGCTCTCTGCAGGGAGCTGCTAAGTTGGTTTACATCTCCTCTGGAACCATATCACACAAGTACTGAGGCATGAGACAATGTGTAGGTAAGATTTTTCAGTTAAGTTGGAGACTTTAGAGAATAACACATTTTGGATTTTGTGTTTGTTGTGGAGTTTGGTTATTTTGGGGGTTTTGTTTTGTTTTAAATCACTTTAAGCTCCTTTTTAAAGCAAAAATATACCCCCATATACTTGGCTGGTAGTGTATAACACTTCCCAGGAATTCCACACACCCACAGGAGAACTTCCCACCATTCCAGCTCTTGGCAACTCAGCAGCCCCACTGAAAGTGATGGGGCTACTCAGACAAGCTCTGTGCATCACCACAGGCATCCCAGGAACTTTTCATTAATATTTTCAGGTTTTCCACATTAAAAAAAATCTTTGTCACCCTAAAGAATAAGCACTATTTTTCAGTAGACCAGGGTTGTAGGTTTTCCCTCTGCCCCCTCCAATCAAGAGTTCAAAGAATGTATTTTCAAATTACCTCTTACCACAAAATCTACAGCTGTTGCTAGGACTACAGAAGGGGCTGAGTGAATTTTTCTCCATGTTGTCAGTAAACAGAACTCTGACTTTCCAGGACAGATAAGGGAGTGAGAACAACATTATGCATCCTAAAAGTTAACCAGCTCCTTATTCAATAGTAAGTTTGTTCACTAGAGAAGGAGATTCATTAGAGAAGGAAGACAATGAAATGAAAATGCATTTTCAATCATTATTGATAGGGAAGTTATACTACCTATAGGAGTTAAATAAAAACCAAACCAAAACAAAAAATCCACACAAAAAAAAAAACACAAAAAGGACTTGGCACAGAATTGCCAAGTTGGTCAATCCTGCCTAGGACCCAGGGGCTCACACTAACATTTAACCTCTTCATTTCAGAAATCAGGATAACAGAGGCAAAGGCAATCAAAATAACAAGCTGAGCTTCTCCTGTACTTCCATTTTAAAGTAAACTATTCTGCAGATGGTCATCAGGCAAGACTTGCACACTGTGGCACCTTCCACATGGTAAATCTCCAGTCTCTTTTGAAATAGTAAGAAAATCAGAAATTTTGCTCATTGGAACATTCTCAATTTAAGGTTAATTCTGTGATACATGCCAGGGAAGGAAAAAAAAAAAAAAAAGGAAATCACATATTAGAAGCAAAACTAGATGAGAATAGCAATCAACAATTCCTTTTACTCATGTGCAGCACTGTGATTTAGAGAGTTAGTTACAAGTCCAGCCTACAGATAATTTTTAAGTCATTTAGTAAAAAGTACTCCTGGAAAGCTGATTCCCACCCAGTAAGATATTGTTTGTTCAGAGTCTCATCTGCTGCTCCACGTGGCCAGCAGTTGACCTCAACAAATCAGTGCAGAAAATCTGAAAAGCCCACGCTGATCTAACAACATCTGTCACAAACTCTGTGACAGGGCTCCTTGCAATGATAATGAACTGCAAGTGTCTTATCTAGATTGTTTCTACCTTCTATCTTCTAGGCTTTCTTATAACCTCATAAAGTTAAGAGTCTCCAGCTACTACCATGTTAAATCCCTTGATTTTAATTAAGATTTGAGTCAACCAAGACACTTCAGAGAGTACTGAAATTATTTTATATTAATAGCCCTATTTCTTACTGTTTAATTACAGAAGACAACAAACAGTTAAGATGCAAAAATAGAAATTATTCTCTTGGTCCTTAAAGTTAGACTCTAGTAATTGGGCCTGGCACAATTCACCTTATTTCTACCACACTTTCTAAAAAAAGAAGAATTAAAGCACCATTGGTTCTTTAAACAAATAAAAACTCACTCAGCATACCAATCACTAGAACAGGAACAAAAAACACCCTAAAGTCACCCTTAACAAAATGTACAAGTTTAACAATACAAAGGTTACCTCAAGAGCTCACCAGCAGTTCAGTATCTAGCTGAAATTCAGCTCCATGCAACAACAAGGAAAAGCAGGGGAAAAAATTGTCCAATGGACTGACACAGCTGAATCAGAGCTGCTTTTGACAGTACTGAGAAGTGGAGGAATTTGCACATGGCTAACCATATGAAATTTTGTTCAGAGTGAAACTATCTATTAGAAAAGGCAAAGAAGTTTCACTTCTTACACAGCTGAAGTGTTATATTTTCAAAAACCAATTACATTCCCCCCCCCCCCCACTGCTCTTGTACTTGAAACAAGCTTGCTCCCACCTATAAGCCACTACAATGCTCTCCAGTGCATGCATTTATGGTTTTGGCACACACTGCTACTGAATTTGCTGTCATCATTTAAAACCCATAAAGCAGTTTTAGTGACTGATCATATGGCAGGGTAAGCCTTTTCTGAACATACCCAGAGCCTCTAAAAAGTTAATTTAAAACAGGAACCTGCTTCTTTATGAAGAGATTTCTGAATTTAAGGTGATAAATCCTATCATGGAATTCATATGCATAGCCAGGTCATTCAGTCAGGAAACGAGAGTAATTGATTTTTCTGAATGGGAAATTGTTTCTCAGAAGATGTGAATATGGGATAGATAGCACCTTTAACTTAAAATTCCAGAAATTGATACACAGGCCCAAGAGCTGAAACTGCTTTCCCAAACAGCAAAGAGAGCTCCTAAATAGCTTTTTAAATATTGAAATGTAACAAAGGTATTTGTTATGGTAAAACAGAGATGCATTCAAGAAGTCCTCCTAACAAGAGGGCAAACAAAGACCAAGGTAAAGCCCTGTGTATGTAAACAGTCATTTTCTTTAAAATCTAAGTCAGGTTACACTGAATGAGCCACAAGGTGAAAGCACCCAGGGACGCTGCACAAGCAACTTGATCCTCCAGGTAATTCACTCTTGTGCCAGGAAAATTAACCACCAGCAAAACCCAAGGGACTACAGAAATGGAGGAACACTACAGACCAAGCTTCTGAGAGTGGCAAATCAAAAAGATCAGAAGGGACAATTGGTGTGATGCTCCATATTCCCAAAATATGACCTTATTTACACTTTTCCACCAATTGAAGCACTTGCCCTTACAGAAAAGCTATTTATCAAAGTGTAATGGTTCTACAAAATACTGGATTTTCACATGTAATTTTGAATATGCAATAAAGCCCTTGAGGGTATGACAAAGGTGAGGGTGTGAGGGTGTCACATCTACCCTGCTAAGAATTAAAAGAATAATCTGAGCAGCTCTGCTCCCTATTTTGCCTCCCAACAGCTGTAGTGCTCTGCACAAATTTTACCAGGGCACACAGCAGGTGACAAAGTTGTGTGCACACAGGCTAAGTAAAAATTTCAGCTTAAAACCTGTTATCTTGGACTGCATTAATAACAGTTTCAATTCTCATTAAAACACTTTGCTTGAATGAAACAAATTGATTTGTACGTTGTAACTCTGAAGGGACAGCAACTGTATTTACAATTTATGTTCCCTTTACTTTAAGTCAACTGCAAAGCTCCTGTCTGACATTATGGTAGTTTATAATTAATGAGTGGTAATTATGGAGTATGCCATAAGTGGATCTGTGTTGCCTATTATTAACAAATTAAGAATCTATTACCTTCCCCATCATTTCCTCACCATATCTAAGTATAAAATTAATTTTGAGTAAGATGATGAAGTTGCTCCAGTTTGACATCACACAAGAACATGCAAGTCCACACAAATCAAGTTTATTTTCCAGAAACTGAAGAAACACTCATGTAATTTTCACATGGCAATATTAGTGCTAAGTCAAATATAAAAATATCCTTTATTGAAACCAAGGGCAGCTGTTAAACAGAATTTAACAAGAGTACACAAACTTATTTCATAATTAATTTAGCACTTAGCTTTTAAACATGAAGGAGATGCACAGAGGAGCAATTTAATATGAAATGTGTGCCAGAGGAAACAGCCAATCTAACTTCCCAAAACACAAGGAAAACCCACCTCTTCCTTTGAATTCCTGTATAAATCTGTGTGGAAGCTACAAGTACTGGATTAACTCCTTAGATACATACATAGTTTACAAATTGGCTAAACAAGTGTTTCTTACTTTTCAAAGTCTTCTTGGATCAATAACGAGATACTTCATAATTATGTTGCAGTGGAAAGAATTATGATTAAATTAGACAGGGAACACAGGTGAAATCCTGGTTGTGCTGCATTCAGTGGCCCAACTCCCACCAACCTGAACGAGAACAGATCATCCTGAGCAGACAAATAACAAACATTCATGGGATCTCTTTGCTTAATTTAAGTGAAGTAGACATTTAGCCTCATAAATAAAAGGTTGAGGTAATTTTTTCATCAATTTCAAGCATACTCAAACAGTTACACTTTCTACCAAGAACTTTAAAGATGAAGTGTTCAGAATGAAGGAACCTGCACTTTAAGTCCTCTCCCATTTGGCAAAATCTCTTGGCTATTTTTAAACTCAATTTACATCATTTTGATGTATTTGGTTTATTTTGATCCCACTTCCTACTCTTAAGGGAAGATGAACAAATATGTATTACCAAACCCTGTCCTTCCTGACTTTACTGTGGACCAAGCCCATGTCTTTAAAGAGGGTGCTGAGACTCCCATCTTCATTTTTCTTCTCAAAACAACAAGAATTGCTTTCCTACAGAATCCAACTATGCTGAAATGCACAAGTTTGTTTCCCATTCATAATTCAAGACCTAAGCTCAGTTCTCACTATTTGTTGCCTTTACATAGACAGGGAATCAAAATTTTGCTGCTTAACAAGACTTCAATCTTACATGTATGTCATATTTCAAGCATAGAATTAGTAATAAAAAACACAGTACACTTTTCAAAAGTTTTACACAATTACACTAAATTAGAACCTTTTTCAAAAAAGCCCACTTTTTCCTCCCCTATATTCTCCCATACAATTTTACTTGGGATGAAATTAATGGAATAAAAACTGTGCCTCTGTATTTTGAAGGACCAAGCATCTACAGAAATAAACCTATTAAATCACTTCTAAAAGCTCACTTGTTTATGCAGTGGTGCACTCTGCTAATCCTTTAATGCAGCTATAGTAGAAATGAAGCTGTTTCCCCCTTCATATTTAGAGACACTGCTGTGACTTTTCATTCCTGATCATTTTCAGATCAGCCTTCCTGCCCCATGCTATACTGTCCTCCTCTAAACCTGCTCAACCCACCTCCTCTTCCAGTTCTGAGAAAATCAACTGTGCCACTCTCACTGTCTGTCACCCACAGCTTGCCAACTCTCCAAGCGTGTGACGGCCTCAGATACAAACTTCTAATCAGTCATTTGAAACTTGTATTAAAAATGGAAAGCTTTTCTCCTATTGTAGGGAGTAACTTTATCCTCTTCTAAATTGTTAGTGTTTTAAAAAATTATCTACTAGAAATAGAACATCATCCTTTTGCAGCATTGTTCTTCAATAGACATGCACAAATATAATTTTTGCTGTTACTCTCACCTCGACCTCCCAACTCTCAGCAAAATTTCTATTTCTCTTCTGAATCCTATCATATCAACAAAGCTGACAAAACCCATCTACTTCACCAAAGCTTTGCTTGGTAAGATCAAGACAAACAATGGAAAAGGGAAGAACCTTAGGATGAGAATGAGACAGAAATCTTTTCCCAGTAGTAGAAATAGTGCTGTTGCATTGACTTTCATTTTTTAATCTATAGCCTCTTATTCACCATATCCATTGCAGCAGTACATGCTACTCCTTCAGCAGGATACAGGTCTGCTGAATTCTGATCAGACTGCTGTTTGTTCCTGTAGCCTCCAAGCCCTTAGGATACTGAGGCTTCGTATCCTGCATTTACATTTCAGCTTCACTTCCCACCCCCAAATGTACACTTATGCTCTCCTTAACTTTCAATTCTCAAGGAGAGAGAATGAACGAGCTAATCTACAATCAATTCCTGATGCACAGAACAAAAACCCTAGGCCTGTGAAGTTTCAGAAAGATCGTGGTAAGTTCAAAATCCACGGCTGCGATGAAAAGTTACAAAGAAATTAGAAGAGAACATGTTGAGAAGTATTTCCATAAAGTTTCACAGCCAACAGGAGTGTGGAGACTCCCAACACTGAGCTTCCTGCAGCCACTGGAGAGGAGCTGGCTTCTGCCCTCTCTTCCCACTTTGGCTTTTCCATCACCTCAGCAGTTCCGTGCCATGTCTCCCCCTGCAATGCACCCCGGGCTCCTCCCTGTAGGAAATGACAGTTTTGCCTCACTTGCTGTCTGACTTTGCCTCCTGCTGTCCTACAGCACTGCAGACAAGAAGCCCAAAGGAAGCCACACAGAGCAGCCTCCCAGAGCGTGGCAGATGGGAGCAGCACAGCAAATCCTCAAGGAGCTGAACACACCAGCTTGGAAAATACCAACTCATCAGTCCTGCTACAACAGCTACAATTGGACCAAACAAGAATCTGGACCACATGAGATTCATTTGCATTAAGAACCACGTGCTAAGCTCCAAAGTACAGCAAGCATTACACCTCAACACAATTCATGGTTTGTTTGGGTTTTTTTTAATATTGACACTATACCATTTATCTTTCTCTAGTGTTCAAAGTAGTTTGAATTGGTTTTGCTGAAAATAAGAAAATTAGCCTGAGGAAGAGTTGCAAATAAAACTGTCCATACTTGGCATGGAAAACTTCAGTCCAAACAGTTCAGCAATGTTGTGAGCAGCTGAGAAGAAGGCCTTGTGCAGGAAAACTGAAGGTAACCTTAACTACAATGAACTTTGCTTTCAAGTCAGAAACATACTATGAAATATCATCTTGCAAACAATATTATTCAATGGCCACAAATTCAGCAAAACTTGAGAGAAACCAGTTCAATAATTCTCTGATGGAATAAATGATTCAGACTTTAAAAAGAAGCTGTTACTATCCAGTTTCTAGCAGAGCATTTTGCCAAGGGAGTCTTCTAAAACAGGTGTTATTTGCTACCTATTAATCCAACTGGGCTGCAGCTCCAACCCTCCAAATCTACATGCTGCTAAAAGCTGTATTTTAACCTGCTAGATTAAAACAAGAGTCAGGACAGCAAGGGTATAGAAGCTAAATTTTACAGCCTTCTCAATGGAAGTGTCTTTTTTCCATCAGAACATAACATATTCCTTCTGTCCTTTAAAGGAATATTAATCTGTCCAGAACTGTTGGTATGACATCTTTTCAAAAGCACTGAGTGATATTAAGATAGACAGATGTTTAAAAAATCTCCAATCTATAGACTGAAATAATCTTTTGATCAGATAGCCTGCAGCAATAACTAATTCAATTTGTATTTCCTACAGCAACTAACATTGAATTCAGCACCTGCAAAACTACTATCTGACTAAACCAGAAAGCAATGAATATGGAAAAAGAAATCTGATACTAAGCTGGCACATGGAAGATGTGAAAGATTGAAATAGAAAAGTTCATGTGAAGACAGTCAATAGGCTCTATATTTAGGAGCTGCTTTTGATGGAAGTATATTCTAAGACCAAAAATTCAAGTCTACGGATAAAAAGGTCAATTTGTTAAGAATAAAAACCAAAATGTTCCACTCCATAAACTAGGAACAGTTCCTTAATATAGAAAAAAATTCAAACAGCTCGTTTTTCGTGGAACTACTACAGCTTTTTCATCTGTTATAGGTTGTTTATTTCCCAAGACTGCAACTTCACTAAAGGAAGTTTTGACTACTTCATAGTATGTCCTGCTGAGATTATAGTAAGAGGTAAACAAATTCCTCACAGAACATCCTCATTCTTCATCTGAATTAAAGATTCTCACTTTTAAGGAAAAACTCATCCAAGATGAACATAGTTGCAAGGGATGTTGAACACAAAAGGTAGAGAAGGGGGGACTACAGAAGAGGAAATAACAATGAATCATGAGGGACACAAAAAAACAAGTGCAAATCTGAGAGAGAAAACTGTCCTTTCACTTATAAATATTTATTAAAGCTGTGGTAAAAGTAAACCATTCTAAAACTTTGAAGCACACTTCCCCTTGGGGAGCAAAGGCAACTTAATAGGACAAGAAAATTCCTCTCAGCTGTTTTTAATTCCACTTATTTATGTCACTCTGAAGCACACACTGTGTGACTCAAAACCACTCAAAGTGTGAGGCTTGAACTGATCCTCAGATTTAATAACACTAAAATTTTACCTATCAGCAAGGTTACCAGGCCTCTCTGCAGCATTCCCACAAAAGCTTAGCTTGAACACAGAAACCGGTTCTCAGCCGAAGCCAAGCTCTCTCTCAAGGGTTTAAGTAAAGAAAGTAACCAGAGTTAACACCTATTTTACACCTTGTATCTGAATGCTGACACTGCACACTGGGAGGTCTTCTCAGAAATGTCTTATTCCAGTGCACTCCTCTGTAACCTCTGTAGCTCTCAGCCCCACAGAGATCCCTCCAACCACTGCTAGTCCATGGCTGAAAGATTTCTGGACCACTCTCCAGTTCTTCTCTTGTGAGTGTAAGAGGCATCAGGAAATGTTTATTCTTTCCAGCTGCAGTTGACAAGTTTGGTACACAAAAGAAAAAAACATCTATTTGCTTTACAACCTGACGGGCCATATTAGCTGTACTAAATCAAAGCAACAAGTTGTGGTTTCTTTTCACCACTTTCCACCTCTATTTCTACATGCTGCTTCAACCAAAAGTGGCAGAGACAAGAGAGAGAGTCAGATCAGTCTCCAAGGTCAAGTTGCATCTCTTTTCCAAAAATGAAGGTAACTGCCATGTTCTATTGCAGTCTCTTACAACAATCTCCTATTGGGACAAAATTACCGCTTCTTAAGACAACAAAAATAACATTCCCTTTGCTAGATTTCTTTAAAAGCAACACTCTCAGAATCGTCCATGAAATTACTAAGTCCTGCTGTGTTCCAGCACATTACTCTGGCTGAAGATTCTTCAAAATTCTTTTATTACCCAAACTTTAGGTAACAAAATGAAAAGAAGATGGGGAAGGTGATTAAACAATCTTTTTTTTCTTTTAAATATGATCACTGTGTCTTCACTATTTCTTATTCAGTTGTTAAATTACACAGTAAAATGGACACTGTCCTGAATAAAAATGCTTTAGGAAACCCCCTAAATTAACTGAAGAACAAATTACTAAATTATTTTGGGTATCCTGCCATCAGTCAGGTTTTGCTGAGCTTTCACCTACACAGGATAGATATCATCACACCCACAGATAAGCTGAATGTTAACCACAGCACACAGTCTTACCATCCCTCCTCTCCACATCACTCCCCAAAAACACCTCTGAAGAGAACAGTTCCTCCTAATGGGGACCCACCAGTAGAGATGTGATGTAGGAGAAGAAAGACACAGCCAAAGCACAGGATTTTGGAAATTCAGACCAGCAGTACAATTAACTGCAGAAATATGTATTTTTTAGATTATCTGCCTAAAGGCTTTGAAACAATACAACTCTGAAAGTGAGTCTCACCATGTGAGCTGGCCATTCCAGTGGCAAACAAAACAGCCCCTACAGAAAATAAAAAAATCCCACAACACTCTCTACCCAAGAAGGTACTTTCTAAAGCAATGGGTAATTTCTGTTTTTCTTCTGGAACATCTCTCCCTCCAGTAAAATAGATGCAAGTGCTTTAGGTCAGTCTGGCAAACCTACTGGGGAGTTTTAAAATACTGTTTACACTTATTTTAGAATATTATCTCTTAAAAAGTGATGAAACAAGACAATACCTATAAACTAGATTAAATATTTTACAGCAGCATAATACCAAACTGCTTCTTCATCTAAGAATATTCCATTTTCTCCCAATACAGGTTTGAAATACCTCAGGTTTAACATTTATTTGAAGAGGTCTGTAAAAGTAAAACCTTGTTCTAATTACTAAGTGTATGCTGAGCATCCATAGGCATCATTAAAATGACTGTACTTTCCTTTTCCAGCCCATCCCTGGGAATTCTGGCTCATGATTCTGTAGATAATACTACACTGGCAGCACCAAAACAATTGCTGAATTGCATATCAACTTCCAAGAATAAAGCAAAGATTTATCTTCCCAAGATACACGTGATTAGAACTAATAGTTGTATTAAACAATCCATTTGTAGAGAGAGCAAGCTCTTTCTAGAACCTTTTTTGGTTTCAGGGGCAAGGAAGGGTTAAGAGGAAAAGGGAGAGAGGGAACATTATGAAAAGAAACCATCCCAGGCCCACAGCCACATTCAGGACAAATCTAACATCACAAACCTAAGGGAACAACAAGCCAAAGGAGTACTGCTTGACTTTGTGCAAACTGGCTACTTGGGACACTACAGCTCATAAAAGTACATTTTGCCCACAATTTCTGTTCTGAAGCAAGTCTCCAAGGCAAGACTTCACATCTGAATCATAAGCATAAAGACTGAAGGGATTTTCCTTTAAGAACTCCAGGCAATAAGGCGATCCAAACTACTGTAAAACCCTGCATAACTGAAGAAATTCCTCTGCTGGTTTATGGCTTCAAATTTCCAAACATCTGAGCTGCTGATGCCATGCAAAATTTCTCTGTGTTACAAGTAAAAAGCTGTAAAACCACACTCACAAAACTACAGGACTTAATACTGCAGAGTTAAAATTTTTAATATTAAAGTCCCAGCTCAGCAAAGAATGTAAACTTGGACATTTTGCTAATTTAAGCTGGAATTGCTCCCTGCATAACACACGTATGTTTAACTGTTGCTGAACCAGGACTCAAACTTTCTGAAGCCTGCCACCTATGTGCAGTATTTACCAAGGGCCTTTATAAAAGTCTCAAGTGTGGTTTCTCAAATTCAGCCCTGAGGAAAATGTATGGTCTGAACAGCATGGGAATAGCAAAAACTTGATTTCAAACAAGTTATCCAGGTTGTCAATCCCTCAAATCAAAGCAGTGGACCAAGACAGGACACAACTTCATAGAGGAAGGAAAGCCCAAAGCAAGCAGCAAGAACACCCCTGCTCTCGTTAAAACTAACACCCAAAACCACTGCAACAAACACGTTAAACCCAAACAAACAACCCTGCCCTTGTTACTCCCCTGCCTAAGCTTATTTCTAGTCAATAACATTTCTGCTAAGAGCCAGATTTATGATTCATGTACATCTGTCACTCAAAGAGCAGCAAAACGTGACAGCCTTGAAATACTAGAGACATGATTGTAAATGCCATAAAAATCAAACTGGAAGAAAAACCCCACCTCAGTACCTAGGAATATTTTTACATTTGCTGTGTCTTTCGGATTTTGATTATTTGCTGCAAATCAGATTTTTTTTTTTCACTGTCATATGATGCAGCTTCAAAAGCCTTAAGAGTTTAAAGCCAGTGGAAGCAAAATTAACATGCTAGGTCACGTTAAGGTAATCGCTCTTCCTTATTTTCCAAGTCCCTGACAAATGCTTTAATAACAAGTTTTATATTCCCTCCCCAACATATCCTTTCCGTAATTTTAAAAATATACAGAAATGTACTCTGATGTTCAAGGATGTGGAAGGTGCAATGTTGCAATGAACGGCATTCATTTCTGTGACCTAATGAACTGAGCCTTCTCAATTTTAGCTGCGGCACAGGGGATAAAACCTTCACTGTGTATTTTCTGTTTCAGCAATGCCAGCACCCAGAGTTTTCATTCACTGTGAGTGTCTCCACAGAGCACCGCGCTGGAGGAGCCTCCGAGGCAGCTCCTGGAGAGCAGCGAACGCCGCTCGGCGCTGTCCGGGAGCGGAGCCCGGCACGGAGCGGCCGGACGGGAACTCTCCCCGCTAACTCGGGATGTCACACCACGGGCACAGCTCCGCTCCGCAAACCCCCGAGGAAGGAGCTCCCGGCTTTCAGCGCTCCATCGCCCGCACTCCTCAACTCAACTTACGGTCTGCGTTTTCCTCAATAAGCCCTTAAAGCACACGCGAACCCGCCAGAAAAGGGGGGCGGCGACTTAGCGGAGTCAGCAGCGGCCGGGACGGCGGCGCTGGTTTGTGCGGGCAGAGGAGGAATTCCAGCCGCGGGTCCCTACCTGGAAAGCGCCGGGGGCAGGGGAGGACACGGCTAAAGGGCAGAGGGCGCGGGGCAGGGGCCGAGCCGAGGCAGGCGCTGTGGGCAGCGGCACCTGCAGCCGGCGGGGAGGGCAGGCTCGTACCTTTGAGCTGGGGCAGCGGCGAGAGCTCCACCGGGCTGCCCTGGCTGCGGAACTGCGAGGAGCCCTGCGAGCGCTTCTGCCTCTGCGCCTTGCGCACCGATTTCCGTGTGAAGCCATCCACCTTCTCCGCGGCAGAGATGGCCGCCGACATGGCTGGGCGGCGGGGCGGCTCTCCACGAGCATATATTGTACCGGAGGGAGAAGCGGGCGGGCAAAAAACAAAGGGGCTTAAAAAAAAAAAAAAAAAAAAAACCAACAAAAAACAACAACGAAAAACACCACCAAAAACGAAGTCCTGGCTGCGCTCACACACCGCACGGACGAGGAGAGGAGCGGAGCGGGCTCTGCCGGGCGCTGGGGAGGCTCCCGGGTCGCTCCTCAGTTCCTGCTTCCCTCGCCGTTTCCTCCCCGCACGGAGCCGCCGGGGGAGCGGAAGGGGGGAGGAGGAGGAGGAAAGGGAAAACAAACAAACAAACCCAAAGACAACTTTGCCCGGCGGGACGGGGGCGGGCGAGCGCCAAACTTTCCCCGCCGGGGTCCCGCTGTCCTCAGGGCAGGCGCGGCACGAGCCTCCGCGGGACGGGCTCGGCGGCGCCGCTGCTGCCCCGCTCCCGCTTCGTTCGCTCTGCGTCCCCTTCAGTCGAGCCCGCTGTCATCGGCCGGACTCGCCACTGAGCTTCAGCCGCTCGCCTCCACGCGCTCCGTGCCCGCCTTCAGCCGCCACCAGGCGCTCCCCGCGCCTCCGCCGTCATCCCGCCTGACCGCGCTCCGCCGGGGGTCGCCGCGCGTGGCGCCGCCAGAACCGCGGAGCCGCCGGGCAGCGGCCGCGCAACTTGGCGGAGCGAGCGGAGTTGAGAGGAGGGAGGGGGGAGGGGCGGGGCGGGGGCGGTGGCAGCGCCCGCGGTTGGCGGCGACAGGTGATTGACGGCCCAGAGCCACCAATGGAGGGAGAGAAGCGCAGAACGCCCCCTGCTCCGCCCGCGGCGGCCTGGGGAGAACGCGGGAGTTGGGCCGCGCGTCGGGGACCGGATGATTGACAGCCGGCTCCTCCAACGGGGCGCGGGGGAGGCGGGGCTGGCGGGGTTTCCCGGCGGGGGGAAGGGGCAGGGGAACGGGAAGGGGAAGGGGCGGGATGGCGGGCGGGGCGCGCGCCGGCCAATCCCGCGGCGGGGAGGGAAGCGGCGCGGCGGGCACGGCGGGACCCGAGCCCTCCGGAGACGGGGACACCCCCAAAGGGTGCTGGACCGGGAGTGCCGGGAGTCGCGCATCTCCGCTCCATCTCCCCACTGCTCCCGACTAATTTTTTTTCTTTTCGCCCACCCTCCCGACGCCTCAGCGCTTCGTGTCGCCCGTCCGTTCCGCCGGGCTCGGTTGTTGGACGGCCGGCGGTGTTTGTCCCTGTCCGCAGGTCCCGTGGCGCGGGCGGGAGGCTCGGCGCTGCCCGAGCCCAGCACGGGCTGGGATTCCCGGGATGGGTGCGCTCCGAGGAACCGATCCCGAGCTCTGAGCGCGTCCGGGGGCTCGGCTCGGGCTGCAGGCTGGCCGGGACACCGGAGACCCGTGACAGAGGCACGGCTCTGTGCGCTGCGGGGCAGCGCTAAAGCCCGATTGCGCCGCTGTCCCGTATCCTGTTCCACCCTCCCCCGGTCGGAGCTGCTAACACGCGGGATGCCTTACCTTGGAGCCATTCACTAGAGCTAAGCTTTGAGCACGTCAGCACATTTCTTTTTACTATATAGGTTGGGATAGCAATTCAGCAAATAAGTATTTGTAGTATTTTAAGCACACACACGAGTTTCAGTCGCTGTGGTAGGGCATAAATACAGTAAGATCGCCATAAATGTAAAATGCCTTCATGACATCAGTTGGACTTTGTGTGTATAAACCATTAATCAAAAGCCAAATGATTATAGCTCTATGTGGCTATAAAAGACTAAGAGTGTGGAAGCCTGTTCGGTAGAAACTGATCTCTCTCTTTCCTTCTGTCTCTTTTCATTTCCTTTCCTCTGTCAACTCAGTCTCTAACTTGTGCACTTCTTATCTTCTTTGCTTTTGGTGATAATCTTTAGTAAGAGAGAGGGAGCATGGGCCATTCACTGAAGAGTTGGACTCAATGATCCCTGTAGGTCTTTTCTGGCTCAGAATATTCTATGACCCCTACCTGCTGAGCTGAGCTCAGAGAATCCTTTTCTACACTTTAGATTCAATCCTGGGTAGAACATATCTAGAAATTATAGGGTACTGATGTAATATACTTTTATCCTTCTTGTAGGTGTTGTAGAGTTTTCATTTCATTTCTTTTATATTACAAAATCCATTTTACAGAAAACATAGCAGTCTTTAGGCACTTGTCCTTTAACCTGCCAGCTCCTGTATTGATTGCAGTAAAGGAAATCCTTGCATTCCTTACCTGGTTAATTCCCACTTCACTTCAAGGCCCACCTTACTGAGAGATCACTGGGGCCAAGCCCCTGTGTCAGTGTGTTCCTCTGTTCCTGCCTGCCCTCCAACAGCTGTCATTTTCTTCTGCACCCATTTTTAGAAACTGACACTGCCCAGCATATCCTGGGTACTGTTTATTGGCAACTCAAGCCTTGCTGCCAGTTCTCAGGCTAAAAGAGTCTATCTTAGAGGTTCATCAGTATTTCAGAGTTAAGGAAGCTTTATGCAAGTTCTAGTTAATGTAAAAATGGGTTTTATTCTGAGGTTTGAAATGTTTTCCCCAAGGTTGCTTAGGCTTAGAAGTGCTGTTTGAAAATGTGCTGTAAAAAATCTGTTCATGACACCAAGACCTCCTTGCAATGATGGGATTTTCATATTGACCGCACTGAAAGATATTTTCAGACTGCATCTTCGTGTATCATTTGTAAAAGAAACATTGGTGAAATCTGAGTCAGCTGCACAAAACAAAACATTTATTCTCTCAAATAAATGAGAAGTACTTCTAGCCATTGAGTTTTCTTTTGCCCTTTTAATGTAACTCTTCTGTTTCAGAAAAGAATGAGCAGCATCTCTGGTGACCAGCTACGGTTTCCCAAACTGAAATGGTAAAGATTGCTTTAAGTTACATGTGAAGTCAGTGGAATTACATCAATATGTGAAATCATTGAAACATACAGGCCTGCTGGACTGGGGTATTTGGAGATAAAAAATGGAAGCAAGAGCTGTGAGTGGCAGTCTGTGTTTGAGAGGGCTGGAGATTGCCCTTCCCTGCTTTCTGCTTCCCGCACAGCTGTCGGAGCTGCTCTGAGTCAGCTTCTGAAGGCCCTGCTTTCCAGAGTGTATTTAAAGGCACACGGGGACGATGCCAGGTTACAAGCTGCTGGCTCCACATTCAATTCATTGAAGTCTGTGGTGTCCACAGAGAATGGTGTGAATAGTAATGTTATGCCAAGTTATTCCCACTCCTAAATCAGGGCCCTCAATGTGCACTGAGGCCCTGATTCTGCATAACTTCTCACATGTCTCTAGCTTGGAAGAAAGCTCATTATCACTCATGATCATTGTTCAGAATGGAGAAGCAACATTCTGGAGCAGATTTTACTGAAAGTCACATTTACACTTCTTTTCATTTAGCCACAGATTATTATTTCCTGCACTTTCTTATCGTCTTTTTACCCAGAAGAGAAACCTTTGGAAAGGTGAACAAAAACATGACACATCATTAACTTGCAGAATCCTGGCCAAGTTGGCTTGCAAACCTAGTGCTTCAAGTACCAGGTTGCTACCGGATTTTTGCTGCAGGGAGTTGCCTGGCTGCCAGCAGATGAGGAGTTAACTACAGCTCTGCTTTCCCATTCAGCTATATGGATGCTTGTAGGCCAAGCTGCCAGAAATCTAGCTCTTCTCAGAGACAATGGGAGGAATGTTTCTGTAAAGAGGATGCTCAAAGTGGATGAACTCTCAGCCAAGAAAGTTTGTGGAGAAAATTTTATTTCCCTCTCAAAATGAAAATGAAAAGCCCTGTTGGCTGCAACTGTGCTTATGTTTATACTGCACAACCCCAGCAGTTTTTCAGGGTATTTCATGGAATCACAGAATCTCCTGGCTTGGAAGGAACCTTAAAGATCATCTTGTTCCAAACCCCTTGCCATGGGAAAGGTCATCTTCCACTAGGCCAGGTTGCCCAAAGCCCCATCCAACCTGGCTTTGAGCTCTTCCAGGGATGAGACATTTACAGCTCCTCTGGGCTGAGGCTGTAGAGAAACAGAGCTGAGCTTCTGTTTCAGTGCCTCACCACCCTTACAATCATGAACTTCTTCCTTATATGTGATCTAAATCTACCCTTTTTCAGTTTAAAGCTATTGTCCCTTGTCCTGTCACTAGTAAGCCCCCTTGTCTGGTCCCTTCTAGTAAGTCCCTCTCCAACTCTCTTGTAGACCCCCTTTAGATACAGGAAGTGCTCTAATGTCTCCCTGGAATCTTCTCCTTTCCAGGCTGAACAACTCCAACTCACTCAGCCTGTCTGCAAATGCGAGGGGCTTAGTCCTAGAGTAAAATACTTCCTGGACTCATGCCCCAGTAAAACCAAGTGAGATATTCACCTAGTTCTAGATAAATTGTATGTTTACATGTTCTGTAGTCTATGTTGGATAGTTGATGTCTAGCAAAAGTGTTCCCAAGTCTTCTGCTTGATAAACCCTTGAATAATACAACATTAGTTATCTCAGGGCCATCCATCACCCTCCTCCCAGAGCAGAATGTGAAATTCAGGGATTGGAATTCAGAGGTTAGTTGGCAAGATCTTCTATGTAAGGGTCCTGAGTTTGACTTCCTTCAGAATACCTATAAGTGCCTCATTACAGCCTGTAGTGGGTTTGGTGTTGGTCAAATGCCCATGTACCCTCTAGATTTACTCATTCCCTGCTGTGAGAAAGGGTTAGGAGGAAGGTAAAGCAGGCTCAAAACTTTAAAAGTATAAAGAAAACTTTATTAACAGTAGCTAAAAGAAAGAACAATAATAATCAGAATAAAACCTTTAGAACATTTCTCCTTCCCCTACAACCTTTTCTTTCCCACTAACAATGCACAGAAACAATTCAGTCAGCTTATCACTTCTAGAACAGTCTGTCTTCAGTTCACTTAGGGAGAGGAGTCCCTCTTGTCAATTTATGGAGACCGCTCCACAAGAAAACAGTTCTCTCATGGTTTTTAATTTCCATGAACAGCAACCGCCTGGAAATCTGCAATCATGAAGTCTCTCCTTTTTTTCACAGCTTTTCCCACAGCTGTGTTTATGGGCCATGTCAATTTATGGGGTACTATTTTAAGGATGAGCTGTTTAAGAGCAAGGGTTCTCTTTATCTATCTCTGAGATCATCTTCATCTCTGGGAACACAGGTCTTCTTCTTTCTCTGTGGGCAAAAGGTCTTCATCACTCTTCCCTATCTGTTCAAGCTTCTCATGTAATCACAGCTACTTCAACATCTGCTTACTTTAGCATAAATGCCTTTGCTCTTACCTACAATTTGAAACCTTCATTCCCCCATACTTTTCAATGGGTTACAAAGAAAAAGAGTCTGATGTATCGATTATGTTCTTCTTCATAGTTTTATAAGAGGATTTCAGCCCAAACATGAAGGAATGTCCTCATCCCTCCAATCTGGGACTTGACTCTTTCTTCACTGACTTTGGTGTCTTCATGTTCCTCTACATACCCTCACTCTGTCCTTGTCTCTCACTTCAGAGAAGATTGATGTCTTGATGTCTGTGGGTCTCATCTGTGCACTGAAAGAGTTAGTATACCCCAGGGCCTGCAGATGATTATGTGATCCCTGCTGAGCAGCAATGCAGTCTCAGTGATGGGTTTCAGGCCATGCTGGGGGCTGTTTTGGAATCTCAGGGGGCCTGGAATCCCCTGCGGTGGCAGGACAGCCCCTTGGCAGCTATACATGGGGGCATCTCCAGCTTTCTCAGTGGTTTAACAGACTGTCAATTCTCAAAGCTAATTACCAATTAGTTTTTCGTCAGACATGGAGGAAACTAGTAGCAGTTTCTCCTAGAAAGTCACTTCTGTGAATGGCTCTGATGCAAAGCCAGCCCACTGGAGCAGCACGCCAAGATCTTCTCGCACTTGGCACTTGCAGGGCTTCCCTTAGTGGTGCCTCCGTTGGTGTCTGGTCAAGGCTGAGTTGTGCCTGAACCTTTTGCCACACTCGGGACACTCATAGGGCTTCTCCCCGCTGTGGATGCGCTGGTGAGTGATGAAGTGGGAGTTCTGCTTGAAGCCCTTCCCGCAGTCGGGGCAGCAGAAGGGCCTCTCCTCTGTGTGAGTCCGCTGGTGCAGGAGGAGATTGGCCCAACTCTGAAACCTCTTCCTGCATTTGTAGCACTCGTAGGGCCTCTCCCCAGTATGGCTCCTCAGGTGGACAGTCAGGTGGGAGAGCCTCCTGAAACTCTTCTGGCACTCCGCACACTCGAAGGGCTGCTCCCCGGTGTGGCTCCTCATGTGGACACTTAGGTGGGAGATCTGGCTGAAGCTCTTCCCACACTCCTCACACCTGTAGGGCCGTTCCCCAGTGTGGATTCTCCAGTGGCAGATCACTTGCCGAAGCTCTTCCCACATTTCGAACAGTTGTGTGACTTCTCATCATGAAGCTGCTCATGGACTCCCTGCTCCAAGCTCTGACCACATCTCCGGCCACCTTCCCAGCCTGGAATGGGTTGCTCTTCCTTAGATCCCCATGATCTGCAGCCATTCCTTGTGTGGGATCTCTGGGGCTTTTCCTCTCTGTTAGATTCTTGCACCGTGGAGCCTCTCAAAATGGCCTCTTCCACGAGGTTCTGCCGCAGGGATTTGTCCTCCTTGGTCTCCATCCTCAACTCCTTCCAGAGTCAGAATCCAACCTGACACGCTGTGGGTCAGGGTGTTGGTAGCAGCCCTATTAAATGGTGGCTGCAGTCCTCCTGCAGTGACAGGTGTGGCTCTTTTGGAGCAGTGATCCTGTAGAAAGGTGTAGGTTTCCTCTGAAGGTCCAGTGGTGATGTAGATGAATCTGGACTTCCTCTGGGAATCCTGTGGAAAAAAGGCTGCTCCTCTGGGATCCAGAGGAAAAGGCTGCCTAGGGTGTTCCAAGTCTCAGATTATATCCAGTTAGGAATGTTTGGCTCCTCCCTCTGGGCGGAGCCTCTCACAATGGGATGATGTAGCTTATCAGTGACACTCAGTGGCCCATTAACAGAAGATATCTCCCTGGAGGGAGGATGGGTTGTGGAAGAGATAAAGCAAACTGCCCAATTAAAACAAGGTAACTGCCCCACCTCCAGCAGATGGGAATAGAATACACACCTCCAGGTACATCTTGTAAACTAAGACACAGCCTTTCCAGGCAAAACCATGTGTATGGGTATATGCAGGCAAGGGATTGTTAAAACTAGCTCTGATTCTTGTTGTGATTTTAAAAACCTTTGAATTGAGTCTTCTCTCAGACAATCCAGTGTGATTGTGTTGCAAATAAAGAATGTATTTTAAGAATTTTGTATGCACAAGCAAAAATACACTGCTTATTGTAACTGATAGTCCAATGAAGATGTATCCGAGTTTAACTCCTTAATTCTGCCTGTGTCTTGAGCTGTCATTTTGGGTGTAAACAGTGCTGTCTGAGAATTCATCAGCAATCTTTCTGGCTCAGTAAGAGGCAAAGCACCCTTTAGGGACATAGGTTTACAACTAAGCTTTCAAAGTCAGTTAGCATCTCTGCCATAATGATATTTCCTTTGTAAGAATCTACAAAACATGAGCATATGTGTATTAATTAATCTGTTCTCGGTGCTGAATATTTATTTGCATTTTATGTATACAAATGGGTAAAGATCTTCAGCAAGAGGACTGGATTCATAGCATTTTTAAATCTAATAAATGGCACCTGTATTCACTGAAATGCAAAAATGTCGCCAGCTGCCACTGCCAGCAACAAAAAACACTGTAGCCTTTCCACTACCACGTCCTACATGCTTTTGTCTGTGGCAAATCAGAGCCTCATAAATGCCCATGAGCACTATCTTCAGCTTTAAAGATTGTTCAACACAGCGTTTAGGAAATGAGAGGGAACTACTTCTGGTATGAAATTCTTGCATGTAAAAAAGAGCACCTGGAAGCCCGAGTTCTTTCAGAAGTAATTCCTAATGCTCAGTGAAGGGAATTAAACAAACAGCAAGGTTTATTCTGTCAGCTTCTTAGCAGGCTAACAAGAATTACTGCATGCTAAGAATCAGCTGCTTGGAAGCTTGATGAATGTGGCAGCCAGGAAAGTACAAAACATGGCCAAGAGTTGCAAACCAGATATATATGCAGGCTGTTGTGCAGAGAAATGAAGAGGATAGGGAAAATCTCTCCCTAAATCCGAGGTGGAAAGGCTTTGCTCTACCAGGGTTTCCAAGCACTTTTACTGTGCAAAAAACTTTCTGTATTGTGTCTGCATCTAGAATTGTAACTCTATTCCCTTGTAGTTCTATTCTCTGAGGAGAATAATAGCAGAAAAGTATTTTTATATTTCCGTGTGTCTCTGCTGCGACTCAGCAGCTGGAAACAGAGCCAAGTTCTCCAAGCAGGCAGCTCTGCACGGCCCACTGGTGACTGGGCTGGCACCCATCACCTGCAAATCTGCCTCAAACCAGGCCCAGGCCCCAAAAATACCTTTTCAGCAGCATTGTTTAACCTCATTTGGCAAAACCAGAATGAGTGATACCAGTCAGGAAGAGTCCTAAATATTGATTTAATTAAAATCAATCCTTCCACTCCCTGGTTAATGAATGAAATGAAGTCACATGCCCTTGTGGATAGTACTGATTTGTTGTAGGGGTTTTTGTGTGCAGTTGGTTCAGTTTTTAAGTGTTTTCAGAGCTGCAAGAGACTTAGAAGAGACAGCTGTGGCTTTTATGTAATAACATTATTTCCAGAGCTAGATCTTTGGGAAAAAAAATTTAAAAGTAAGACTTGAAATAGAGTCATAAGTGCGGGTAAGCACGCAGAAGAGATTGACATGAGCTTTAGAGAAATGTAAATAATGTTTATAGTAATTTACTCATTTGTCCTTTTGTCTGTAACATCCAAATATATCTATTTTTGCAAGCAGATGCACTAAATGGCCTTACTGGTATTTCAGAAGGCTGTGCCTCCATGTTAGGACTTGTCTACGTCGGGGAAATGTGCTGCCCTTCCTGCAGCCCCAGCGCGGTGGTGGCTGCGTGAAAGCAGCGCAGGAATGCCCGGGATCTTTCCTAATGTAGATGTGCTCAGAGTCACGAGGGTAGAGGCACTGGAGCTCCTTTCTGCCAAGCTTTCCCTCACAAGTCACAGTCTGGAGCAGGATCCTGGCTTTGCCCAGCCCCTGCTGGAGGATGGAGCACCTTGTGTGACCTGCCTCGCTCTGCCTGCGGCGGAACTGACACCGCAATCACTCGGCACAGACCGTGCAGCGAGCTCGCTTAATCCTCCCCAGCGAACACATGAGCCACAGTTTGCCTTTCAGTCTGTAAATTGTTCTTTTGTTTTGCAGGCTTTACTGAACACAGTTTTATTTCATGTGACTGTGCTATTTATGGAGGAGTAAATATTGCCGGGGGTCTATTTAAAAAGGCCAATGACCTGGATTTTTTTCCATTTGAATTATCTCCAAGAGTCAGACGTGTTTAACAACTGATTTCTACCCCCCCCCCCTTGTTTCTGTAGACTGCAATAATTTCTAACATCTTAGATCAACACCAACTAAAATGACAAAGATTTTGAGTGAAATAAAACTGCATGTAGTATGAATGTGATCAGACAGTACGTGACCTTGCCATTTTTGGAAGAGCTGAATTCCATCCTGATTTACCAGTTAACAACATAGCATGTTTTATACCTCTGAATCTAAGCCTACTGTTGTAGTAATTTGAGTTCATAACTCTGGTTTGTTCCTTTTATTGCTGTTTTTACAAAACCAATTATCAATTATCAAATTTTAAGTAAATAAATAAACAAGCCATGTTTTCAGAAAGGGAAGATTTAAACAGGCAGATGTTCTTCTTGCTGTTCCTGCAATCTAAATAGCAGTATCCCTTTGCTGTTTAAGAAAGAGAAAGTTGAACATTGCAGGGGGAAAAGTGCTATATTTTCACTTTAAAGAAAGACCTTTGTGAATGCAAACAGGTAGCCAAATATCTGAAATATTACATAGACTTGAGTATTCTTAGAAGTTGAGCTGACCATATCTTTTTAATATTGTCTTGGTTTGGAAAGCCAGGTGTCTGCTAGGGAAGGCAGGATCCTCCCCTGAAATGGAAAATGTAAACCCCCTCCCTCCGAATTGTTAAAAATTTGAAACTAAGGGGGGGCTCTCAGGCAAGAATATGGGAGCAGGAATTGTTGAAGTGAAGGGGAGACGACCATCCTTTAATGCATTGAACTCCGATTTATTGATCGATCAGTCACTTTAAATAACAGTGTTAATTAACTTCATGCATATTCCAAAATCCAGGTTTATGATAGGCTAACAGAGAAAACTCTAACCACTCCTTTTGTTTTACAATACCGATAATTGTTTACACAAAACAGAACCAGTGTTCCCACTGTGATATGAAAGGTTCCCAAAACTTCCATATCTGTTCCCAGGGTGCCATCTTTTCCCAGAGAGGGTGTTTCGCTTGTTATGGGAAGACTGTCTGAGAACCTTATTGTTTATAAAGTGATGCCTGAGAGAGTCTAATTGTTTATAGAAATCAGGCTGGGAACTGCTTTTGGAACTGCTTTGCAACTACCTTTTACTTTTCTCTCACTGTATGCCTTCATGGCCTTTTTCTTCAAGCCATGCTTGAACTAACTCCCGACAAGGAATAACAGTTCTTTATTAGGGAAGAAAATAAAAAGATAAAATAAACAATGCAGTAAATACAAAACAACACTGACAGAGTCAGAACCCAACCTGACACCCTGTGGGTCAGGGTGCTGGTAGCAGTCCCATTGGAATTGTGGCTGCAGCCCTCCTGGAGTGTCAGGTGTGGTTCTGAGGGATCCTGTAGAAGGGTGTAGTCTTCTTCTGAAGATGCAGTGGAAGAGGCAATATTCCTCTGGGAAATCCAGTGGAGAAGCCATACTGGTGTTCCAAAACCTCAAGATTGTATCTGGGTAGGAATGCTTGGCTCTTCCCTCTGGGTGGAGCATCTCACAATGGGATGCTGTGGTTCTTATCAGTCATGCAGTGACATTCAATAGTCCATTATCAGCAGATATCTCACCAGAGGGAGGAGTGGCTATGGAAGAGATAAGGAAAACTGCCCACTTAACAGAAGACAACTGCCATATAGATGGCAAATAGAATGAAATTTTCTTGGCAATCCAGGACATATATATATATGTTTTCTTAACAGTATACAATGAGTAGTATAATGAGCTTCAACTTGAAATTTTGCTGTAGACATACTTATCTTGACCTAGTCATGTAAAAGTATGAAAATATAGAATTTTTGTACTGAATGCTGTTTAATATATGTTCTTAAGTCTGTGGTGTTTACCATGTCATTAAAAGGCACCCTGGCTTCAGCATTCACCACCCACTTTTCCCCTGGAGCAGTGGAGCAGGTGGACAGGGATAGGATTCCTTCAGGCTGGTCTTATTACCATCACACCTGATTGCATTTCTTCAAAATTTCACCTTTCCTGGGGAAGGAGCATACAGGACAACACATAATTCAGTGCTCTGGTGGTATAAACAATGAGCACATCTTCAGCATTATTCTGGCTTGAGCCACACCACTCCAGGGAGTAACCTTGCTGCACGAGCTGCCCCATACATATGCACACATTTGTATATTTATTTATACATTTACATATACAAGTTCTACCAGTCCTGCCTAATCCTTTGGGAAAATGCGAAGCAGGAATGGCAAATCTTCTGGCCCTGTTGATGTCTTAGGAGAGGCATTTAGTTCAAGGTGTTGGGGAAAATATTCCACACAGCTATTTGATGTTTCTTCAAATGAAACAAAACTGATTTTTGGAAAAGATTATTTACAGACAAAAAAGCCTTCTTTAATGTTTTCCATTTAAGCCCACCACTTATTACTTCAGCCTTCTAATTTTTAGTGGCCCTTTTCAAACATTGGAGTTTACCAGCAGGTTATTTCACACTTGAAATAGATGCTGTCTTCCTTGAGTAAAAATTGTTTCTGTGAAATGGACTGCAGCCAGTGGCACCTACAGCCTCCACTGTAGATGAGAAGTACAAGTGCTGTTTCATTCTCAGCTGTAACATGTCTTCAGTTCTTGTTTGTATTACCTAACAAGAGCTTTCAGATTCTAACTCAGGCCATCTTTTAAAAATAAATTAGCCACAGCCCTAATTAGCCAGCACTGGTCAGAGCAGATCACAATGACTGCATATGCTACTCGATCTGCCCCTTTGTTAAAAAGTTGGCAACTTATAAGAAAAGAAAAAATTCAAACTATTTTCTGTCTTAATAGACCTCAGTACTCTCTGTGGTGAAGCAGAATAATTATAGTTTAACTGAGCACCTGCTAGTTCCTTTCTAGATTATTAAATTATATGCATGTTCTCCTACAGGGGTATCTCAGATTCCCCTTACATCTTTCCTTTAAAAACTGGTGGCCTGGTTATTCTCTACTCTAGTTTTTGGAGACCACAGAACCACCAAATTCATCAATTTACATTTACATAAAATGTACTGGTACATCATTAAGGAAAAACACCTCAAATGAGCCCAAAGGTCAGATTTTATAACTTAATTTATTTATTATTTTATAACTTATTATTTATAACTTAATTTATTTATTATATTTATTTATTAATTTATAACTTAATAAATTAATTTCCATTTTCTGAAATTAATGTTTAAAAATATTAAGTTTTCCTTTAAAAATTATATTGAAGTGAGTTTCTGGAAAGTAAAGTCATGGTAGGCAGCAGAAGTATGAGCTGATGTGTAAGTAAAGCTCAATGCAGTTTTAAGAGAATCAGTTCTAAACTGATTTCTATAGTTTCTATAGTTGAAAAGGCCTTCCAGTTTTATTCAGTACAGGCACAGTCAACTATCTGTTTTCTCCATCACTCTAACAGATAGAAGATGGGATCTCTTCTTGATGGCTTTCATTAATATTCACCACATATCCAAAGTAATGCAGAAAAATTGGTACACTAACCATATATATTTGATTTCTGTGGTTCATATCTCTGCATATATGTCCTAGATAGAAAACTACTTTCTGTCTTCCACAATTTTTACCACAGAGATTTCAGAGTATATATGAATTCTTGGCTTTTTGAGATAAAAATGTCTTTGCTCTAGTCCAGTGTTGAATGTATTGCTGTCTACACACATAATTACTAAACACTACAAAACTATTGTGACTGAAATGTCTTTAGTATTTGTTTTCCCTGTCCAACAGAGCAGTGGGGATTTCAAAAGCTTTTGTTTCTGCAGCTTGGGGGTTTTTTTTTGTAGGGGGAAAAAAGGAAAAACCCAAAATTATTGTTACCCAAGTCTTACTTAAATATCTGGGTTGATTGTCTTGGCTGCTCAGCTGCTGTTTGTGAGGTGAAAGTAGGCTCAGTCCTGCTCCCTGTGAGAAAAAAACCCATAAAATATATCTTTTAAATGACATTTAAGGTCTGTTTGATCCCAGACATATGGGGTGGCTTGCATGTTCTACACATCTGAAGAATTTTGGGCCATGTTATTGTTAGTGTGATGTTTTTAATGCGGCACAGGCTGTTTGCTGCTGGGGCTGTACCACATATTTGTCAGAGGGATGCAGAGCCATTAACTTTAATGGCCTTACCAGATAAAGTGGAAAGGCCTTAAATAGGAAGAAGGAACAGGAATTAAAAGAATACCAGTTCCAGAGGGTCTCACAGAGGGGAAAATAGGGGAAGACTCATGAGTCCTTCAAAGGTTTGAATTGGAGAGAAAGATAATTTTTTGTAGCAAGAGAAAAGGACATTTAACCATGAGACACTACAGTGACAAGGAAAGGCACTCTGATTTTGAGGAGACAAGGTGAGATGCAGGAAGCTTGTGGATCTGACCTATTGCTAAACAATACCATGGAAAAAAACACCTACAAAGCTGGAGCTGCACCAAAGGATTAATAAAAAATCCCTATCCCACCACAAAACCTGCACGTGCTTTGCTTGTCTTTGTCCAGCTGCTCTCCCTTTGGGAAGGGATGCTTCCCTCTTTGTTCCTCACACTTTAGAAGTGGTTGCCACAGCCCAGCCACTTTATGCTTTTCAGGATTATTATTACAGGTCTGAAGAGGCTTGGAAGTCTGCACAGATCACAAGAAGAGACTGTCAGCAGTACTTGTGAGAGTGGGGTTATTTCCTTTATAAGCAGAATATTGTAATGTTCTGTTCATCTGATTAATAATAAGCACATTATTTAAAGCTTTTTTTTTCTTTTGTTAGATAATGCAAAGTGAAAATAGTTTTCATTAATTGATGTTTTCCCCCTGCCTGGTACTTTTGTGACCATCCTAATTTCTAGTACTTGCTTTGTGCAGCTTTTTTAGCTCCGTTACATTAAGGAAGTTCATCACCTTCACCAAAGATATACTGATTGACTTTAGTTGAGGATCTGGCAATTTCTTCAGTCTTTTCTTAAAAGTTTCTTTTTTTTCTGCCCCCAAGCTACATTTAGTTTTTTACATTTGCTTCTTTCACTGATAACTGAACTCTCTTAACTGCAAACACTCTGTTGCTGTAGGAACTGTGGTGCTGTGTGATTTACTGTTGCTTTTAGCTCTGCACACCAGAGCTGAAATTCTGTGTAATACTTCCGTAGGCCAAGTCATGCTAGGTGTCTTTAATCAAGATTGCATGCTGCTATCATTTGGCTACATCTGAACATTAATTAGGCATTTTGAGGAGTAAATAGTTTTAATATATTTAGGTAAATGTTAATAAACTGGTAAGAAAAGGGATCTTTTATGGACCAGGTAACCAAAACTGTAGGAGCTGTTTTCCAGGTAAAGAATTTTCACTGAGTTCAATTTGTTAAATGTTGTCTTAGGTTGGAAAGGGGGGGTGTATTCTATTCCTATCTGCTGGGGCAGTTATCTTCTGTTAATTGGGCAGTTTATCTCTTCAACAACCCATCCTCCCTCTGGGGAGACATCTGCTGTTAATGGGCCATTGAGTGTCACTGCATGGCTGATAAACATGACATCAACCCATTGTGAGGTGCTCTGCCCAGAAGGAGGAGCCAATCATTCCTACCTGGATATAATCTTGAGATGTGGCACATCTGCCACTCCAGGAGAGCTGCGGCCACAATTCCAATTGGACTGCTACCAGTATTCTGACTCTGTCAGTGCTGTTTTGTATTACTGCATATTTTATTTTATTTTATTTTATTTTATTTTATTTTATTTTATTTTATTTTATTTTATTTTATTTTATTTTATTTTATTTTATTTTATTTTATTTTATTTTATTTTTGTTCCTTAATAAAGAACTGTTATTCCTGCTCCCATACCTTTGCCTGAAAGCCCCCTTAATTTCAAAATTATAACAGTTCAGAGGGAGGAGGTTTACATGTTCCATTTCAGGGGTGGCTCCTGCCTTCCTTAGCAGACACCTATCTTTTCAAACCAAGACAGATGCTTGTTGTTCTGTGAGGGGGGGCAGAAGAAACAGAAACTGAGACAGGACAGTAAGAAAGGGATCACTGCAGCCACAGAAGCACCAATAGTCTGGCAGTGTTAAAAATAGTTAAAAAGAGGACCTTTGGCCAGATTGCTAGCTAAAAAGGGGATTTGATTTGTAAGAAAAGCCTGCCTTTTCAGCTGCTTGATTCCTTTTGCTTTCAAGGACACAGGATGTTTTTCCTCCCTTATAAGTAAACATAACTGAACAAAGTAATGCTGGTTCCAATTTCTTCTTCTACAGAAACTAAATCATACATTATCAGTTCTAGTTATGAAATGATTTAAAGAAGCAGCATGCTATTCTCATGGTTGCTGTCCAAAATCAGAAGATTTCCCTTTCCCTTCCTCCTCAGCCATTCCATTTGGTGATCCTGGGTTTCCCAAGGGCACAGAGCACATCCTGCTGTGGCTGGTACCATAAGGTGTGATGCTCTCTAGGAGATCAGGGTAGCTCTCTCCAGAAATTACTGGTGAGCATACAGAAAGGAAGGAAATACACATTTTTATGATACTTTCAAAGTTAGAAAATGTTGTTGTCAACAGACTGCAAACTGGTGGTTCTAGTGTTTTTATCAGATTTCCCTTACTGCCTTCCCTTCAGCGTTAGGGCTTAATGGTTTCCAAAAATGCTTGTTCATCTCCACAAGAGAAAACACTGGAAAACTGTTTAAGTTCTTTAGTTTTCACCATTGCTTCATGTGAGTTATAGGTCTGTCTATTTCAACAAAAAATTCCAAAAAATAATAAGGCAGTGGAATTCCTTTTAAAAATGTGTCTCAGAATGGTAATATCCAGATTATGTGAACATCAGAAGTTATATTAGAATAGTGTCATGTTTCCATGCTGTGTCAGTGTCATGCACTTGGAACTATCAGACATTAAAATATTGGCTTCTTGACAACCCTTTTTTGCAAATTTATCTGTGTTGCTGTGACCTTTAACTGGGATTTTTCTTCTGCAGATTAATACAAAGAGGGGACCAAGAAGCTGTAAAGGGGCCTGATTTCCTCTGGTAGGTGCCCGAGGTCCTGCAGCACCTCAGCGGCCACCGATTACTGGGGAGTGAGGTGACTCCCCATGACCTCCCTGGTGCCCCAGTGCTCCTGAGGGCAGGACACTGGCAGTGCCAGGGCTGGCTCTGTACATTGAGCAGACACAAACCCTGGGGCTGGAGAGCTCTCACAGGGATCCTCTTGTGCTGGAGCAACTGCTGTGGTGTCCCCATCACAGATTTGCGTGGCATTCAGAAGTTGCTTTTATCTTTCAGACACCCTGAAATGTAAAATCCTCCCCTTGCATGGTTAAACTTGGCCAACAGACTCAGGATTTGTCTATTGTGGGGGTTCATCTAAGGGTCAGGACAGCAGACAGTGTGATTGTGCAAGTCCCACTTCCTTGAGAAAGCAGGAAAAGATGGAGCTGCCAGCAGGTTTTGGTGTGAGCCATAGCGTGACCTGCATTTGCACATGAGCCCATCAGTCTGGGTGGGACTGGAGATGGCAGCCAGGGAGACCTTGGGCAGTGCCACCCTGGGCATGGCTGGGCACCACTGCCCCACTCAGCCCCTGGCAGGAGCTGTGCCCAGCCCTGGCCACCACGGCTGTCCTTGTGCCAGGGGACACCACTGGGGCTGTCCCTCAGCTTGCACAGGGGCTGTCCCCAGGGCAGCTCCAGGGTCACACATGAGGCTGAAAACCTCCTTGTCTACTCCCCAAACTCCTCCCTGGGGGCCAGGAATGGTCATTAGTCTGTGGTTAATCCTTACTGTGTTCCCAAGAGACAATGACCATCAGCACTAATAATATCCTGACTCTCAGATTTATCCCAGATTGAGCCACCCCCTCTGTGGAGCACAATGATCCCTACTCCAAGACAGGACAGGGACATGATTTTCAAAATGAGAGTTTTACCAATGGTAGTCACAATTTAGCTGTTTTGCTATAGTGCTGCTCCTGGTCTGAGAACAGAGAGAATGAGACAAAAACAATGCATGATATAGGGGGAAAAATGTATTGTTTGGAAAATAAGGTTACAAAATTTGCTACTCTGTTTACATAGTTAATTTAGTCTCTCACTGAACAAATTGATTTCCTAAATTTGCCTCTACAGCTCTTTCCCTTGTTACAAATTTCTATGACACTTTATCAGGTAAAGTGTACAACTTATAATGAAGATAATTCTGCCACCACCATGAGTTTTGCAGAAGTCTTGTCTAGCATGATTTGTTTTTAATGAGCTCATAGAGATTCTTTGTTTTCATGGACAAAAAATTTTGAAAATATAATTGTACTTATTTCTTGTCAAGATGAAGTTGCCAGCTAAATGGAATTATAGTTTTGGCACAAGTTCTGAGGCAGCACTCCTCTGAGAAAACTTGTTTCACTTTCAAGGAGTGTGTGCTCTTAAGTCGGATCCGCTGGTTATTTTAAACAAATGCAACTGATTTAGGAAGATACATGTGCTGGATACTGGGGATATCCCTACTTTATGGAGTTACTTTATATCTACTGTCTGAATTGCCAAATGTGTTGCAAGATTAACAGTATTTGGTGAAGTTTCCAAACGATGCAGTGACATGACTACGTGAGAATAATTATAATTTTCCATGCTTGACTTGTGGATGTGGATGCTTGAATTTGGTTTTATGCATGGCAACACACTCAATTTCATATTGTAAGGGGTTCATCTACATGTGTTGTAGGAAATCCTTCAATCCAATAAGCTTTGGCTGCATGGTATTAGACAGCTGCCTATGCAAAACTAGATACAGCCACTTATCAGTTTATCTTTGGATGATATTTCTGTTAAATCAGACTTCCAGTGTGGGAACCTTTGTGACTTTTAGAGAAATCACGATATATGTGGTAATTCTGATGTTAAAATCCACCCTTTTTTTTCTCTTGCTTTATCTCTGTGGGCAGCAAGAAGATAATATCTTTCAGTTATCTTCTGCCACTGCATTCAGGACCAAACACAGGCAGTGATGGTGTTCCCACAGTCTTACAGCAGGAGACAGAAGCCAGTCTTACAAAATAATTTTAAGGAAGGAAAATTGCAAGGTAATTAACTTCTAGATTCCTGTCATCATGTCCAGGCAATGCAGAAGTTAAGAACTGATAGCTCAGAGAGCTGTCTGCTTGAATATCTCTCCACACCAATGAGTCAGAGCTTGCATCACATCTCTTTTGGAAAGAGAAGGGTCTGGTACCTTCACAGCAAACCATCACTGAACTGTTAGGATGGGCAGAAGTGGGATTTTAGAAAAAAGAACTAGACTGTATTTTTAGCTATTAGTTCAGTTTGTTCAAAGTCCAGTAAATTTAATTGCAGATAGATACTCACTGTGATTCATGGTGTGCAGCCAGCATTAGTTCCTCATGTTCTAACAAGGAGCTGCAATGTTTAATATTAGATCCATTTTTATAAGAAAAGAATAAAGCAGCTGGACTATAGTTCTGTTGTGTAGTTTCCACTCAATACTGCTGCACTTGTTTGAGTATTTTTGTGGCTTGAAAGAGTGGTATGAGCTCTTGTATGTTTTTTTCCCTTGTTTTTTGTTTGTTTATGATACTGCCTTGCACTGTTTTAATTTGCTTTTACAGTGGCCCATTTTTCTTTGTCATTTATTTTGTTTTATGATATATCTCTCTCTGATAATGAGCTGGCCTCACTTCTGTGCTATGTCATCCGAGATTGTTGCTTCAGCAGCTGAAAAGAAGTGTGAATTTCAACACCTCATGGCTGCAAGCAGGCTTTAAAAAAACAGAACAAAATCCTTGTGCTGTGCTGGCTGTCTGACTATACAGTTGCTGTTCAGAGAAAAAAGCAGATGTGACCCCAGGGCCCAGAAATATAGACAAAGGTAGTGCTCCTATCCACAGTGGTGAGAGGACTCCATCATGTTGAATATTGACATCCTCTCACTATTGGTAATGGGGTGTAGAGAACAAGTGCTCTTATCAAGTGGTCACTTGTTGGCTCAGGTAGGAAAATTTAGCATCCAAAGCCACCCCTCTTAAAGACCTGGTATATTTGTTTTCCATGAAGCCTGCATCTGATGGTGGGGCTCTGAGATGCATAGCCCTGAGCCTGCCAAGAGCCCCTTGACCAGGGCAGATTTCCTACCAGAGCTTGAGACTCTGCACTTCACAAGCCATGCAACTTCTGCACACTTATTTTTATGTTATTTTTATCTGTATTCCACAATGGCTGCAGACCCATTCTCCTGGGTGCTGGATAAGCCCACAGAAATACAACCACTATTAAAGAACTTACTTATTTCAGATGGATTCATATAAGTTAATCTTGGGCACAAAAGGTGCCTGAATTAGGGATATATGCTCCCTCCACAGTCAGTGGAGATGCAGTTGACAGATGTGCTGCAGTTGCATTCTTGCAAACTCTCAGTATGGGGATGCTGATTGATGTTTAACAGGTACAACTAACTTTTGGAGTGAAACTGAGCTAAAGTTTCCAGTTCTGAAGGATGCAGCAAAAAGGGAGGGAGGGAGGTAACTGTGTCACCTTGGATGAAAGGCTGATTTGCCTGCATTGTGCAGACTATGGATGCACAGCCATGCCAGTGCAAACCAGGAATTTCACCAGAAATCTAGGGAAGAAGCCATATAGGTGGACAAATGGGCACACAACTGTATGTCAGGCTTGCTAGAGTCATGGTCAGATGAAAGCAAAGAAAAAGAAAAATGTCAGGGACACATGTGGTCTGGGTTGTTTGGCCAATGTCATGTTAGAGGTAAAAATTGTGGTTTTCTTGCTGCTAACCTCCTTCCTAGATTTGAGAGGTGATAACTGGAAAATGATTGAAGGATAGCTAAGTAATGGATTGGGAATACTGTCTGTGGAAGGACCACTGGCGATGGCCAGTTTGGGAAAATGTTGAAAGATGAAAAGCAGGTCTCAGTTCAGAAGCTGGGGTGAGGGCATTAAGGATGGGAGGGCTCCCATTTCTGCTTGTGCAACCTCAGCCCATTTGAGAGGCTGGGGAGGGCAGATCCAGAGCACAATCAGAGAGGCCAACAGGACCCTGACATGTCTTAGTTTCTGCTGCAAATACAGACAAATACATATTGTGCCTGTTTTGAATTGCCAGAGTACCTAAAATGTTTGAAAAGGCCTTGTTAATAATTGTATTAACTCAAAAATAACACTCTTGATAACTGCTGAAATTGTAGGTAAATCATGTGTTTTGGTTGTGGTTCTGGTACAGTTTGTTCTCCTCAAATTTGAAAGGATTTTATTTTTTCATAAACTCTTGAGAACAAGTGAGCACTATGTGAACATAAGAATGAAGGAACTGATTCATAGATTTGGAACTAATTTTCTGCTCAGGTCTGTTATTGATTTTTTTTGTATTCTAACAATATTTACTCTTTTTATCTGGGCTTCTCTGCTGTGTGTGTTGAAGTCCACTGCAGCTGAGTGATTGATGGGGTCCAAGGCTTTGCACAGAGGATCATCACTGGCTGAAGTTTCTGAAAGCTCAGGTTCTTTGGCTCTTTCACTGGGCCAGCCTTTATGAATAATGTAGGTTCACTCCATTTTTTATATTCCTTAATTTGAAACTCTGAATAATGTTCTCTGAGTCTCATTTCTGAGCAGTCATTTATTTGGGTGGCTTGGGACTATAATGACATTCTGTTGGACATTCAAATTACATTCAGATGAAATAGTTTTCTTACCTGCTTCAACATTTTATCTCTAAACCTCCCAAATCTAGACTGCAAGTTTTCAAGGTGAGATGAATAATTTCTGTACCATGTATTTACTCTTGTAACAAATTTCTGTGGGTACAGCCAAAGTAAGACTTCCCTCTAGAATAGCTGATTAGGTTAAATATTCTAACACATTTTTTCCTGCTCAGAGATGAATGTGAGCTGTATAGCACTTATGTACCATTCACCCTCAAAATTGGTTTTTTTTGCATCTTAAAGGATACACAAAGTGTATTGGATTTAGTTCCCAAATCCTCAAGGCCCATTAGTGAACTGACATGTTTGCAAAGAAAAGCAGGCTGGTGTCAGCAGCTGGTAGAGACCAGCCACCTTCACTCATGAACATAAGCAGGGTTCTCTGACTTGGTGGTTTCTTCTAATTCAGATTCTAATTACCCTTTATAGCTCAGCTTTCTTGCAGCAAGGAAATTTGGGGTTAAGGTCCATCCTGACCCATCTGGCTGTTTCCATAAATGACAGCCCAAACCACTGGTGACCTGCAGCTGGGACAGTCCAAAGAGCCCAGGAGCAGAGAGCGCATGGTGCCAGCAGCTCAGGAAGGTGCATTGCAGACCCCTGGCCATCCACTCTGCTCCAAGGTGTGTTTTGAGCACTGTAAGGCACAGCCTTCAATATAACAAAGTGCAGGTTCCTCCATAAACTGCCTGGGCAAGACACTGCCACAAGGCCCAGGCACTGCAGACTTTTGCTTTTTGTGTACAACAAAAAGACAAGATGAAACCCCTCAGAGATGAAGCCTTTTGCTCTGTGACTTGTTAATTTCAGTTTCCAGGCATCTCTGAGTTAGGAAATGAGTCATATGGTTATTATTTACTCATCAGCTCTGCAGTTTCTCGTGTCTTAATCATTTTGGTTGTAACAGGGAGTGCTACCTTTTTCAAAATAAAGGCTTGAAAGATGAGCAACTAATTGCAATCTTCAGTCCTTTGGTTACAAACCAGCTGCATGTACAAGGCTGGCAGCCATGTTAATGCCTAGGATGAGGCACTTTGCTGCAGTGTTTAGAGGGATCTCCCAAGTAATTAGTCTGTAAGGAGATTTAAAGGAGATGCAGGCAGTAATACAGGGGTATCCAACTACAAAGCCAAAGCCCAAGGCTTCCCAGTGCCCCTGTGCCTGGCTGAACCCCGAGCTCTGCCACCTGCTATGCTCATGGGGCTCAGAGGTGCCAGAAGTTGCTCTCAGAAGTGCTCCAAAACTGCCATCCTGTCTCCCAAGGTGATGGCCCCACTGTGATTCATTGTTTTCTGTGATTTGTCTTTTCCTAAACAAAAGTGGGGGAAAAAGGATTCCACTTTCCCAGTCCTTTATGGCCTCTAATTTTGCCATGAAGCCTCTCTCACTGCATGACATCCCTTGCAGTCTAGTCCCACTCACATGAACATGGAACAGGAGTTTTGCAGTGGCAGCTCTCTGTGAAACCCTTTCTGAGCCTGAGTGCAGCTGTGGCAGCCCCTGCTGTGGTGTCTGAATACCTCAAGCACCATTGCCACATTGAGCTCCAAACCTAGACATAGGTTTAACAAGTGTGGTGGATTTTGGGGCTGTCTGCAGTTTGAATTGACCCACAACCATGTCTGACCTGCTCATGTCACCTTCCTTCTGTGTGCAGCGTTGGGGAGCTCAGAGTCTCACTGGGTTTTGCTGCCAAAGCCATGAGGTGGATGCACAGGCCTTTCTACAGAGATTGCACGTTCACCCACAGCTGCTGCTGCTGTAATTGCTCCTTTGCTCACAAGAACTGTTCGTGCCTTATTTGCTGTCTCTGTCACTGCCACAGAGCTGTACTAGATGTCACTTATCCCTGGATTACTGCTCTTCTCAGTAATCATCACTTTCTCACTGCACATGCCTGTAGGATTTTTCACTTTACTTCTTTTATGGAAGCACCTACGAGTGCTCCATTGAAATATAAGAGTTGTGATTTGAATCCTGTATGCAAATCCATAAAAATAAGTTGTCCCTCTCCCAGTTAAACAGCTTACAGTGTAAATAAATTAAAAAAAAAAAAAGCCACTGATTGGACAAAGCTAAGCCATTTCAGTACTGCATTTCTGACATTTAGTGTCCCTCTGAATTGTTGGCCGGATCAAGACTCTGTGAGACTGTGAGTGCTGGTTCTGGAGAGGCTGAGAAAAAGGGGAACAAATAAATTCATCAGTTATCCACAGAGTTCCTCTTCACTGCACACAAGCCATAACCCAAGTATCACACTGTCATTAAGTCCTATCCACTTAGCCACTTCATTAGTTCAGGGATTGTGTTGCTTTTAATCTTTGTGATCTGGGTCAGAGCGGGATTCAGGCTGATATTTCAGTCAATACAGGGCTTCAGTTTCCTGCTCCTAACACCCTGGTTTGCAGTGTGGCTGTTCTCACCCAGCTGGAGTAAATATGAAGGAAATTAGATTTTGAACCTTGGCTTTTTTTTCTTTAATAGTCACATCAGTTAGGTCCTTGCCTTGTTTTTTCCCTACGTTGTTGTTTAAATGACTGGCACAAAGTAATCAGGGATGAAGCACCCACCATACTGAGCGCTGTGTAGCCCTTTGCTTCCCCAGCTCCCAGAGATGAAAGCTTGAGAGTGTTTCAGGCAAAAGTGAGTTTTCCTGTCTGGGGCTGCAGATTAGTTCCCTGAGTGATGTTTTACAGCAGCCTGGTACCTCTCCCATGTGCAAGGAGGACATCAGTGAAATGCAGGCAGCTCTCCAATGTCCTTCTCACGCTTCCCTTTTGAAAATACAACTGTTTCTGCAGCTGACACCACCAGCAGAGACATCACATGCAAGTTTGCAAGTCCAAAGAGTTGTGGGACTTCTCCCAGGAGAGTCAGGCTGTGGTTAACATAAACAGACAGTTCTCCATACTAATTTGTAATAGATGAGCTTGACTCCTCATCAAATGGCCAGTGCCAGCTGTGGCATGAAGATGTGTTCAGGGGTGGTGACTGTCTTTGCTTCAGATGGAAGAATCTCTCCCTTTTTTCCTCCAGCTTGTGACTGCTTCAGAGCAGGACAGGTTGATGTGTGCCCAGGGGCTTGAGGGGATGCTGACTCCCTTCAGGAGGCATGAAGGAGTTACTCCAGTAGTGATCTCCTGTTGCCAGGAGTAATTGTGTCACTGTTACCAGAGAAGTGGGGAAGATAGATGCACACATGTAGGTACCTTACCCACATTTGTGGAGTGGCTGCTTATTTCTGATTCAAATGTCTGATAAATCTGAGCGTGCAAGAGCCTCAGAGAGAACCTACATGGGGAAAAACGAGATCTGCACTTAAGGATACCTCTTTGCAATGGAAAATAGGCTGGTGAGGCGGTCTCATGGTAAGAAGAAAACTACCTCTCTCAAATTGTATTTGTTCTCTCCCTTTCTATATGAAAATGCAGGAATAAGCAGGTAACAGTATTGCTTAACATCCACCTGTCCTGCTGGAATAACCGGGCTCATGCTGGCCTTCTGCTCCAGCTGGTTTTTTAACCCAGCTCACAGGAACAAAGGGGAAGTGAATGTTGTCAGGAAAAATGGAATTCAGATGATCATACACATAGGGGAGCAGTCAAGCCCGGGATCAAACCTGGGAAGAGGTTTGGCAGCTGCAGTAGCACACAGAAAAGTGCAGCAGGGAAGGCAAAGGGGGGTTGTAATAAAGAGATCTCCAAAGAAGACACCAGAAGAACTGATAGAGAAATAAGCAAGTTCAAGTAGAGGTGAAATTACTTGGGACTTCTACCCAATTGACACAGAGGTTTTATTAACAAGCATATGATTTTTCTTTTGAGATAGATAGAGAGATAGATAGATAGATAGATAGATAGATATACATATAGCCAGTAAAATCTGCCCTCTGCATACAAAGGTATAAATAAGTATGCACTCTCAATGTGTGTAACTGGACTAAACTGTACCAGTATACTTGCTACTGTGCCAGAAAAGCATTATGCTGCTCTGTGTTAGCATAATTAAAGTAGCAGAACTGGTAAGCATAGATGAATCCTTGAATGTTTGTTTGGAGTCATGTGGAGCTGCTGGCCTCATTTGTATTGCATTGCTTTTTAAAACTGTTTTTCTGTTTTGTTGTTTTACCCAAAAATATTTCATTATTGCCATATAATCCCACTGAGGGTACTGTATGTGCTTAACAGCATATGTGGGTTTGTTTCTGAAGGGTTTATTTTTTAATGTGCAGGGCTGCTGAGGCTTTGAAGAGAAATGCTGAATCACTTTTTTAATGAGGTGTGGAAAGTGAACTGTGGGAATAAGTGGACTTGGCTGGACTGCAACTTCCCTAGACCCCATGAGAGTTTTGAGTGTCTGACAGATGCAAGAGTCCAATGTTAAGAATATCTCAGAAACATGAAGTTCCTGAAGGAAATACTAATCATCATCACATGCATTCTAAACCCTAGCAGCTCCTGAGTTTTGAAGCATTCACCCTGTACCTACTGATTCAAAGGAAGTATGCCTGAAGGGAGTAATTAATAGCTAGAAGGGAGTAGCAGCATTCACTACATAAAGTCCATAAATATTATAAGCCAGTAAAAATATGTCCTAAAACAACTAGTAATATTAACAGTAATAACCTGTCTCAAATACTGTAGCTTCAACAGAATGTATGGGGGAAGATTCTGACCTCCCTCACCCTTTGCCAAAGGCAGAAGCACAATTCTAAGCACGAGGGAGGAATAGCAGAGGATTGTCATGCCCCAGCCCCTGGGAAAGATAAGCCAGATTCAGAAGTTACAAGAGGCATTCTACACACGTCACTGCAGAGAGGGGACATTTCTCTGAAGCAGCTGAAATATTTTATCTGTTTAGGAGGAGTTATAGCAACAGTAATCAATGAGATACTGGCTAAGAAATTTACTAAGTAATCTGGAGGATTTTAGATGGAGACAAAATATTCCTTGGGGGGCCTGGAGAAATATGTGCAACCATCTTTCTTTGAAGAGAATGAGAAACAGCTTTTTTTTTTTTTTCCGGTGGTTCAAACAGTGCTAAAAGCAAATGGGCCTTGTCTTTGCTCCAGCTAAAAGGATCTTGCTTCTCTAAGCAGGAATATTTGGATCTGCCTGGGAGGCTGGCACAGCTTTGCGTGCTCCGTGCGTGCTGAGTGCGCAGCTGGATACCTGCAGAGCGCTGGGTGACCACAGACTCATTTCCATGGGCACTCCAGCATTCCTGGGGGAGGAGAGGCTCTTCATAAGCCTCTTCATAATGGACGTGTAAGCATGCAAGCTTTATTACCTGCCAGCTCACCAGGAAAGTATGCCATTCCTGCACCAGCGGATGTGTAACCAGGGCTGGCTAATTATCCCCTGCTCTGCTGCCAGCAGCTCTGCCTTGCTCTGTCCTTGGGCTTTTCACTGCTGCACACAAAGCAGGAGCCTCTTGCTCGCTCCTCTGAACCACTTCTGGTGTTATTGCAGCCGCTGGAGAGAGGCAAGGACATAGCAGGGAAGAGCTGGGCACGCTGCTTTGTGAAGAAAATCGAGGAGACGCCGATGTCAGTGCAAATCCTTGACTCAAAAAGTCTGTGCCTGCAGCGTGTGTGACACTTGAGATACCCTTAAAAAATATTAAAGGACTCTCTGTGAGCATCGTCCATTATAGTAGTTTAAATGGCAGGATTTAGACACAGAGGGTTTTTCTCTGCCTCTTCTAATGCTTGCAAACTAATGCTCTGAGACAGACCTGCAGTGTTGCCTTTTCAGAAGCTGTGCAGAAGAAATCTGATTACAGAAACACTATTAGGAGCTTGAGAAGCAAAAATAAAATACTGCAAAAGAAAGTTGAGGGATTAAGAAGAAAAAGAGAGTATAAACTCCAGCCAAACCAAAGCCACAGGAAATGGAGTCTGAATGTAAGAGCAGGAGCTAGACAGAAAGGGATTTGGCAGGAGAGAAATTGTTGCTAAGAGTTGAAAGAAAAATATAAGGCCCAGTTCTGTGAAACAGTGCTCGTGTTGAATTCTTATCTCTGCAAATGAGCCCATTTGCATGACTCTGCCATCATTTTGTAGGTCTAGGATGTCAGGAAAATATCATCTGTTACAAAAGGGTAGCAACACTGGAAAGGTAATGGGGTAAGAAGAGGGCAATGTATAGGGTAGAGGGATTGCTTGCTTAAAACTCCCTTTGTCTGGGCAGCAAGGATCATATGCACAGAGACAGGTAGTGGCTGTTCTTTACCAGATGGATTGGGTGTTTGTTGGGAAAACAGTGCCTCTGCTTGTGACAAAAAGGGGTACATTTCACATATGCTTATTTGCCAGTTCTTCTGTTTCTGTCAGGATACTCTTGGTGATGCTGGATTCCTTCCCAGCCTCCTGTAGATTTTGGAAAGTCTCCCAATCAGCTGCCATGTAGAAGGCTTTGAACTTAAAATGAAAACAGCCAAAATGCGCCCAGAGCTGGGTGGACCCTTACAATCCCTGTTCCATTTCTTTCTTCCTCATTGGGACCACCAGGAAGGTGGCAGGCATCATCCTGGGGCTAGCACTGTTGGCAGTGAGGGAGAGCGGGGATTGCAGCACAAGGTGAAAACTTTTGAAGATTGAGGCTTGGATGTTTAATTGTAGGCCATGCCTAATTAATTTTGAGATGAAATTAAATCTTTCTGTGGAAAGGGAGGCACTTGCCCACAACTGGGGTCCAGCTGTGCAGGGGCTGTTGAAGGGGCACCCATTTCAGAGCCATAAGAGTGTGTGTAAAGGCTGAAAAGAGAGGCATTCTCTTACTGTGGAAAAATGGGTATCATTAGAATTTTTTGTGGAAAAATCAGCAAACTACTTTCCTTTCAAGGAACAGACACACTGCTGAAAAACATGCCATTTGTGCATCAACTCCCCTCTGACAATAAATGTGTCTGAGGTCAGGAGAAACAGAACTGCAAACTGTGTAGCTGATAAGGACAAGCAATTGATTTAGCTGAAGTGTGCAGCAGGTAGGCCTTACACCAGTGGAAGCTGTGTGCAGCTAAAGCTGGCTCATAAAACAAACATAACTCTGGGCAGCTACTTGGGAAAGTAGCTTCATCCTCCTTGGAAGCACAGTCATGGCACTGATGTGTAACATATTTTATTTGTTGGTATGTCTAATGTTTGCATGTAGGGTCTGAACTGGAAAGACAAAGAGGTGCCCTGAGATGTGGTTAATACTGCCCTCCATATCCTTGATACACCCAGAGCTTTGTTTACCTCATAGCACATTTGAGGTGCCCTTCTCAGCAGCTTGAGGAGCTCCAGAGAGTTGTTGATGTGAGTGAGAGAGCACAACAACCCACTTTCTTCACTTCCTTCCTTCCACTCTTGCGTAAAGCTGTGGTCACCAGCACAGGAATAAAAACAATGCACACTTTTTTTTTGGTCCTTCTTTCTAAAGGCAACAGAATTAGGCTTCAGCTCCCTGCAGGGACCCTCAGACTATGGTGCAAAGTGCTGCACCTCACAAGGGAGTGTAGCCAGCCCACATGTGCCTTCTCAGCTTGCCTTGAACAGACTTCAGCAGTGATATAAAAAACTGTCCCACCATCTTACAGGGATTTCTTGCAACTTCAAGACTGGCTGGTCTGTGATAAAGGATATTTCACTTAGGAGGGGTTTGAGCCACACAGGAAATTCTGACATCACAGGGATGAGCACTCCATTGTTGTTGGGTTTGTGGAATTTAAACATCCAAGATAAGAGCTTTGTTCCTCTACAAAATACAGGGAGGGGAAGCAGGGAGGGGATTTTACACAAATACAGCTACCCACCTTTTTTCCGCCAGTGCATTTGAAAAAAATAATTCTTTTAGTTTTAGTTTTGTTTAAAAATCAGGTTGTCTGTGCTGGTCAGAAAAATGCCTTGTTACTAGAATTCTATCACTTGCTAGATACAGATATCTTGCATTGAGATAATGGGCTAATTTACGGAGAGGAGCTACTGATATTTAAAAATTCATCCTTCAAAATATATCAAGCTAACTGATCCAAGCCTAGTTTAAGGAAATTTGATCTAATCTGTCCTTTCTTTCAATACTGTTGAAAGATTTTAGATTTGTTGAATATCAATTTCAATACTGTTGAAAGATTTTTGTTGTAGATTTTAGACTTGAAATGTTCCATTGTTTTTCTTGATTACACCTGTCCAGGTACCTGTGGATATATATATATATATATATATCCAAGGATATCGTTTGACTTGGCCTATCCCAGTTTGTTGTCCTGTTTGTATCTCCCATCAGTCCATAGATGTTCCTGAAAGAGCACACACACTCCTGGCTGGGTGATGCAGCTTTGGGGTGACAAACACAAAGCTATCCAGAAGATTCATGGACTCATCTCTTACTGTGCATCTTGAGGATGCATTTCACTCCATATCCCTTAGGAAATATTAAGTGTTCTACCTCAGCCACCCAGGAGAAGCAATTTTGGCACAGTTCAGAGATGCTAAAGTAATCCTTCCTTGGGGAAGGAATAGCACCTTCAGTAATCAAATTCTGCAGATTACCTGGGATTTATTTTTTCCTACTGAAGTGTTCTCTGCTTGTCACTTAGATACTGAGCAGTATCCAGGAGGAGAAAAAACTGTCCGCTGAAGAGATCTTTGAAATATAACAGGAGAGAAGATAATTCACTGAGAGCAGTCATGGACAGAAGTTACAATGCAGTTCTCTGTTTTACTGGTGTTTAACTGCCTGCAGTGTGTGTGGGCCAGGCCCTGGTGACTGTAGGGACATCCTCTGCTACACCAACTGGGAATTGTTGGAGTCAGCAGCATTGATTGTGCTTTATGTAAACACAATAATATCACCTAATCTGTCATGAGGGAGAGGGTGATTTATTGATGGCAGTGATGAAACAGGAATATTTTGGTGCCACCAGCCAGAGAGGAGAGCCAGAGTGCTGCTGCCTCTGGACAGATGTGTCAGAAGTGCCCTTTGCTTTCCCAGCACATCTGCCCAGGAGAGAACCATCACAGCTAATCTCACTCCCTCTCAAGGCTTTGTCTTAAAAACAAGTATTAATCACATGAGAGTTTTGCATACTTGGGTAGGAAAAAGTGCATAATTCAGGACTTTCTAAAGCATGCCGTGTGTCTATTTCAAACTACAAAGCATTTGAAAGATCAGTGGTCAGGGATTTATGAAATGATTTATTGTGTCAGTGACCATTTAGATACTTCACATCAATGGATTATTCTCCTCTGTCACAGGAGGAAGATTTGTTTTTGGCCAAAACCTGAAGTCATTATTAATTTTATTACTTAGTCAAAATTCTTATTAAAGACTTAAGGGTTTGGCTTAAGGCTCAGTATTTCAAAGCAGAATGTATTTAGAACAGAAAACAGAAGGAAGATCTTTGTAAACATCTGGATGTCCCTTTAAATTAATTCAGCTAACACATTCAATCTTTTGCAAAGCAAGCAGAGAACGCTCATTCAGACGTAATTGCCACCCTCCTTCCCTGCCAAGAGCTGGATCTGTTTACTCCTTGTGGAGATAACTTTGTTTATGCTCTCCCAAGGCATCCTTAGCCTCTCCCCTCATAGCACCTCCATCAGAGTGAGCCCTGCTGGCCTGCTTTACAGACCTGTGTGATGCTTATCACCCTGGCACCCAAGGATCTCAAACTGCCTCCGAGGAGAAACAGCTCCAGTGACAGAAGCTCTCGAGTGTGCTGTCCGTGAACAAGTGATGTGGCCACTGAGGGAACCCAAAATGAAAACAAACAGAGTACAGGTTTCAGATTGGCCCGAGGGCCCCTAGGGGAAGGTTGGAGGAGCACAGTGCAAACCTATCAGCAAGCATTGCTGCTGTGTGCTGGGCATGCATATTCTCCCCTAAATCTGGGAGAGAAGTTGTGTCTATGTAAACACAAGGTACCAGCAGATTCTGCAGCATGTTTTCAAGTCTAATTAGACACATCTAAAATATGGAAGTGGCTTACCTGTAATAGATTATGCTTTCATCAGTCAATTAGATTTCATCATTCCTTGGGCCAGGAATTGTCTTTGGTTGTGGTACACATATGGATGACAATTTAAAATTGAATAATTTTTTTGTGGTAGGAGATCTGGAAATGACTGTAATTTGCTTTGCTTTTCTGAAGTCTTAAAACTTCTGCAAACTGAGACTACAATAGCTCAACATTTGTACAGTGGTGAGCTATTGGATTTGAGAGATCAGTTTTCAGTGTTAGAGTTTCCTCATGTAATTACACCACCTGCCATCCTATAAACACATTTTCTCTCTCCATCCCTATATCAAAATGTAAAAAAGACATTTTCCTCTAAATTCTCAAAATTGAATTAATGAACAGGAATGGCTGAGGAAGGAGTGACCTAAATTTCACTTAGTCCAGTTTCTTGATAGCAAAAACAGAGAATGGTTTTGTTGAGTATTCAAACCAGCACAAGGATGAAGCACCTTCACTTGGTGCAGTTTTAATATTTTGAATTCACACCATCCACCATGATCTATTGTCTGACTGCTCAGAAAGCTGTTTTGTTATTCCACGGTGTATTCCCCCTATTCCAAACATCATTACCTGAAATGACACTCTTGTCTGTTCACCCAGTGATAAACGTGTATAAATACTAATTTAGCCTCAACTGCAGGGTGAATCTGAGCAGATCTCAAACACTGGTGCACAGATGTGAGGCAGAACCATCACTCAAATAAAATGTGTGTTTGTTAGGTAACCTCCTACTCAGGACCTTGTAAAAGCCATTCCCTGTGTTCAGATGAGTATTTTTTCCTCTCTCATGTTCACCAAACAGTTGTTATGCACATAGACAGTTGATTTGCCCATAATTTATTAGCCTGGACAACACTCACATATTTCAGGTATTCCAAAATAAGTATTTTCTATGTGATATGGGTAAAACAGGTAGCAGAGATTAATGGCCTTCAATCCACAATTTAATATACACCACACATGGAACATTTAGTGTCCTTTTACTCCCTCTTGTAAGTTGCAAGGATGAATGCTCAGGGCTGTTGAAATGTCAGATATTTTTCATTCATTTTTAACTGTCTGTAGTGCATAATTCTGTCTCTTTGTGCATCTATTAGGACAGCCTCCAACTGAGAAAATGCCTTGTTACTAGAATTCTATCACTTGCTTGATACAGATATCTTGCATTGAGATAATAGGCTAATTTACAGAGGGAAGGTACTAATCTTTAAAAATTCATCCTTCAAAATATACCAAGTTTTTTGGCAGGTGATTTGGCATATTTTCAACATCCAGCTGCACCAAAGGCATTTTCCCAGTGGAGCAAGAATGAGCCTTTTGGGAGCAGGGCCTGTGCCTCTGGGGCTGCCCAGTGGCCGTGTGGGATGCTGGGCTGGCGGCTTGGCGTGGCCTGGGACAGCAGTGCCAGCAGTGACCTCTGGCAGCAGTAAAGGCAGCCAAGATCAGCCCTGTGCCACCTCATCTGGGCCCATGGCAGAGTCACATCAGAGATCCTGTGGCTGCCAGGCGTGCCCTGGGCTGTGTCCCTGGTGGTGCCCAGAGGAGCAGCCTGTGCAGCACCCCCAGCCCGGCTGCAGCAAACACACCCAGCTCAGTCACTGCCTCCCCCAAGGGGCTTTTGCCAGCTTGCAGGAGAGATAAAAAGTGAATTTGGTGTCCAGGGCAGCCTGTAGGTCACCTGTAATAGGTCACCCTTAACAAACAGCGTTGACACTGAGCTGGAACAGCGGCAAGTGAATGAAACTTAGCTCTCTCCTATTTGAGCAATGGAATTTATTCCCAGCTGTGACCTCGTGCAAACTCTGTTACCATATATATCACATGGAAAGAATGACCAGAGCCTCTGCCAGCACTGTGGGCAAGAGGTCTCCAGCCAGGTCCTGGGCACTGAGGAGCCAAATGAAATGAGGAACCCAAGGTGGTGCTGGGACAGGGAGGAAGGAGGGATGGCCTCTGCTCTCCCACCTGAACCAAGGATGCTGAACCCAAATGGCACAGGGGCTGTGCAGGGTTTCCCTCACCTCTCCCCAGGTGTCTCTGGGGGCAGGAGGGCAGTGCCCCAAGCTTTGCCTCCAGAAAGGGGAGCAGAGCTGACCCCAGGGCCTCTCTCTGCACTTGAAGGCAGCACAGCACAGTGCACAGCGGTTCTGATCTTCCTTTCAGCAGCTGCATCTCTGAGGCACAGGTTTGCAACAAGAGGTGCTGTGCTCACCTGCCAGTGTCTCAGGAGGCCTGAAGGGAGGGGAATTCCTCCATGAAAAAAAAATTCTTCCCTTTGAATCCCCTGTGCTGTCAGGGGATTATACAGAACCTGCCCATCCTGCACTCTCTTCCCTTCTGGGAATGTAGTTTACCAGAAACAGTGACTGGCCTCCCTGAGCATACAGGAAGCATCCTGCTAAAAAAAGAAAGCATATCATGTGAACAGAGATAAACTTCCCACAAGGTGTAATTTTTGCCCATTTGTTACTTTTAAATGCAAATGCACCATGGCAAAAAGATAGAGAGAAGCACAAGAGAGCAGGGGAAAACTCTTTGAGCTCTTGGGACCTGTCTGCTTTGCATTCAGCTGTCCTGAGCCTGGAGAGACATTTGTGCTAAAGGTTATTTGAAAGTAGCTCAAAGGGGAGGCTTATTCTTACTGGGGATTTTTGTTAATCAGCTGTGATGGCCCTCAAACCATTCACCTCTGAAATAAGTCTGTGTTTTTCCAGTGGTCACAGTGGAGAAGGAAAACCTGCTTTGGCCCAAGGGTGGGTTCTAAATAGCAGAGGCTAAAAGCCAAGCCCATGGTGCAGGCACAGCAGTGCAGCCCCAGGGACCCTGCTGGAGCCAGGCAGGGGAACAGGGGACAGGACTTGCAACAAGGGCTGTGGGGAGGGATTCCCTGACCCAAGCTTGCCTTTTTGGGTGGCTTGTGGCAGCACTGCAACATAAAGAGTGAGAAGGGATTTTTACTGATTAAGTACTTATTCATTTGGACCATATGACATTTTCTGGAGGCTTCAGCAAACCTGAGAAACAGAGAAAAATGTCAAACAACCTGCAGAGAACTTGCTGCTGGCAAGGAGAGGGTTCAGCTCCAGCCTTGTCCTGTGGGCATCCCCAGGGGTACAGAGGGCCCCCCTGCTGCCCTGGCATGAGGCAGCACACAGAACCTGTGCTGGATCTAATGACTCATGTGCAGCCTTGCTAAGCAGAACCCATTATTTGTGATGATGCAGTTGATGGCTTCCTGCTACACACTACAGGTACAGAAATGTAAGAGACTACCAACAAATTGCAGCTGTGGTAGAGCAAATTTCTGTTGTGTGTTATGGCTTGGTGAGCGAGGCTTTCCTTTTCTGTGGGTGTTTCAGTCTTGTTTCAAGGTGGGGCTGGGTGCTACTGCAAATTTCACTTCCTTGCCATCCTCTTGCATCTGATTGTGTCAAACCTGCCCAGAGAAAATAGAATTGCAGCTGAGATACAGCTAAGCAAGATTAAACTGCTCTTTTTGTTTGCTCTGTTTATCTTTTCCCTCACCAGTGCACTTCCCTGCATTCCTCTGGTGCACTTTAGAACAAATAAGCCTTTTGAAATGATTCTTCTAGCACACAGAGAAACCACCTCAGGCAGTCATCAAAACCCAGGCACAATTCTGGCAAGAAAGAACAAAGGTGAAGCTTTTTGCCCTGAAAAAGTGTGAAGCTGACTGTTGCAGTGTGATGCAGAGGAGATTTTGTTTAGAAACACACAAATATATGGTCATGTAAAATATCACAGAAGACATTCATAATTCTACTGGCAGCACATTCTTGATAAGGATGGTTTGAAGCTTAAATTGGACAAGAACAATGTGTGACTACTTATCTACTGCTTTTCTCTCTATCCATTGGCTTCATAAAACATTGACTTCATTACTCTTCTTGGTATCAGTTCCCCTCTCCATAGTGTGGCCCTTCCACTTGCCCCATGTTCTGGCCCTTCAAAAGATTCAGAAGAAGTTCTGTAGGTCTCTCATATTTAAAGATGAATATTGATTGCATAAAAATACATTGCTACTTAAGAGTTCAGCTGGGAAAATATGCTTCTAAGGTATCATTATTTTGCCACGAATAGGATGCTGCAGAGACTTCCATATGAGTGTTTGATTTAGCACAGCATGTGTGGAAAATGAGCAATGTGCAAGCACATCAGCACAGGACACTGAGAAAGCAGACAATGTTTGCATGCATTGATCTGTCTGATGATTTGATAAATCAGTAGGTTCTGCCTTTAAAATAGCAGAGAAGAGGTTCAGAGGCTAAAATTTGAAGATGCTAGTCTTTCCCTAAGTGAGATTTCGGGTCTCATTAACTCAGGGTTCATAGTTTCCTGTGGTGGAAAATTTCCAGTTTGATGACGGCAATGGCCAGAGTGGATGCCGGGCCAGGAAGGCAGGTGACAGCAGTGGGGAGCCAGCTACCAGTCACACTGGGAGCTGCCACCAGTGGGGTACAAAGCTGCCACCACCTGGGGTACAAAGACCCCATGAGGAAATGATCCCCCTGTGTGCAGGAACCTGCGTGGAAGTAAGTGTAGGGAAAATAAACAGCTTTGGTCATGCCAGGTTTAGTTGGGACTGCTTCCCCTTTCAACAGCTATTCAAATGCCAATCTATTTTTAACATTCCAAATATTTTTACAGCACAGTTTTGGCATGCATTTTCATGCTGTAGTTTGGGAGGGCTAAGCTGAGGTTTTGCTTTTACTTTTTAGAATGAAACCAGAGGTATAATGCAGCACCCTCTTCAGCCAAAAGCCTGCCAATGAATGTGGTTTACCTTGTAGTGGGATAGAGAGTATAAATCAGAATCTAACACCTGAAATACAGTGAGCAACACCTTCCCTGAGTGTGAACGAGCAGAGCTGGGGTGTCAGTGGAGCCTGACTGATTTATATCTGTGGGAGTCTGGCCCTTTGCCTGCACAACTCCTATTGGCCATGGCTGGCAGGTTCCAAAACAGCCTCCTGTTCTGCTTCTGGATGGAGACTTTCCTCTGGCTGCCATGTGGGGCTCAGAGGATATGTCTTGTAGAATCAGATGTCTCTGATTCTACAAGAATTCCATCAAGGGATTGCTTTCTTCTGGTGCCTAACCCTGATCCTAGAAGGTGATCTTGGCATTAAAAATCACCTGCAGGTGACCTTGGCATCAAAAATCACCTGTCTCTGCAGGTATGTACAGGGCCAGACCCTCAGTGTGGTTCCCTACATTTAACCCCTGCTCTGTTTAGTGAGTCAAGCTTTAATGTTGAAATGTTCACTGTGCCAGAGGTCCTTGGAAAACAAATTCCTTCGAGCATTGCTGCAGAGCCTGCCTGGAAGCTCAGGCAATGGAGGCTCCTCAAGGATTCAGGCACTCCTGAAGGTGAGTGGGAAGGTGGGAACCAAAAGTTCTGATTTTGTCACATCCTGCCCACATTGCAGTGGCTGATGCTCCCCTGCTCTGCTCAGTGCTAGAGCTCCCATTTTGTTGTTTTATTTTGATTAGTTCACCAGGGTATAACGTGAAGCAGGCATGATTTGGGTTGTGAGCTGCCAGCGAGCTGTCAGTCAGCTGCCATGGATGTGCTGTGCCTTGGTCTCTGTCAGCTGATCCTGGAGGAGAAATTGAAATAGTTTATTGGGGGGGTATCACTGCACCCTGACCCAAACCACAAGGCTCTGTTCTGGTGTTGACAAGAACAATGAACCACAGTGAATTGATGGTAAACCCTTTCACCTGGTCAGTATGAAATTGAATTAATCTTGCTGTGGGAGTGGGGGCTCACAGCACCCGAGTGTGGCTGAGCAATGCAAAAACTCAGATGTCAGAGAGGGAAGGGGCTTTTCTGCCGAGGATAAATCATCAGCAGGGTTATGGCCTGTTTGGTAAATAGGCTGAGAAGCTGAAGCAAAGCTAAAATACCACTATACAACCAGAGGTGTTCAGGAAACCACTGTGTGCTTCAGCTTTGTAAAATTGAATAGCTGCCCTGTTTCGACCCAGACGTGGTTAATCTTCAGCAGCAGATGAGACACTTTGTTTATAGCAGGCAAAGGCAGCCTGCAAGGGGCTTCAGTTAGATGCAGAACCCCTATTGTCAACAAGAATAATCCTTGATTACTAAGAGCTGAAGTCCTTGCCAGGAAGAACGTCTCCAAGTTTATACCCTTATGATCAGAAGGATAATCTATCAATAATCCATTTTTTTTTAAGGAAAAAGAACTGGAAAAGCTGTTTGTGAGCAGCTGAGACTGCATTTTGTTAGTTGCCAGTGCTGAAAGGATGTATCACAGTCTTGGGCACTTAATCATTGAGTGGAGTACACAAAAATAGCCAGGAAAGTTGCAGGCTGTGCTGAATGGGTTGAAAGGTTGTGGGAACATGTTCTGGCACACCCTTGTGCTGTGGTGAGATACACGATGAGGGGGCAGGGGAGAGAGCACTTCAGCAGGCCTGAGCAAAGGGGAATATACTCTTGTTTCCATATAAACCCTCTTCTCTCTTTCACTCAGCATCATTTTGCTTCCTGCAGCAGAAATAATTTCCATTAGTCATTCAGGGTAACACGTTTCTAATGCATACAACGTGGAAATGTCTCAGCAGCAAATCTATGGTCCAGTTCAAATGCTGGGAAAAATCTTTAGTATATTACACAATAAAATATTTGTAAACACAGATGACTTGAGTTTAAGAGGAACTTTGGTCATCTGGAAAATAAACCAACACAAAATTACGACACACAATAAATGCGCCAAGTGGGGAACCTGCCTGTGACTCTTCAAAAGCCACCACCATTGCAAGAAAAACCCAAGGCCGTTGTTGGAGCAGCAGGTACCCCAAGGGAAATAGGATAAAGAAACATTTGGTTGGCTACCTGTGGTATATATTAAGAAACAGCCCATAAAGCCCAGTCATTGTGCCACAGTTAATATCAAGTTAGCTGCCTTGCTGCCAGACCAGCCAAGGCATGAATACTAATGCCGCCCTCAGCTGCCACAGAAATTGTCTCTTTGCATAAGAGGAGCGAAGACCTTTTGTCCTTAATTTGCTCGTGCCAGGACTAAGCCAGGAGCTCCAGCTGCATCTGCAATCAGGCAGGCTCTGCTTAGCAGCCCTGAACTCTCAGCATTGTATTTAAAACTCACTCTCCTCCACCTCCCGGGGAGAAAATGAAAAGGAAGGCTGCACGCACGCCCTGTGCTCAGGGTGGCCCAAGGTGGTGTCCCTGCTGGGTGCACAGCAAGCCCATCAAAGCACGGCCAGAACAGCTTTTTGAGCACTTCAGCTGTGTGAGCACAGCAGGGACCCAGCAAGGCCCTGTGGGGCCGCAGCAGAGACAGGAGCTGGTGGGGGCTGCGGGCAGGGCTGTACTGGCAGGGCTGGAGGTGCAGGGATGGAGGCACAGACCCAGACCCTCTGGGGCCAGGAGGGAACATCCCTGATTCCATGGGGCTGCAGGGAAACAGAGCAGCACGGCTTTGTACAGACCCTCTGGAGCCAGGAGGGAACACCCCTGATTCCATGGGGCTGCAGGGAAACAGAGCAGCATGGCTTTGTGCAAATCCACAGGCAAGTGGAATTCCTTCTCACCAGGCACAGGGGTGAGCAGGGCCCTGCCCCAGTAAGCAGGAGCAGCAGAGGAGTCCCTTCAGCCCTGGATGGGCAGAAGCACACCAACAGCCAAACCACAGGCTGTGTGACTCAAAACCAGAGCCCTTCTGTGTCATGCTTTCTAACTGCTATGGCTGGAAGTGCTGAGATAAGGAAGTTTAGAAATTAATTTTCATGCAGAATTTTTTTCCTGCTGCCTTTATGTTTGAGAATATCCTTGCTTTTATGTTATACCACTCCCCCAGCAGTCTCACATGACTTTCTTGAAGATTCACCTCCAGAGTGGAGTTACTGTAGGGCTATTTGAATAGGTGTTATTTCAGAACAGCTGTTTCTGAACAATCCAGTGCAAAACCAGGCTTATTCTGAAAGAAGAAAACCTTATTCTGATTAATCATAGTACTGTGTCAAAACTGCCTTATTTTCAGGAGTTGATTAGGTTAAATCAGAACAGGTGGAAGAAGAGTGTCCACAAAGAGAAGGAACAGCCTGCAAATTCACATCCTCTCTTAATCAGAATGAAGTGGCAAGCATGGACAACTGTCCCATTGCACAGAGGGAAAAAAATAGTATATAGATGTGAGTCTGATACAAAGGTGCAGCATGGGCCTCCCAAGCCCTACTCTTTCTTCTAAGCATGTAACAACTGGATGAATATTAGTTTCTCCAGTCACTTGCCTGTCTTATGCAATGAACTTTGTTCTTTCACACTTAATGGTCATTGTTTTCCCCCTACTAACTTGTGCAAACATCAACTTTGTCTTCATCAGTCTTCCAGTCCTGCTTCTTCAAACAGCTGGATGTGTACAAAGAGCCAATTCCTCGTGATGTAACACTTCCAATTTTCACATAATTGCCTTGCTGTCAGCTACCTGCAGCAAATCAGTCCATTCAAGCAAACAAGAATTCACTGCAGTTATGTCAGTCACAGGTTGTTTTCAAGAATCCAAGGGATCTCTTGATCTCAGTATACAAACTATCACTTCTCTGTCAGTGAATCCATGAAAAGCAGCAGAACAAAAATAATGCTGACACTGAATAATTCAGTAATACACTCTGACAATATCTGCTAAACTCCTGTCAACACAGCCTACCTTGCTGTTGCTGGAGCTGGCTTTACAGCCACACAGACTATCAGCAGTCTGGTTTTTGGATACTTAACACCTTTGGCAAGAACAGAAATAGGAGAATAAACTGGTATTTTTATCATAATGATGTTAACACTAGAGGGATAAAACCCCAACCAAAACAGGTTTGTCACAGTTATAGGCACGTGGATGTAAGAATGATCAGCTCTCCTAGGCCAGCCTTGTCTTTGCTGCTTGGGTTTGTGTCCATCTCCTCCTCTGCCACACTCAGAATACAACGTGAGAGCACTTATGAGGCAACCAGGGAGTTACATAATTTATGACCCAAACAAAAAAATCCAAGGATGGCACAGAAGTGGGTGGTTGAAGATGCTTTGCCAAAGGATTCAGTCATTCTTCAGACAAGAGAAGTAAACCATAAATCTGAGTGAAGACAAGACAGAAGTGTTAATGTAAGTGGAGCTACTACTGTGGCTCTTTAATGTGCAGGAATGAAGCACTTTCTTGGCTGTTTTGGGCTTTGTATGTAGAATCTCTTTAGCTTATGAAAGCGAGAACCAGAGGTGGTTGTCTTATGTTTGGGCTGTCTACAAATTGGATAGAAGATCTAATGCAATATAAATATCTGCAACCCAGACTAAAAAGTGAGTAACCTGAGCTAACAGGCAAAAGACAAAGCTGACAAAATTCAATAAATCAGTCTTTTCACAATATCCCAACTCTAGAACAATTTATGTACAACTGTAATGGACCTGTAATCATGCAAAGCATTGAAATCAAGACTGAACCACTTCAAAAATAAGAACTGTTGTAGATCCAGCAGTTAAAAATACTATATTGAAAAGTTAAGATGGGGTATTCAGACTTCATTATACATAATGCTTTCTGATTTTTGAGTCTTTGTCTACCTGCACAAGACTAGAGTAATGTGTCTTCCTGCTGTACTTTTAGTCCCTGGAATTTTTCCATAATGCACCAATTAAGATGGAAAGTTAGTTATTCTGATTAGAAAAATATGTAATTCAGACCAAGGCTTAAAATTTAAAGGTTATCTTCGATTGCAATTTTGCTTTTTCTCTTCTGGGTTCATGCTGTCCTCATATCAACAGTGCATTATTGTATAAAACAACTGACATGAAATGTTTGAGTCATTTTAGAAGAAAATACATATGGACTCTTTCATGTTTGCTTTCCCTCACCCACACTTTGCATTGTATTTGGCACTTTGTGGAGTGCAGCAGAAGAGCAGTTTGGTATGGGTAAAGCTGCTCTTTGAAGGACAACACATGGACACTGTACAGTAGCACAATGTATTTTATTTCCTGTAGTCTGGGCCATACATAAATCAGAGAGGGAAAAATGCAAACCATTGGGTTCTGAGTTCTGTGAAGAGAAACAGAGTGATAATTTCCACTTGGAAAACTGTTTAGGTCAGCTTCAGGAGAGAAAGAATGAAATTTGATTGTAGGGGGCCTGAAGATGAATACCATTTCCCATTTACTGGAAAATAAATATTGGTGATGGAAAACGTTTAATATTTGACCTTGAGGAGCCTCTTCAGAAGAATTACACATAAACCCTAGAATACTCAGCTACCAAATGCTTTTGGCAAATCCCTGGCTGAAAAACATCTATTTCTAAACAAAACTTCTTAAGAAATGACATACCACATGCAGAGAGCAACTGGAACATTTTCCAATGCCACGATGGTGTGTTTTGCTACCACCTCAGTAGTCAGGTTACAAGGTGGACACTCCAAGGTAAGATGGACCATACTGGAGATTCCAGCCATGTTCAGTGGCTGCAGAAACAACCATGCCAGAGGAAGACTCAAGCACTCCCTGACCAACAAGAGTCTGAACTCTACTAGAAGCCAACTCTACACATCAAGAGGTAGTTTGACAGCACAGCCCCCTTGGTGGCAATGTTGTCCCCACACGTTCACATCTGTCCCCTCCCTGGTTTTGGTCCATAACTATCTGCTGAGGCAGGGAACTGAGACAATTAAATTTTAGGTTTTCTTGGCAGTTAGCTTCCCCAGGAGACTCTTAAGTGAGTGCTGCTCCCAGCAGAAATGCTTGCCCAGGCTTGCTGACCATGCATCTGTGCAGATCCTGGGAGTGCCGGCTCAGTTTTGCCCAGCAGGGCTGGTTAGCCCCAGTCGCTGTCAAGTTGCCCTAAATCCAAACTGGTTGGGTGCTCAGAGCTGAGCAGGAGAGGCACAACTTCCAACAGAGCAGCAGCAACAGCTGTTGGATATAGCACCATCAGAAACTGCTGTGGTCAGTCCCAAATCCCACTTGGCAGTCAGAGGGTAAACACTGAGGACAGAGACAGGACATCAGGAATGACTATCATCTGCCTGGAAAAACCCGGAGGATACATAAAGTCGGATCTACGTAGATATATAGGATTTGGGAATAATATCTTAAAAGGTTTAATTGGATTATAAAACATGGAGGTTAGAGTTTCTGTAAATCCTTTAGAAGGAAAGAAAACTCAGAGGTATAGCTTGCTGACATATGATTTGTATCAGCAATTTTTCCATGCTTTTGCAATTTTGATTTTATCACAATAAGGTCATTTTATCACAATAAGGTCAGGGCAGTTGGACATATCAGTTCATTCTCCTGGACTCTGAACCAGGTTGACACCACCTTCAGATGAAGAAATAAATGCCTGGTGGTCCATAAAACAAGTCATTCCACTAAACAAGTATCTTCTATAAAAGAAGAAAATCTCACATGCCCATGGAATATTATTCATCCAAGTGATAAGCCATTACTGTATATCCTCCCTAGGTAGACATTTGTAAGATACAGGACATAGTGGTTTTGCTGCAGAACATTTCTGGAAGAGTAAAATACTAGGAAAGAGTGGAGAAACACAAAATCCTATTGTTGATGTGTCTGATGACAATAGGGTTCATATCTCTTTACTCTGCAACGTTTTTTACAAACTGCATGGAGGAATCCTGCATGAAAATCTGGTTGAAGCAAGGCAGGTTGTACCCCACAAAGCTGCTATAATAATTGAAATTAAGACAGAATTAAATCCCAAACCTACCAATTTTAGTTTATGTTTCTACTACTTCCATCTACTTCAATATCCAGAAGTAGGTTAAAATTAAACTAGCAGATTTTTTTATATTCCTGTTTTGCCTAAGATACTAGATCTATTAGGGTAGTCACTTTTTTAAAATCCTTTTTTTTTTAAAGAAGAACTATTAAAAATGCCTGAAGCATTCATAGGATGATGGCCTGTAATTCAGGAAACAGGAGAAAGCTGTCCTGGCCCCTATTTGTACACAAGCGCTCATGCTAAAAGATGCAACATCATAGTAACTACTTTTATTTTTTAAAAAAAGCACATTACACATTTCCTTTTGCTTCATAGCTGTAGCATACCTTTTGTAAAAGCCATTTTCTCTCAAGTAATTTATTTCCTTGCAAAATACAATCTACCACATAAAATACCAGCTTGTTTCCTTCTAACCCCTTTCAGCTATCATATTTTCCAATGTTACTGTAAAGTAGAGGGTAAAATTTAAGATAGAAAACATAAGTTAGTGGAATCATATCCCCTTCATATACTTCAATTCTTCTGCAGTGGAAAAACATAATAGGGATTCAAAGGGTTTGATTGGTTTTGAAGTTCATGGGAATGATTGCACTAGAAAACAGAGTAAATGTTACAAGATAAGATAGAGGTCTTCTGCTAAAAGATCCTAGGGAAAGCATGGCTGAGGAATTAGTGTCATTAGCCAGTGATCTCATTTCAATGACTTTGTTCTATCAGCACTGGGGACAACTTACAATGGCAAAGCCTTTAATATTAACATGTAAATGCTCTCAAGTGCTTTCTAAAATGTCAGTTGCCTCTCCCACAATTTACAAGGTATTATTTTGTAACTACTGTATTATAAAACTGTTATGAAGGTTAAGTTATAAGCAATTACTAATGCCTTTGCTACAGGCTGAACCCGTAAGAGCTGACTGGCAATGGGCTGTTAGGGGATGCCTGTTTAGGATAGATCAAACTGATTTTGTGAACACACCTTGCCAGTATTTTATTTCAGTAAAGAGATAAACTTTTGGTCTTAAGAGCTGTAGTGCTGATGGTTCAAGAGGCAGCTAAGTAGGTAAAAAAATACATTAGTTTCCAGGGTGGAAGAAGAAGGGGGATAACAAGGGGAGTACAGGCATTACATACTTGATTAAAACTTTGTCTCTTCTTACACCATAGTCACCATCAAATGGATGTGGACTATTTAAAAGGTTTTTAGATTTAATTAACACATAGCTAACTTCCTTGCTGGAAGCAGGCAGTCATTGCAGTACTAGAGGAATAACTGTAGAAATGCCATTCAGCATGAAGAGGCTCAGGTGTACCTCCAGTAAATTTCTGTACATACATTCCAACAGTCACTTTTCAGGAGAGTGTAATGATTTACACACTACTCTAAAGGAGTGGCAGTTTGAACAGCAGATTAGTAACATGAACTGACAAGCTGTATGTGCCTGCCAACAATACACAGCAGAGCTGTGTCTGTCTTTGGACTAGAACGGTTGACACGTAAAAAATACTTTGTTTATAAAAAAATACATACCCTAAGTCAGAAAGAGACCATGAGTAAGTATTGTGTAGATTTTACACACTCAGCTCACTACAACTGATAACAACTTTAAAAATGGGAAGTCTATGAAGGTCTGACAACAAATTGTGTAATCCTGGTGCATTGTTGTTGGCATTGGTAAGTCTGGTCTTGATAGCCTGGTGTCAGCATCCCTCAGGTGCAAGTGCTGCACGCTGCTTCAGTCATTCTGTGGCTTTCTGTGGAAGTATGTGCAGATCTTCCTCATGGAAACTGAAGTGGCTGCAGCCTAGCAGGAAATAAAACCAAAATTAGCCTGAAACACTTTTAGGTGAACAGCTCATATGCTGCAGGAATCTCAAAAGTCTCCCCTCCATCATTGCTCCAGTTTGCTCGGCTTCCCAACAAAGAGAGTAAATGAAAGGTTCTTTACTACAATCTGTCTCCAAGGTAAGAGGCTTTCTATCTACAGGAAACACTGTCTAAATCCTGGGGTTGTCCCACTGCCATGAGAAATGCGCTCCAGCTGCAGTTTCAGCTTCCCCACAGCAGGTAAGAGAGCTGCAGATTTCCAAGATACAGCAAATTCAATGAATGCTGTTGGGTATTCCTGGCGTCTCCTCAGGCTATGGAACAACACAGGAGCATCCCAAAATCTGAATCAGGGCATACTGGGCAGGAAAGGCAATTGTTCTATAGTAATCTCCCTCCAGGGCAAATCTCTCTGTCTTGTGTTTAAACATGTACAGCATAAAGCACAAGTAGTCACAAGCAGTTGTAGGTTTCCTATAGTCAAGGTTTCTTGGTACAACCCAACATGAGGAGTCAGGCTGCTATGAATAACTTCAGGACTGGTGCTTTGCCCAGGTTGTATCTGATAAAAGTGGAATTTCATCCCTTGGAACGGATGAAATCAGGTAAGAAAAGAGATAAGCCTCAATGATGGCAACAACTTGAGCATCAGATATCCAAGAGTACAACTAAAGTTTGATGCCTGAAAATTTACCTAACATTTACTGAAATGAGACTCAGACAAAGACACTGGAGGACTTGGGAGTCCAGTTTCAGGGACAAGTCAAGTCTGGTTTGTTTTAAAAAATGTAATTGTAATTTCCTAGTTAAGCCCTCATGCCAACATTTTTAGCTGCTTTATAAGCTTAACTTTAATTTCAGATTGTAGGGTGAGCTCTGTGCCAGCCTTCCTGTACACCAAAAGTAGGATGATGTAGGTCAAATCCTGCCCTCTCACACTTGCACACTTCTTGTTTTCTTCTAGTTTTCCATTGAAGGAACTGAAGGCATTATTTAATGCCCCACAGTTTTAACATGGGTAACAAATTCTTTTGCTACCTGAGCTGGAAGAGAATTTAGCTCATTTTCCAGTGTTTAAGTGGCTTTCCAGTAACATAATCAGGCAGATATGATGGTGATCACATAAACAGGAGATCTGCCAGGAAAGCTGTTGGCATTACTGTGCCTCTCAGAGTAGAGCTGTATTTAAGATGGCTACGTCCTTCTAACATCCAGCTGGGAGCTGCAAGGATCTCTGAGCTCCTGTGTGCTGTAAGTCCCTTGAAAATGAAGGACACATCATAAAAATTCTGTTCCTGCATGGAGAGGATTAGCAGATAACAGCATTAATGTATCTGGCTTATTAGGCCAGAAATCATCCCTTTTGTCCATAGTCACAGGGATCAGATAATTCTCTGTGTCTGAGCAGAAGGGAACAAACAAAGGGAGAGTGGCAGCTAGGAAGAACTTATTTCATGAGGATGCTGTTGGCTGCCCTACTTACAGTTTTTGGTGAAGTGGCCACTGCCCCAGACTCGAGTCTCTTGGCACCAGGGCTGCAGGATGACAGGGGGCTGCTGGACATGCTCTGGCTGCCAGCTCTGCCAGTCCGTAGCTTCTCTCCCAGTGCAGACAACCAATTTTTTCTTTCAGGAGAATCGTTCTCTTTATCTACTACCTCAGTGTCTTTCCCACGTGGAGATCTGAAAAGATGGGGGGAAGTTTCAATGCCTGATGGATTAATATGGCTTCCAGAAAGAGAAAGCTCTTTTGGGCTGAGGCTGGAGCCTTCATGGTCGTTACACAAGTCAGCCAGGCTGAGAGAGTCTTCATCAGAAGCCTTTTGGTCTGGAACCAAGTGACATAAATTCAGCTTGGATTTCTTAGCTGCATGGTCCAGCTCAGTCACACAGCTACAGCCCTGCAGACACTTCTGCCCTGCATCAGCCTCCTTGCTGCAGTCAAGCCTTCTCTTGGCACGCTTTTCAAACTGTGAGTGTGGCACTTGAGGAGGGCAAGCAGATTCCAGGAGGCCCTGGGTGACCTGGGTGACTTCTGCCAGGGCTTTTCTAGGAGAAGGAGCCTTTTTCTCCACTTCTGGAGGAGAAGAGCAGGGAGTCCTTGTAACCCAGTGTTTGATGGACATCCTGGAGGAAGGGATCAGTCTGGGGGACGCAGAGGGGCTGGCTGCAGGTGCCTTGGCTGGGGTGGAGGCTGTGGCACTCGGGGTGTTGGGAGCAGCAGTGGGAGTGCAGGAGGGCAGCGGGAGGTCTCCGCACTGCGTGGGAGCGCAGGCAGCAGGCCGGGGTGAGGAAATGCACACACTGCCCACTGTCAGGGCCTTGGCAGGAGTGCTCTGTGGGCTGGCTGCTGGCCCTGGGAGGGGAGAAAGAAGCAGTCTGATGAGAAACACAGAACAACAAATTAAGGACAGTCATTTTAAAAAACACCCTTTCCAACGAGGAGATGAATCAGTGCTGACCCTGTGAGTCAGATATACTTTTTGAACTAAGAAGTTGTATAAATCCCTCTGATTTTGGTTAAACCGGTACAAGTCCTTTATAAAATCCTGTATCACACTGATAAAGCATAATGCAGTGTATTTGTGTAATGTCTGACATCTATCCCTTTGGAAGTGAGAGTTCTTACATGAGCTACAGCCAAAAAGAACAGACAAAACAAATCTTGAATCTTCCAAGTGTATCTAGCCTTGCTGGAGCTTTGGATTTTGCTTTTCCAGACAACTGCCTGGCAAAAAGGCTGGTCCCCACCTGCCCTGCATCCTTAACAGCTCCATAAGTGAGCTGATGGACAAAGGTACTGCAAGCAGGTCCCATGGCTAATTACAGTACCAAGGGAGCCTTACACTGTGATGTCCTAGCATGTGAATAATGCTCCAGATGTTACTGGCTACAGATTTAAAGATTTTTTTTAGTGAAGAACATTCTTTCATTCTCTTTCTTTTTGCTGGCGGACTTTCTGCAGTGTTGTATTAGAATGGAGCCAGTAGCTATTTACCACACCCAAGGAAGCTTGAGAAATTCTTCACCTGCTGAACAAGGACTTAATTCCAAAGGAAATAAAATCTCTCAACAAATGATTCCCAAGCAGGTATTTCACAGTGGCTTCTGAGCTCACTAGCCAAGATATAAATGCCCCTGCTTGTAAAGGAGAAATTTTGAATATTCAGAAAACACCAGTCATAGGTAGGGACATAAGGACCTCACTAACAACAGTGGGAATCACACATAGCAAGGATCTCAGTCTACAGCAAAATTAGAGTATTATTTTAATTTTTTCAAATCTCCAGCCCCCTTCCACAGGGAACACATTAGTAGGTTTGTAAGATGCCTGCTTTCTTACGGCATTCACATTCTCTGAAAAAATTCCTTCGTCCAGGACTTTTCTCCTGAGAAGCTGAGAAGCCTCAGAGAAAACGAAAACAATTCTTATCTCATTTGCTTCTCCTCTGTTTTAGTCATGTGGAATGTGTTTGGAGATTGTTTACGCACAGGTGATTGTTTCATTGGATTCTGGTGTGAGTTGTTATGACTCTTTGGCCAACCAGGGCCAAGCTGTGTCACAACTCTGGAGAGAGTTATGAGTTTTCATTATTATCCTTTTAGCATTTAGGAAGTATCCTTCCTGTATTCTTTAGTACAGTTAGTATAGTATTCTTTAATATAATATAGTAATATTCTTTAATATAATAAAGTAATAAATTAGCATTCTGAGAACATGGAGTCAGATTCTTCATTCCTGCCTTTGTTGGGACATTCCCAGCAAATCCAATACTTTCTCATTCTCCTAACTCACAGTGATGCAATTAAATGGGGTAGTGCCTTAAGTTCCTCTGTGCACTTCCACTGCTGGGCACAAGAGCACTAAAATTTTTGTGTATACCAGGGGTTTAATCCAAACTGCCCACTCTGAGCACCACACTGCACTATAAAGCACTTCATTAGAACAATGAGAAGTCTAGTGTGAACAACCTGCCAGGTTCTTTACAGTGCTGGGCAGTCTCACAAACAACATGTTGAGTGAGCACCTACAGGCCTGGTTATATACCATCCTAAAACTCTTCTGACCCTTTCACTGTATTATCTAACTAGTATCCAAAATACAAGTACTGCTGCATCAGAGCAAAACTGAATAGGACCCCATATTAAAGGATCCCACTACCAATAACTTCAACACAAAAAACAGAGTTAAAGGCTCCTTTCCTGATAAAATTTGCTACTTCATAATAACTTGCTTCTATCTGGGCTATGCAAATATAACTGCCAAGATTTCTTCTCCTAATCTTTGGTTTAATGAGCACTTACAAGACAATAATAACTCAGCTGGGAAATTAGTTGCACTCAAAAATCTAAGCTCCTGGGGGGAAGAAAACAGCAAGCTCAGCAACTCTTGATCCATAATGATTACTACAAATTCATTGAGCAGAAATATTGCATGACTAGCTGGGTATGAGCACTTTGAATCCCAAACTGGTCTGAAAGTTATGCTGTGGACACGCTGGATGATGGAAAAAGTGTTATCCTGGGAGTAGGATGAGTGTCATGGCAAGAAGCAAACACAAATTTGAGATAAAGAATATGAAGATCAGGCTTTTTTTTCCTAAGACTGCATGCATTATTCAGGTTTCTACCAAGCTAGTTTAAAGCTGTTTCCATTTATGCTGCCACTGCACATGGTACAATACTGCAAATACCTGCAGTCAACCTGCATCACACCAAAGCAGGTTATTTTGGATGTTTCCTACCTTCTCTGCCACAAATCTTCTAGAGTGGTATTATCAATCTCCAGATTTAAGACTCACAAACTGTCCACGCACAGGCCTGCTCTAGAAATTTGGCTATACAAAACCACAGAGAAAGTAGTACAACTTACAGAAACCACAAAAGTAATTGCCAAAGAGGAAACTCTGGTTGCTACACTTGATGAAATAGGTCAACAATTAATACAGAACCTCAATCTCCTAATTTGCTCGTCACAAATGGGTGGGGAACTACCTAGATTCATCCCAGCAGGTCTGAAATAGTCCTCTGCTTGCCAGCTCTGAATTAGTCTCTGCAGATAACTCCTATATTCTACCAGCACGTGTTTTGTGTTCAGGAGCCAAGGTCAGCAGGAAGCCTGCTCTTGTGTTTGCAGTGTCTGTGTACTTCCTCTTCCCTCCTGTGTTATTTTCATGCAGCAAGAGCAAGGAGAAATAAGTAATTTTTTTCTGGTATTATTGCCAAACCTGACTTGTAAAGTCTTAGTGTCTAAGATCCTTTAGATCTCATGTTTTTGGTCTAAATCTATGCTTACTTCTGTTTTTTCACTAGGACACAAAGATATTTTTGAGCCCTCTCTGAGGAGGCTCAAAATACAAAAGAATTTTGCACACACAAAACAATTACCAGCTATGTAGTGGTCCTGGCACTCTCCCTCCCATTGTCCTGCAGACTTCCTGCTAGACTTGTTACTCACCGGCAAAAGGTTAGAGGTAATGTTATCCCATTAGTGGGATTTGGAGACTTTCAGCCTTTATTTGTGCTAGCCAAGATGAAATTCATTTGGAGGGTGGCTCAAAAAGATAGGTGGAATGCAGGAAGTCACAGCAGCAGCTGCTGGGAAGCCATTGTATTCTCAGTTTAGAGCTACTCTACAGAGAAGCTCATCTTACCTCACTTTGGGGGAAGGAGGGCACCTCCTCCTTTCACCTACTCTACTGCAACAAAATGCAGCTTACAGACAAATCAAAGTTAATATTATGATCAGGGTTCCTTTATTCTGCTCTAGTCACCTGCTTAGTGACCCCCTTCTCTACACAGCCCACATCTGCTTGCTGGCTCAGAGCATGCTGCACAACTTGTCTGAGTGCCCAGGCTTTATAGAAAGGTACTGCATTTGTTCACTCATGAATAGATGATTAATTCTGGGACATTACAATCATCACAGTTGTCTACATGTTTTTTTGAAGTACTTTCACCACACAGCATTTCATTTGGCTGTACATGGTGAGTAGCACTGACTGAAGCTGAAGAAAGAGAGACAACACTGATAACTGCACCTGAGAAATAACTCTGTGCACAGTTCAGCCATGGGCAGAAGCAAACAGGTCAGAGTTCCAAGGCTCTCTATGTCCTATCAGCCCTTTGCTGGGTAAACTACCAAACTAGAAAAGGCACACGATCTTACTGCTCTTGGTTAGTACTTGATAGGGAAATAAATAAAGGTGAGTTCTTGCTACAGTGACATCTCCTTCAGCTGTTCAATTATCAAACCCTGCTGAAACCCACTGAAGATGTGGCTGCCCAACAAGCTGTGTCAATGAATATCTGCTTTGCAGTCTGGCCATACAGACTTTGCCATACTTGTAAGCTACTTCAGCCAGCTTGTCCTGTTGATGGCAGAAGTATTTACAGGTAGAAGTGTTTGTCTGGCTATATGAGTAATTGCCCAATATGACAAAAACCTCAGAAGGCTAGTCAGACAAGCCAAAGGCTTTTGTTGGTACAGAGAACAGACAAAATTCAGCAGCTGTGTTGCAGAGCAAGGTTCCTCAGCTCAGGGGCCTTACCTGCTCCATGCTGTTCTTCTGGTTTCTTCTGAGTGACCCAGCCCACCAGGTTGGCTTTCCTGGATACTGATTTCTCTTCCTCAGGACAACGTTGTAGGCGCCAAATCCTCACAGTGTTGTCATCAGAGCATGTGGCAATCTAAGTATAAATGTGTGTGTTAGAGTGACCAGGGCACATCCTATGGATCACTGGCTGAGTGAACTGGAACAGCTTCATCCAACACACCCCACCACTGTGAATGAAGGGGTACAAGACAGACCATTGAACAGTGAAAATAACCCAACTCTGTTTCATTACTGCACCAGACACCAGTATTTGTCTTAAAGCAGGCAAGGCTGCTGCATCCATGTATTTCTGCTCTAGAAATCTCAGCCACCATCAACCATTTGCTTCACATGGCTATGTAAGAGACACTGCTCTGCTCAGGGCATGGCACATTTGGGGATTTCCAACCCTTGGTGAGCAAAAGTAGCCATGATCCTTTGTGCACCTGCTCCTTAATCTGCCTCTTTTGCTGAGGACATTTTCTGCTTGGGGACAAACATTTGCAGCACACCAAGAAGGTGACACTGGATGGCTGCTGCATGAGCTGTGCTCTCTCTCCAGAGTCAGATGTCAGCAGTACCTGGCAGAGAACCCAACTCTACCAGGAACACAGCTCTAGAGCCCTGCTGCAGCATCACATGCTCCAAAAAGATCTCTGGAATCCTGACCAAAGGAGCAGCACCCATCTAACCCACACTTCATGGCTAGCTTCAGGCAGAATAGCTGGCGACTCAGCAGGGAATCAACCAGCAGAAAGAAAAAGGAAATGCTGTGGTGAAAGTTCACAGCAATCAGATTGGGGCAAGTGTCTCTACTCTGACTTTTGTCACAGCAGTGTTGTCCCTACCAAAAGCAACCTTGCTCCTCGTATCACACCAAGCAGCTTCCTGACCTGTGTTAGCTCCATATTTTCCCCTTTTCCTCATGCATTGGCATCTGAACAATGGCTGCCTATTTCTTCCCTGCGTCAGTAACAATTTGAAAGGCTGAATTGGTTTGCATTTCCAACACATCATGATCAGGATGCTGGGCTACCTCTAGATCACAGATTTCATGTGAAATGTCAGTTCTCATGTTGTGCATCTTGCACAATGAGAACAATTCCTGATGTTTCCCTCCAAGACTTCCACCCTCCTACACTGTAATGCTTTTGTGAAAGCCCTGGTGCTGCAATGGAAGCCAGGGGAAGAAGCTGACTTCTTTAACATTGTGGGGTGGAAGGAACTCTGGCTATCCTTAGGACACTGCTCAGGATTTTTCAGGGTTATTTCTAGTTTTGAGCTAGGCCAAACATTTGAGCCAACTTCCTACTCCAGTTGTTTTCCTTTCAGTGACACCTGGTGCATAGCTACTGACCCAATTTCACTGGAGGTTCTTTTTGTCATAAAACCAGCTCAGATTTTGAAAAGAGGTCACAATGAAAAGAGTCCATATGTTTTTAAAGGGCATTCAGAACTTCTTGACACTCTGTACAAGATTAGCAGATGTATCAATGGTCAGAGGGAAAGGAAGATGTGAATATGGAACAACAAAACAAGCCTTTGGCTTATGAAAGCCCTGATTAAATGATTTCATTGTCTTGTCTCTTATAGGTAGTATCAAGCTCTCATCAGGAGAGGTCTTTACTGATTTGCAATTTCTTAGGATTTCTCAATTAGCCAAAATTATTTGGAAATAATAAAAAGGTTCTGATACATTGTACTAATGTGACATGGGTGGATTACTGTCTTCTAAAGGAACATTTTAGAACTGATTGACTAAAAATTTCCTCCCAAAACAACAAATGCTCCTGTCTTTTTGAAAAGCATATGTTGTCACATCACACCTATTGTTTCCCAGTAAAAACCATTTTGCAGAAGACAAACCTTAGTGAAGTCTGAAGGACACCAAGCAATGGAGGTAACTTCCTGAGAGTGACCAAGGAGTACCCGTGGAGGAAGGCTGGGCTCAGAAACCTTCAAAATTCCACAGAAAAACAGGCAAACAGTCAGAAGGCACACAGCCTAATGTACATCTCCAAGAAAAACCCCATATCCCACCTGTGAAGCATATGGGTACTTCCCATCTTTCCTGTATAAAATGCTCTCAGCCTGTCATCATGAGGCAACAACTGAGGAAGTCCTAAGAAGCAGTTCATGGAAACACTTGTTCAATTCCTGCTACACACAGGAATTCTGCCTCCAGAGCTGACAGCCCAAAACATGACACAAGCATTTTAAATAGCTCTACCTGTTCCAGGTAAGATGTTGGGAATTCATATTTTTAATCAGGTTAGGCAAATATATTCTGCTGCTATTTTACCAATGTCCCAATTACAGGTCAATGGTTTATTAAAAAAACAAAACCACTGCCAACAAAATCTCATAGATGAACCTCCACTGGCTTCAGAACTGGCATTTCTGCAACTGCCAAGTGCCTGTTCCTTTTCCAATCAATCAGCTGGACCAGAGACCCTCTTAAGATTCATAGGAAAGTTCTCTCAATAACTCATTGAATCCATTCAACTGATCTCCACTTCTCTCACACTCTTCATAAAAATCTTTCTCCTGTATTGCTACTTATCTTTGACTCCAGCTCCCGTAAGTGACAGACAGAGCTGCAGCCAGCACTAAGTGGCCCAAAGAAGAAAACACACACATGAACACACACACAGTTTTGCTTGCTTTCAGCAGGCAATCCTTTCTGGAGCTGTGAGTCACCATCATTGATGTGACATTATGAGGGAGATTTATCAAGAGGATTTGCATAAATGACTAAGGGAATGAACAGATCCTTTGCTGTCTGGGAAAAGGAGTAGACCTTACATATAGGTTTCAAAGGAAGATGCCAGACTTTGGGGAAGGCTTCTGCTTTACCAACATTTTTCTCTTGTAGATCATCTACAACAGCCTGCAAAACTGCAGCTTCAGAACTTAAGTAGTTTTGATACAAACAGGTTCATCTTAACAGGACACTTTTTTCTCCCTGGCATGACAGAGGCAATCACTTGACTAAATATGCACTAAATGCCTTGTTCAGAGCATTCCCTTCACTGTCAAAACATGCAATGGAAATTAAATCCCTGTTTAGGGAATAAACAGGAGATCTTGGTGCAGAGAACACCTTCACTTACAGTTAATAGCAGTCTTGCTATTATACATTCATAGCAGCCAAAACAGTGGTCCAGTAGCCACTGATTGCTGGAACGAAAGGAATTACTCTTTCTAGGACACGGTGGTTTTACACTATAGCAGTGTAAATTAAAGGAACTATACTATTCCTGTGAAGTGAAGAAGAGTGCAGAGCTATGGCTGTGTCCATGTGTTTGGCAGAAGACTGTAAGGCAGTCTGCATGGTAAGTCAGGATTAGCCCCAGCACAGGCTGCTTTTTGTGCCAGAATTGACAGGATATTGTTGGGGAAGTGAGGCCTATTGTGGAAAAGTTAAAAAGAGAAACCTAGGAAATGAGACCTTTTTTAGTTACTCTCCTCACTGGAAACAGCTGTTAGATCCATTTTCAAGATGCAGCCTAAAATGGTGTCTATGGCTTTGTGCACCATATGACACAGAAGCACCTCCAGTCCAGGGCTGGGACACACCAAAGCACAACTTGATATGGTTTCCTGGGAGTGATCCACATCAAAGGATTGAAAGAACAATGGAAGCACAAATCTACAAATGATACTGTTTTATTACCAGGAAGGTACCTCAGATAGGTACCATCTTTGTGGAGAAAAACCTCTGCTCTTCAGCTTGTATAATCTTATGGTCGTTCAAGAGTGAGAGTTCATCAATTGATGAACTTCTAATTTAAATAAAACCAATTCCAACACAAAAAAGTGTTTATTGCCTGGAAACAACTTGTAGATGAAAATAGACTGAAACAGGATCCTTGTCAGCAATAACTTCTATCCACAGTGTTTCTCACTCAAACACAAACTTAGCACTGCTGCAAAAGTTTCTCAGAGAAATCTTTTAAGTAGAAAAGGTCTTCCACTGCATTTCATTCCTCTCTAGATACAGAAAGAGCTCTTCATTCAGGTCCTTATAATATTACCTGTTAACTACTCATGCATCATCTAACCATGGTTTTCTTCACAGCATAGTAAGTCCTCATGCCATGAAAAGATACATATGTTTCAGAGACAAATCTGTCAACATTTAAATTAAGAAGCCTCTGAATATGACAGATCTTGAAAGAGACAAATGCACTGGAAGTCCCACTTTCTAATATGACTATGGTATTAAAATAAAAAGTAATCATCTGATGATTTATTTTATAAATATGCAATACAATCTGTCACTCATATGTGATAGCAACAGAAGCCTTCCCTACATGAATGCATTTTAAATGTGCTCAAATGCTTAAATTTTGAGATATAATGACATCCTTGAATACTCTCAACTGAGTCCCAGCCTGTGTTCCAAGAGAGTATCAAAACACACAAATGCAGAATGTGCAAGTCAAGTTCACACAGGCATTTTTGCCGAATTTGCACAGAACACGAGGAAGGTTAGAATGACACCACTTGGCACAGCAATCCTGCTACCACACTCCTGCCCCCACTGAGTGAGCCACCCAGCTGCTTCCAAGTGCTCTCCAAAATAAAGAGGCTACGTGCTCAAACCACAGCCTCAGCAGACTGGCCCTCTCCTCTGAGAGGTTTGTATTTTGCTATCAAAATCGTTGTGAAATGGATGCACAAGTCAACATTCCCTAAGAATTATCCCAAAACTGTAATAGGCAGTCACCTATGGTTTCTGTCTGTTCTGCTTCAGTAAGTCCACTCTGTTCCCATATGAGGAACATGAAGAGCAGAACTTGAGGCATGCCTTATTCTGAGGTGCCTGCGGCTATCTTGGTGACATTTGCATTTCCTACACGTCCCTGCAAGATGTTAAGTGACGAAGGCCCTCGGCTGTCAGACAGTGCTTTGGAATTTTGCTGAAGGCTCTGGTGAGCCTTTGCTGTAACACAGAGGCTTTAACTACTGTAAATTAAGCATGAGAAAAAGCCATGTCTGAAGCAGGAGCTGGAAAAGGGAGAGGTGGAGGGAAAGTGTGCCCTTTAAAACAATTAAACTTTTAGGTTTCTGCTAATGTGCTCTGTTGTTAACTATGAACTGAGAACTGTCTGTCTACTTGTCATAGCTGCCTGAATCAACAGGACTGAAAAAGGATTTTAATGCCCATTAAAACCAGATTAAGAACAGCAATTTGCAATAAGCAGCAGTGATGAGAGATGTACTGATGGTAGGAGGTTAGCTCTGTTTTACATTAAACAATTACACAAAGCCTTGACAGCAACATACACACTCCAGGCACAACATGCCAGGAGCTAACCCCACGCTGCTTTGGGAAGGATTGGGAAGCAAGGAGTGTTCTATGTGAACATGAAAAGCAAAAGCAGCTGCCCCCATTGCCTCACCTTCCAGATGTAGGCATTACAGTCACTCGAGCCACTGACCAGGAACTGGTCATCTGGGCTAGTGCTGGATTTGATGTAAAAGGTGGAATTCTGGTGTCCACTGAAAACTGCCACTGTGAAGAGAAAATAAAATACAAAACTCAGTAAAAGCCCCACTCAATCCATAGCCCTGGAGTCAGTTGTGCAAGGAGGGCTGACCATACAGGCTTTTCCTGCCTAGCCACTTATCCTTTGGAGAAAGTGGTTGCACTGCTCCCTTGCTCTGGGGCTCTGGCAGCAGGAAGTTTTTATTATTCAACTGGAGCCCTTCAGGCTTCCCAAACAAACCAATGGCAGTTTCATTAAAGCTCTACCTTGACCTGTATGACAAGCAGGCTCAGCCCTCACCTGGGCTGCCCCACTCCTCTGGTTCAGGTTCCTTGTCTCCTCCTCCCTCAACCACCATCACCAGGCCCGCTCCATCAACAAGGGCAGTCCTGCAGCAGGAGCCTTCTTCCACACAGGTGGCCCAAAGGCACTGGCTGCTCTTTCCTCCTGCTGCCAGCTTTATTTCATCAATGAAACCTGTATTTCATCACTCACGTTCTCCAGTATTTAAAGCCTCAATAGTATCTGCTAAAGCCCTGAAACCATCACCCCAAATGGCTGACATGGCTGTACCACAAGGGCCTCTGCTGGCATGAGAGCCAGGTGGCAACAAAGGCACTGGCTGCTCCTTCCACTGCCAGCAGCTTTATTTCATCAATAAAACCTGTATTTCATCAGTCATGCTTTCCAGTATTTAAAGCCTCGGTAGTGTTTGCTAAAGGCCTGAAACCATCCCCCCAAATGGCTGACATGGATGTACCACAACCAAGTGTGATCTGGAGTGCTTGGCTGCACCACGTCCTGTCCCCTCATGGGGCACAAAGCACAGGGCTCCCAGGGCAGCCCAGGCTGGGCTCTCCTCCAGCCCTGTTTCAGCAGTGGCTCTCACAGAGGAAACAACCCACAGACCAAGAGGACACGCGGCCGCCTTCGGTGGCCTTTGAAGAGCTGCAAGACCCTTTGATTTTTTTTGCCCACAGCTCTCCTGGTGCAGGTCCACGGTGCAGGGGCCATCAGACAGAGAATCCCTCCTAAAGCAGGCAACAAGTGCTTTACAGGAGGAATTCCTGACAAACTAGAGCCGCGTCAGTGCTGGATGGGAGCAGCTGCAGCCGTGGCGAGGGCGGCCCGAGGGCGGCCCGAGGGCGGGCGGGGGGCGCTGCCCTCTGCTGAGGGTGGCCAAGGGCGGGCAGGCAGGCACTGCCCTCTGCTGAGGGCGGCCCGAGGAGCAGCACAGGAGCTCCATCCCGCTGGAGCACAGGGCTGCACAGGAGCTCCATCCAGCTGGAGCATGGGGCAGCACAGGAGCTCCATCCAGCTGGAGCACAGGCCTGCACATGGCTGCACAGGAGCTCCATCCAGCTGGAGCACAGGGCTGCACATGGCTGCACAGGAGCTCCATCCAGCTGGAGCACAGGGCTGCACATGGCTGCACAGGAGCTCCATCCAGCTGGAGCACAGGGCTGCACATGGCTGCACAGGAGCTCCATCCAGCTGGAGCACAGGGCGGCACAGGAGCTCCATCCAGCTGGAGCACGGGGCTGCACATGGCTGCACACACAAGGCAAGAGCTCCATGAGGAGCCCGAGGGCTGCACTGGCCACAGCCTGCTCCTGTGAGGGACAGGACAGACAGCACATCCCCACAGAGCAGCCAGGGTTAACCTCACAACCAAGATGTTAATATTTACTACACACAGCAATTCTCCACTTTGGAAGTGTTCCCACCCACCAGACTGCCTTCCTGAGCAGACAGAAGGACACATTGTTCATCTCATTTCAGTTAACTGAGAGACTGAGAAAAGGAAATGGGAAATAAATTATGTGTCTGGCTGGAATGCATCTAACAAGTTTTGCCACTGGCCTATGGCAAAGCAGCTTCATGCACCAAAGGCTCAGGGCCATCTTGTGCATGTAAAGGTCAAAGCTGCAGAGCTGAAGGAAACCAAAAGGATGAGGAATCTCAATATGCTGAGGATCCTTTCTTCCAGAAACTGTGGTATAAGTTAAATTGAAAGGACACCTTAAAATATCTGAAGATACCAGGTGATTACTTTGAGTGGATTCATATCTAAAAGTCTGACAAACCAGTGACTGCCAGTAAGCAGATGATTCAAACTTGCTTCAGGCTGGATAGTAGCCATTCCTCACTGGATAACTAGAGCTAACAGGCAAACTACCATCAGTCTCTGTCTGGGTGAACCTCTATCTGCCATTAATTTCATGTGGATGGCTTAACATAAAATGTGGATCTGTCTTGCATAGCTTTGGAGATGAGAGCATGGAATAGGTTTCCTTCAAGCTTTGAACCTGGTCCCTGTCTCTCTGTCAGAGGGACACACTTGCCTCTGTAACATCTATACTTTTTGCAGCTATTTCCACAGATATCATGCTTACCTGGAGTGGTCCTTAAACTTGTCATATTGAACATGTAGATACTGTCATCAGTGCAGTTAGCAAACAGATTAGCACCAGTGGAATCCAAAACCAGGCTAGAATATCCTACAGAGAAAGAGAGAAGTTCTTCAGAAAAAAAAAAAAATTGGAAAATAAATAGTCTCAAAGAAATGCCCAGAGAAGGAAATTTGGAAAGGATCTGTAACATGTATGAGACTGTCATGGTAAAGTTTCTATGTTTGACACAGCACTTGCTGAACAAGAAATGTTTCTACAATAACATCTACATTTTCTCATGAGGATTCAGGGAAAGGATTTAGAAAGGTATTGCACCTTCAGAACAGGCAAGTGATTTATGTGATAGCTTCACACAGATAACAGGAACAACCAGTTGTAGAAGCAGAGATGAAAAATAAAGATGCTCATGCTTTGGTAGAGCAATTCTCTGATTTGCTAGTGATTCAGGTTCAAGAAAAATCTTTCCCTTCAGGCAAATTATTTCACAACTACCTCATTGGGAGTGACACTGACCATTACCACATTGATTAGACAAATCATCAGGAATTACTGTGTTGCATCAGAGCATTGTAAGGTATTAAAGGTACAAAGAAGACAGAGTATTACAGCGACCTGAAAAGGTCTCCAGGATGAGAGAAGGACGAGAATCTTGTTTGATGATCAGAAGGCTGGATTTATTGATGTATGATATATAATACATTATAGCTATACTAAAAAGAACAAGGAGAGAAGTTGCAGAGGCTGCTAAGCTAAGAATAGAATAGAAAATAATCTAAAAACAAGAGAGTTCTCTGTCACTGTGTTCCAGAGAGCTTGCCCTGTGATTGGCCCTTAATTGTACACATGGAACATGAACCAATCACAGGTGCATCCTATTGCATGCCACAGCAGCTGATAATCATTGTTTACATTCTCTTTCTGGGGCCTCAGCTTCCCAGAAGATGAACAAATCTGAAAGAAAGGATTTCTATGAAAAAATGTCTGCGACAACAGAGAAACATGGACAAGTGTACTATCATTTTTGATAAGTTTCAAGAGGTGATAATAAAAAAACCCAGTCCAGTCTGTTGTCTTTGCAAGATACAATGCAAAGAAAGTTCAATCTGAATTTTATTCATGTGTCAAAATGACTAGCTAAATTCCTCATCAAGAGCTCTACTGTTCCTCAACTCTGTTTATGAAAATGCACTGCTGAAGCTTCTGCAAGTTTTTTATCATTGGTGCAGTGATAGAAAAGTCAGGCATGTTCACTCTTCAGCTTGAAAATTGATATTAGCAATCAAGATACTCTGCAGAGTTTGCCAATTGGCTATAAAGATAAGAAATGTCACAGACAGTATTTAATTGACTCTGCACTGTAACAAATCCACGTGCAGCACTCACCAAGCCTGCGAGTGCTGGTCCCAGGGTAGCAGAAGGAGCGCAGGGGCAGCGGGTCCTGGCGGAAGGCAGTGTAGTTCCTGCGCAGGTCCCACACCTTGATCACACTGCAAGAGAAAAGCCTTCAGTGCCTTCAGCTTCCTCACTTCCCTTCCCATGCTGATACAGCCCTTTAAGAGCACAGAAATCAGAGTGCTCATGACTGAGGAGTGTCAGTGCTAAGGAGACAACAGCTGAGCAGGAGCAGAGCAGAGCTGTGCTGAAAGCCAAACATTGCTCTGCTGGCTGTGGGTGAGGAGGCAGCACTGCCTTCTGTAACTAACACAAGACAGAACAAGAGCCTAGAAGCCAACTTCCTCCTGTTAGTAAAAGGAAACACATGGATGCATTTATACTCCTGATGACTAGTTTTGGTTTGTAGTTTTAAAAATTAAGTCTTCCAATTTTTTTACTTGCTCTTTGGTAGCAAGTCTCTGTCATGAACCATAGGCAGGACAGTCAATCTTATCTGCCTCAGAAAGGCTCTGACCCCATGGAACCTGCTAAAGAATCAAGTCTAAGAGGATCATTTCCATGCTGATCAATAAGACAGTTTGCTCAAGCTCCAAGATGCTGCAAGGGATCTGGCACCTAAGAGAATGCATCTTTTGTAACTCAAAGCAACATTTTCTCAAGCAGGCCTACACATGTCCAGGCCCTGACCACCCACCCACACCCATACAGGCTGTCTAACAATAGCCTGTCTATGTGTGGTCTCATAGGTCCATGAGAATAGAGAGAGGGAAGAATTGCTCTCATTCTGCCCCACAGCTAAGACTAAAATGAGCATTTACCACATATCACAGTTTGTCCAGTACTGCAATCTCTAGCAAGGGAGTAAAGCCAATGCAAGCTGGCAGCATAGCTGTTGATTCCACCTAGCAGTAGCTCTAGGCGTTGTTGGCCACTGAGTGATCTTAGAGAGAAAATCTCCCAATGTTTCTATGCCACTGAGCACACAGAATAGACAAGAAAGCAGGCATCCTCCCTCCTTACCCATCAACAGCTCCTGCAGAGATAAGAGTATGCTCATCCTGAAGCAGCACCACAGTTACACTCTGCTGGAAATCCTTAAAAAGAGAAGAAAAAAGAAGTTTATTTTCTTTTAAGGTCAGCAAGATCTTAGTTCAAGGCCATGTGAATGCAGGGAAAACCTCCTCCTAGGCAGGCAACAGAACACAGAAACAGCAGATGTCATTTAGGACACAACAATGCTTTGAACACTCCCTCCAGTGAAATTGCCACTGAGAGATAAGTGTTTGGGCAGCAGTTTGAGATTACATCTTTCAGCTCACAGATAAGAGAGCTGCCTTCATCCCAAGGCCTAATAGATTAAAAATGATCAGGTCTTACGCCAGTAAGGCAGTAATTTGTCTGGTCAAATTAAGGGGGCAAAAAAAGGACAGAAAAAATGTACAACTCTCCCTATCTCTCTCCTCAAAAAGGGAATGCTTTCCTCCCTGGGGAGGGGAAAAAAAACCAACATATATTTTCACATAGCATTTGCCCAAAGTTGGCTTTTATGGCATGTGGGTTGTTAGGCAACTAAACAATGTCTAAAATTAGCCACTGCAAATGACCATGACAAAAAACCCTATCTCTGCAAAGATAAATGGAAGCATTTACCATGTACAAACCACATATTTCTCACTATATTTGCTTAGGAAGAATTCTGTGAATAGCACTGTCCCCAGAAAAGACATTTTGTTTGTTGCCCAGACACCCACCACCAAGGGAGCAAGTCCTTTTAAGTTCTGCCTCTTCTTCTTTGGTTTGGAAGGAGTCTGCTTGTCAGCCACGTTGTGTGCTCCACTGATTTGATTTACCTGCCTGTAAAAGCCATCTGATAGAAATCAAAGACATCTCCATTAGTAGTTTACATGCAGTTTTGCTATCACTTTAATAAAACAGGCATCAGCTTGGGATTAGACCTAAAAGGTGGCTTAGGTTAAGCTTGAAAATCATTACTGTATTCTGAAAACAAAAACTAATTCCATACAAAACCAGTGAGAAGAACACACTGCAAAAAACCAGAGGTCAGTGTAGCTTAGACAATGAAACTAAAGCTGATCTAGGCAGGCTGCCTTTGGAAATTGCTACCCCTTGGTCTTTTTTTCACATGAATCCTGATCTGGAGTGTTCAACCCACCACATCCCAAGCAGAACTGCCTCACTGGAACATGCCCAGTGCTTTTCCACTCTATTTTATAATTTCATGTTCAGCCTTTTGTCTGTTACCTTGTGAAATGTACTGCCTTACTAGAGTAAGGCAACTTTTTAACTTTTTTTTCCTACACCTTCCACTTCAATCATGTGGAGTCAGTGAACTTTTCCTTCACTGGCCTGTTTGAAAACCCAGGAAACCTGGGAGAGATGGAAGAGCAAGACAGGCAAAAAAACTGCTGTGGCAGAGCAGGGAACTGGGAAATGGCATAAGGGGAAGGGGCTGGAAAAGGAAAAACTCCAGGAAACAAACAGGAGCAAAATGAGCTCACATCATATTCATAGTAAGTGTTCCCACAATATATTCAGTTGCTACCAGCACTCACAAGCTCTTTTTTTCTACACTTTCTGCCTTCCTTCCTTCCTTCCTATGCTGGCAGGAGCCTTTCCAGCTTTTCCTCACCCCTCTGGATGGCTCTGACCTAAGCAATCTCTCCTGTCTCACCTGCTTTTACACTGCCCATCTGAGCAGTCCTTTTACACGAGACACCAAGCTTTTCTGATACATAACTGAAAGTCTATTTACCTTTCTTGTTGCACCTGGTATCCCAAACCATGATGTTTCCATCTCTCCCTCCAGTACAGAAAACAGCTGAGAGAAAAAAAGTGTTATTAGCTTCCAAAAGCATTTCTTTAATTAAGTGAATGCAGTAGAATGCCATCAGTGTACCTCTGTCTCTCCTGTCCCAACACTTAGGATGCCAATCCTGGAAATACAGAACTCAGGCCATTGTTTTGCCATGCTTTTGACTTGTTCCCTTACTCTTACTATCCTTTTCTCACTCCCACTAGAGAAACCAGCCTATGGAAAGCATATTCACACCCTTGGGTATGGAAGCAGATCTTATCTTTGCCCAAGATCAGAAATGTGCACATTTTAGCATCAGGACACCATCAGGTTCCAGCTAGACAGTTTTGCTTTCCTGGCTGGGTCACTGCTCAGGCCTGTGCTATTGGTACCTGTCAGCTTCCAAAGCCCTTTTTTAACCCTTAAAGTACTTTGCCAGAGGTAAAGAAGAAGGGAAAAAACAGACAACAGGCAGTATCAACATTTACCTTTCTCAAACCTAGAAAAAGCAACTGACTTGAGGCTACACTGGTGACCTTTGCATATGCCAAGAAGCTCGCCAGCTCTCACATCCCACACCTTGGCTGTCTGATCTCCTGAAGCAGTGACCTTCAGAGGGAAAAATAAAAAGCTTCTGTCATTTTCTGTACACAGTTGCCAAAGCATGAAAAAAAAAAGTCAGATGGCAAAAGATTGCTTACAATCCTGTGCTCCCCTGGCACCCAGGCAAGGTCAAATACAGCATTTAAGTGAGCCTGCCATTCTAAAAAGAAAGCAAAAGCCAAGATTAGTTCAGTGCATTGTAGCATGGTATTTTGCAGAAGACTAAATGACATCAGACACTGAAATCAGAAATCTTGTCAATAGTTTGCCTTAGGCATGAAAGACAACACAGAACAATTCACCTACTACTGCTGATTTAAGTGCACATTCATGCTGCTGCTTTGTAAAGGAGACTCAGCAAACTATGTGGAAGAAATAAAGCACTGGCTACAATTTATATTTTAAGGACTTGCAAAAAGCTCTCTTTGATTCCCACAAATCCCACACTTGTCACATCAAATGAAGATCACCTTCTGTACAACATCTACCTTTAAAGATGAGCTTGCTGGTGGTCTGTGCTTCAGTATCATACAGTCTAACAAACCCTTCTTCATTTGCAACTGCCAGGATGTGCTCCAAATTTGGGGCTGAAAAGAAATTGAAATATATTATGTAGCTAATAAAAAATCATGCCCATGCTCTTTGTGAAAACCATAGATGCTTTAAATAGGGAATGCAGCAAACATAAAACTGTGAAATAAACAGCATTTACATAGCAACCTAAGTGTTAAAATAGAGAAACACTGGCAAGCAATTTTTCTAGATGCTCCATTCAGGAATGACTATACATGGGCAATCAAATGGCTCCAGAAGCAACTTTTGGGATAACACCTTTTTCATCAGCTATAACAGTTTTCCAGTTACATTTGTCTGTATCTAGAGTACCTATCATCTACAGCCTCCATCATTTTCTGTGATCTGACTTGGAAAAGCAGAAAGCCACCTTAGAGAAATGTAAAGTCTCAAGCCAAAACTAGAGCACAACAAATGAAGATGTTTTGCCCTAAAGATCCAGGAGCTTCATTGCTTACTCCCTTCCCCCATCATGGGGAAATGCCGTGTGTACAGCACAGCCTGGTGACACCCATCCACATCTAATTTCTACCTAATGCTCTCCACCCTATTATAGCTTTTATATATTTTGAACAAAGCCCAGTTTTTCACCTATGTAGCCTCACACTGTCACCAAGAGGACACACACCTTGAAACACACACAGATGAAACAAAGAGACACTAAAATAAAAGCTTTACAGTTGCTTCTTGGAGGGAAAACTTTCCATCAGTATCTAGGTGCACCACGATCCAAAGTTTATCACGTGTAGGAGCAAGCACACTGTAGCAGTAAGCTCACTTTAAAACAACAGAGCCCATACCCCGGCCCCACAAAAGGGCTTTCAGGAGGTGACTTTACCTGTAGAAAAGGTGCAGCCGAAAGGAGGGACCGGCATTCCCGTCTGCCCGTAGGACAGGTGATCATCTTCTCGGCTGCACTGGTAGCTCTCCAAGAGATGCTGCAGGGGAAGCGCTGAGCACGGACCTACAACGGGACAGATGGACCGTAAGCGCCTCAGACACCACAGGCTCGGGCGCCATGAGCCGCGAGGCGGCCGCCGCGGCTGTACGGGCGGCCGGGGATGGATGGAGACGGGAGGGCCCGCGGGAAGGCGCGGTGGCAGCGGCGGAAAGGCGCGGTAGCGGCGGAAAGGCGCGGTGGCGGCGGGAAGGCGCTGTGGCAGGAGCAAGGCACGGCGCTGGCAGAGGCAAGGCACGGTACTCAGGGGCAAGGCGCGGTACTCAGGGGCAAGGCGCGGTACTCAGGGGCAAGGCGCGGTACTCACGGGCGGGCGCGGCGGCGGCGCGGCGGAGCAGCGCGCGGCACAGCATGGCAACGGAGACACGGCCGGGGCGCACCGCGCCAGCTCCCGCCAAACCTCCAGCCCGCCAAGCGCGCCGCGCGCCCTCATTGGCCAGCGGAGAGGGCTCAGCGCCGCGCCCGCCTCCTCTGATTGGGCGGCGCTAAGGAGTGGGCGGGGCCTCCAGGCCGCGCCCGCCGGTGGTTCCCGCGGCCGCGCCGGGCGGGCGGGGTCAGGCGCGCGGCTGCGCATGCGCGCGGCCAGCGGCAGCAATGGCGGCCAGTGGCAAGTCCTTCCTGGCGGACGCGGGCTATGGCGAGCAGGAGCTGGACGCCAACTCCGCCCTCATGGAACTGGACAAAGGTGAGCCCGCGCGGGCCTGGGCAGCGGGGCCGGGGTGGGGGCTTCGCTCGGTACCGCTTTACCTAGGGAGGACGGGGGGCGGAGGAAGAACCCGGGGCCGGTGGAGGTGCCTGCGGTAATTCTGCTGTCTCCGTTAGGCCTCAGGTCCGGCAAGCTCGGGGAGCAGTGCGAAGCCGTCGTTCGTTTTCCGAGGCTCTTCCAGAAATACCCGTTCCCCATTCTCATCAACTCGGCGTTCCTAAAGCTGGCCGATGTTTTCAGAGTGGGGTGAGTGCCTGAGTGCTGCCCGTCTGCTCCTGTCTGTTCCAGTCTGATCCGTGGGAACGCGCCGTGCCTTGGAGTGTCCTGCAGTGGAGGCTGGCGGGTCTTGCTCGCCTGCCAACACCCCTGCGGTACCCCGTCTGTTGTGGCTGGGCTTCATTGGAACTTGTTTTCCACTTCTTCAGTGGGCGTGAGTGGCTGTGAGTGGTAACGACACAGTTCCGTTCCTGGTTTGGGGATTCTCTCCCTGACTGGTTTAAGTCCACTGGTGTAAGTTTTGCTCTATAAGCACATCCAAATCATAACTCATAAATGGATGGATGATCACATGTGCAAATCTAATCTCTAGTGTGAAAAGTGCATATTATGTGGCTCTCTGCAGATATTTACTATATGTATTTTGATGTATTGATTAGTAGTGCTGTATTAACATTTTAATAATATGATGAATGTAGGCTTGTAGTTAAAAAGGTAACTTTTGTAGTTAAAATAAGAACTATGTAAGTGGGGTTTTTTTTAAGAAAGGAATGAGGCATTCACACCAGATAGCAGCCACAGGACATCTAAATCTTTCAGAGAAAAATAATTTATTGCCCCATTATCAGAAGAAACAAACTTCTTCTCGCCTCAAAGGTGCTGTCAGGATTCAGAGGAAGAAGTTGACACTGACCAGACAAAATCCTGTGTTTGAATGGAATTTATGCATCATGTATGAAGTGTATGAAGGCTATTGCTTTTAAGGGTTAATTCTCTGTAAACGTGGTGCCCTTTTTCGGGCTCGTGCCGCCCAGAAGAAGGTACCCGAACATCCGTAACTCTTTGTCTCTATTGTCTCATATTGTCCTAATTCAGTTTGTCCAACTTATTATTACTCTAATTGTATTACTATTTTTATAACCATTTTATTACTATTAAACTTTTAAAATTTTAAAAACAAGTGACTGGCATTTTTCACATCTAATAAAACTTAAAGCTTTTCTAAGTGCCTGCTGTCTAAGTGATGTATCTATAATGGAATCAAAGCTGCTTCTTAAAAGCTTACAAAGGTGTATGCTATTGTTGTGGAATCTTCACTCTTGTCTTCAGGAAGGAAAATAAATTTGCTCAGCACTTGACAGTGGTAATTAAGACTTCTCTGTCTTAGTCTTGAATGTGTTTTTCCAGCAGATTTGGATCCCTATGTGTGCACAAAACAGGCATTTGCTTACACCCCTCCTCACTGGTGTCAGCAGGTTCATTTCCCTGGAATTGGGCTCTGGTTTGACACTATCTGAACTGGAAAATAAAGCAATAGTATGTTAACAGTCTCTATTTTACTGTATCAGTCTACTCAAATGTTTCTAAAGCATAGCTATCTCCTTGTTTTAATTTGCTCCCAAACGCTGTAGTTAAGTAATTTTGTATTTAAAGTGCTTGAATTTTTGTTACAAAATAGCCTGACAAAGAAATGTTTGTATTTTCTAACAGGAACAACTTCCTGAGGCTGTGTGTGCTGAAAGTTACTCAGCAGAGTGAGAAGCACTTGGAGAAGATCCTGAATGTGGATGAATTTGTCAAGAGAGTTTTCTCAGTGATCCATAGCAATGATCCGGTTGCTCGGGCCATTACACTCCGGTGAGTGTGGCAGGAGGGATCCTCATTTCCTTCAGATCTGGGAATGGTTCTGATTTACTGCCAACCTGTAGGTAACTATCAATGTGCTTGTCTGGAATAACAAGACCAAGTGCAAGGTGCTGCATCTGGGCCAGGGCAACGCCTGGTGTCACTCCAGGCTGGGGATGAGCAGGTTGAGAGCAGCTCTGCAGTGAGAGACTTGGGGTGCTGGTGGATGAAAAGCTGGACATGGCCCAGCAATGTTCACTGGCAGCCCAGAGAGCCAAATGTGCTTTGGGCTACATCAAAAGGAGCCTGGGCAGCAGGCCAAGGAAGGGGATTCTGCCCCTCTGCTCCCCTCTGGTGAGACCCTCCTGCAGTGCTGTGCCCAGCTCTGGGGTCCCCAGCACAGGAAGGACAGGGACCTGTTGGAGAGACTCCAGAGGAGGCAGCTGAGATTAGAGGGATGGAGCACCTCTCCTGTGAGGGAATGCTGAGAGAATTGGGATTGTTCAGCCTGGAGAAGAGAAGGCTTCAGGGTGCTCTGATTGTGGCCTTCCAGTACCTGAAGGGAGACTACAGGAATGATGGAGAGAGACTTTTTACAAGAGTTTGTAGTGACAGGACAGGGGGGAATGGATTCAAACTAAAAGAGAGTAGGTTTAGATAAGATATTGGGAAAAAAATCTGTATTGTGTGTGTGGTGAAACACTGGAACAGGTTGCCCAGAGAAGTTACGGATGCCTCATCCATGAAAGTGTTCAAGGCCAGGTTGGATGGGGCTTTGAGCAACCTGGTGAAGCAGAAGGTGTCCCTGTCTATGGCCAGAGGTTTGGAACTGGATGATCTTTAGGGTCCCTTCCAACTCAGGCCATTCTGTGATTCTGTGAGTGAAATAAAAGAGGCTTTTTATCATTCCTCACAGAGTTAAAAGCAGAGACATCTGTCTTTGAAAAGCATGAATGATAAGGATTAGTGATAGCAAGAACAAGGTTATTAACCACTTATGATGGGGAGAATTTTGTGGGTGGTCCCAGGCAACACAGAATTTGCAGTGTTGAAATTTTGTGTACACCAGAGAAGAAAACTGAATCTGTAGTGTGCATAACCCAGACAGTAGCTATATGCAATATATCACATCTTGCCTAGAATATTTTTAGGCCAAGTGAAAGTGCTCCCTTTTGTGTCAAAATAGTTTTTGTTAACTTGAAACCAAAAGTAGTTGATATCTGATCAATAACTTCCAAGGAAATGCTGTTATATTACTGATTGCTTTGAACTTCTTGGAATCAAGTGGGAAAACAAAATTAATCTGTCGTCCATGCCACCGTCCTGCTGGTTTGGTGTCTGTGTCTCTCATGCTATCCAACATGATCCTCTTAACTGCATCTTCCAGCCCCTGTGCAGGTGAATTCAAATGTGAAGAGAGCACTTCTCTTTCTCTTTTTATATTCTTTTTGTACCTCCATCTGGATCTGTTATTGATTTCACTACTGGGAGATGGGAGGCATTACCAGGGCTTTGGTTTATTAGGTCATGTGTCCACTTCTTTTTTCTTTGAATATTTCATTTGAGATTATGCTTTCATGCCCTGGTGTCTCAGAAATCTGTAAATAAAATATGTCTGCATGTTTTTTTGTAGTCTCTGTTCAGTGCTCCAATATAAGATTGCAGTTGTTGACTGGCATTGAGGTTATCTTCACAGGCTGCTACAAAGTCCCAGGAGTCCTCTCAGTTTGCATAAGTACTTTAATTACTAAATTCACAGGATACATCAAATAAAATATTAAAATAGCTGTTGGTTGAACAGTTTCAATTTAAAATCTTCTGTTGATTTTTTTTGTCATACTTGAATAGTGTCAATAAGGAAGAACGTGTTGAAAGAAAGAGCAGCTTAAACAAAACTTTGTCTGTGGAATTTTATTTCTAGATAACTGTGTAAATATTTGCACAGAGCTGTAGCTAAAATTAGCATAAGTATAAATCCTACATTTATTCTTCTTTTAACTGGATTATGCTAAATATGCCTGAAAGGCATCTTTGAAATATTTCTGGCAAAGTATAGGCTACTTTTTTAGCAGTTACACAAAATGTGATGCTACTTTTTTCACTAATAACCTTAACTAAGATCAGTGAAAGATGTTGGAAATAAATCATGCCATAGTGAACTTTGAATTTTTAAAGAATTTTGGTAAGTTTCTCACTGTATCAATTTCAAGCTAAAAGGTATCAAAATGTAATTTTTATCGAACCACCAGCACAACCTACACTACAAAATCTGTTACATTTAACTGCATGCTTAATTTCAGCATTTGCTTGTTTCTGTAATAGCTGTGAAAGAGCACGTATTTATATAAACATAGCCTTTTAACCAGTCTTTTTTACATTTTTATTTGGTTTCATCATTTCTTCATGCTCACTGTTTGTCCTGATTTTGCTGTGATTTATTTCTGCAGGATGTTGGGCAGCATGGCATCTATCATTCCAGAAAGGAAGAATGCCCATCACAGTATTCGCCAGAGTTTGGATTCCCATGACAATGTGGAGGTTGAAGCTGCTATATTTGCTGCTGCCAACTTCTCTGCACAATCTAAGTAAGAATTATTTTTTTCACTTTTTCACATTACAGAGAATGGAAACTCCATTAACACTGACATTCACAAACCTTTCTATTTTGTGTTGTGCTGTCCTTTATAGCAAACAATTATATGCAATAACGATGTAAGGAAATCTGAATACAAGCTGAGCTGATTTTTTTTTTTTCTGAAATGGAAAGCTCATAACTATGAGAACTGGAATAGCAGCTTTAATCATGAATTATTTGACAGAAATTATATTAGTAAAATGTAGTGCTGCTTGTCAGTTTTTGAAAGCTTTCATTTTTTCATTTGGTTGTGCCTGTGTGCAGTGGTTCTGAAAATACTTAGGTTTTGGCAGGCACTCTTCTGTGTAACTTTTAATTCTTAAAACACAGTGTTTGGTAGTTCAGTTGATTTTTTTTTCTATTTTTAATGACTTAATTTTTTATCTTTCATTTCACCTGATACTTTCTTTTCTCCACAGGGATTTTGCTGTCGGAATATGTAACAAAATCAGCGAGATGATTCAAGGTACATGTGTATGTTGAGTGATAAAGAGGAAAAGCTTTAATTTCTCTGAAAATTCTTTATTATTCATATTTACATATTAGATATCAGAATGCTGTTGCCCTTAGATGACTGCAGTTTTTAAATTAGCTGACCAATAATCTGTCTGGTTATCTTAAATCCTCCTAAAATTTAAGTTTTTGAAGCACCTGTTTGGTACAGAATAAAAGCCCATCTATAGTGTGATGAGCATAGACTCTCATAGGTTGCTTCAGATGAGTTAATTTGTGTGTTACCTGCAGGGAAGCAAGAAGCAGCTTTCTCAAACAGCCATGAAAGTGCTTGATAGTGCTGTCATTTCACACCTAGCTAGAACATGAGTTATTTGAAGCCACTGCAGGTGTTTGCACAATCTCCTTTCAGCAGTGGTAGCAATCCAGACATACTCTGTGCCTCAGAGCTGCCAAAAAAGCCAACCCAAGGACTAACTCTGGTGTTTCTTTCCTTACTGCAGGTTTGGCCACACCTGTGGACCTAAAGCTGAAGTTGATCCCTATTCTGCAACACATGCACCACGATGCCAGCCTGGCCTCCAGCTCCAGGCAGCTGCTGCAGCAGCTGGTGACATCCTACCCCTCCACCAAGATGGTCATTGTCACCCTGCACACCTTCACTCTGCTTGCTGCTTCTTCTTTGGTTGACATTCCCAAGCAGGTAACTCTTCCTAAGGCATGCCTTCTGTTGAAGTACAAAGTACATTTCAAAAGCCCTCAGGTTGTGCCTGCTGATCAAAGCAAACAGTGATGCCTGGGCTGGGTTGGTTGCTCCTGTGTGCTGTCAAGGAAGAATGCCCTAAAAACTGCTGCTACTTTCATGTTTTTTACCTTTTCTGGTTCCATTTCCAGGTGACTGTATCAAACACGCTACTCCTTTTTTACATGTCTTTTACTAAATCAGGGATTCAAATCACAAGAATAGACCAGCATACAGGAAAAGAAATATCCTGATTTTTTTCAGAAAAGAGTTCAACTGGCCTGTGGAAGCCAGGCTTTACTTTGCACTTCTGTATATTGTCTTGGGTTGTGGGTGTGCCTTTTGCCTTCCTTTCATGGAAGCACATGAATATTTCATGCATTTAAATTGTATTTCTTGGAGAATTTTGAGGAATTTCAAACAGTTCCTTAAATTCAGGACTATAAACCAAGTAATGGGAAAGCAGTGATGGAAAAATGCAATGCTTTTTATATTCTGATAATGAGCTTTGTGGATGTGATTTATAGAGCAGGTCTGAACACAGAGTCACTTGAGACTCATCCAGCTAATCATTATAAAGGAGTCATGAAAATCTGTTTGCTTTCTTTCATCCCTGTACAGCCATGCAAGGCTGGTGTCTGTTAGATAATGGCATTGATCTGTCTGAAACTCTCTGCTGTGGCTCACTTCTGTATTTCAGATGATGCTTCTGATGGTGCTGAACCTAAGTCTGCTGAAACAACATGAGAACACTTAATGTGCTGCTTTTATTTTTTTTTTTTTTTTAATGGCAGTAAACATGGAGATTTAGGCTGTATTTCTGCAGCACAACAGCCAATACTGCATAAAACTGATGGAGACTAAAAACCATGGCTGGCATGTTCATACTTTCTCAAGTTAGTTTTGGCTCTGTGTGCTCAACATTTCTTCCTGAGTGCTTTAGAAAATACTTCCTTCTAGTAGCATCACTTTTAAACAATGAATTTATTTTCTTGCAGATTCAACTTTTGTTGCAGTACTTGAAAAATGACCCCAGGAAGGCTGTGAAGAGGCTTGCAATCCAGGATCTGAGGTTGTTGGCCAACAAGACACCACATACATGGAGCAGAGAAAATATTCAGGTCTATTAAATATTCATGTTTTTTAAGCCAAAGTTTATTATGAAGCTTCCCAAGGAGTTGTAGAATTCTCCCCGGAGGAACGATTTGGGAGGTTAAGGAAGGAGTAACATGCATCTCCATACCCTTAAGTTAGGTTACTCTGCCAAGCAGCCTAGCCAGGCATCAATGAGCAGCTCACAGAATGTCTTCAGCTGGATAAATTGACACTACCAAGGGAAGGCATGTGCCATGTAGGAAGCCTCTGTACCATGAGGAAGTAGCTTTTCCATCTGACAAACCCACTTCAGGTAACAGATGTGAGAGCTGAATGTTTTTACCACAGTGAGTACACACCAATGCTCTGGTGCAAAACAGCCTCTGGGATTTGTCAAAACATGTCATCCAGCAAGGGGTACTTAAAAGGACAAATGGGATTTTTGTTTCATTTCTTAGAATTAATGGGGTTTTTGCAATAGTAGCCTTGTGACTCCTGTTGTAGCAGTGAGAAGGTGTTTATAGTGCACCTGTGCTATTTGGGGAAATTTGTGTTATGTTGTAGATGTTACTGCTGCCTTCTTTCAATCACAGTTGCATATGAATTTTTTCTCCTTCCCCTTTTTCTGGTAGAAAAGAAATGGAAAATAACTTCAGTTTAGATTAATGGGAAAGTAAATATTTCAAGAAATTAATGGCAGAGGGTCACAGCTCTACTTTTTCCTGGGTCATTTTTTCTGTGTTTTTGTTACTCTTGGAAGCTACTTGAATCCTGTCTTGTTGGAGCATAAGGCATCTGGGAGAAAAAACGATGCAGGTTTTTGTTAACGATCATGTGAGAAATAAAGCAGGTTCTGCTCTGTCCCCAGTTCCTAGAGATGATGGTTTGGAGTGTGCAGAGCTTTTTGCTTTAGTGAACTGCTTTTTTCTTCATAATGGATTAACTCCAGAAATTTATTTCCTTTTAGGAATTTTAAGGAATTGTGGATTTTTTTTTGTGAAGAAAGTACTACTCTATCCCATATTTCAGTAGTAGTTATGTCAGTACAAGTGAGAGGCATTGATAACGTGGCTTTCATTGTCATGTAGTGTGTTGAAGCAGAGTGGGTGTCCTGATGGTTGAAATGCATAGGGAAAAGTTCCACTGATGTCAGAACTAAACCAGTGGCTAGGTGAAAACAAAGCTAATTGTCTGAAGCTTGCAGAAATAGAGTTTTTCTGACTTCTGAAATAACAAGTTGACAATTTTGTTGGGAAGTTGTTCTCCCAACAATTGGAGATAATATAAACAAAGTACCATGCTTATACAACAAGGACTGGAACAGCCTCTCCTTTTCTCATGGCAAGGCCTGCCTCTTGTACCTTTTTACCAACAAACATTGGTTAGTTTCTTCAGCATTTTAAGTCTGTCCTGAGTAGGTCAGGTGGGAAGTTTGGTGTTTGCACTGTGGAGGCTTCACTGATTTCTGGACATCAGCCTCAGAAGCTGTTGCTGCCTGGAACAGTCCATCCTGCTGACTCTGTGTCCTGGCAGTGTTCAGTCACTGTTTCAGATATGCCCTGAGAGCTGATCTGAGAGCACTGGAGTAAAGCATCAGTGTCTTGGGAAACATCAAGACTCATTTTCTACCCCAGTCATTAGATCCTCTCTGTCTGTTGATGCCATTCTAGTCAGTGGATTAGAAAAATACTAATTGGTACAAATCACGGATATGTTTAGAATTTAACCCTTACACAATACATATACCTGATAAGAACACTGTGGGGTTTTTTTTTTAATGTTCTATGGAACTAATTGTGTTCTTTTTCTTTATTACATTACTGGCTCTTTGGTATTCAGTTTTGACACACTCTAAAGCAGAATATAGTTATATTTTCTATTTATGTCTCATACTACTGTCCCTTCTGTTGACTAAGAAAGCATCCAAAACCAGTGAATAACTAAATTGTGAGCAATGTTAGCATAAGGAATTGAGAACAATGTGCATTTGCAGAGTTATTCAAACCAAATTGTGATAAGACCTGTGATAAAAATCTGGCAAAAGGCACAAAAGTAGGATATGAGTTCTACTACAAATGAGTTAAAACATAAAATACACTTTAATTTATTTATCAAGAATCTTAAACTCCTGTTGGACACCGATGCTGCTAAAGGAAATTACACTTGAAACCTTGCTCTTCAGAGATGTGCATTTATATAAAACCTTGCACATTGTTACAATGCAAGATAATCAGCATGCCTGAAACTGTCTTAAAATCTTTTATAGTATTGGATCAATGAGACCAGATAATATTTTTGCCACTGATTTTTAATTAATGAATGGCTTATAATTGATGTTTTCTAGCATATGGGACCCATTGTCACTTTTCTACAAGCCACATCCTCAGTCCTCTAAACCAGATGCTTGGGGACTTGGCTTTTGATTTTAGTACAGTATTTTCTGTGGAAAAATCTTGATGCTTAAACCTTCCCAGAGAAATGCTACTAAATTTTTCATACAGGTAGCTCATGCTACTTCTTACCTCTGTATTTTTTTCCTGCTGATTTTTAGGCACTCTGTGAATCTGCTCTAAACACTCCTTATGACAGCTTGAAAATGGGCATGTTATCTGTTCTTTCCACGTTATCAGGGACCATTGCCATTAAACAGTACTTCAGCAGTGCTCCAGGTAAGAAAACTGGATGAGATGGTTACCTTTGGCATTCTAATGGATTTGTTTTCTGCTGCTGATCAGTTTCATCTCAGCACTTTGTGGCATTTTCTAAAACTATTTTTGAACTTCAGAAGCTGATCAGTTTCATCTCAGCACTTTGTGGCATTTTCTAAAACTATTTTTGAACTTCAGAAGCCTGAGAGTCAGACTGTGTTCATCATGTATGTAAGCTGAAAATGGGACACTGTATAGTCATGAATGATGATGGTTTTGTTGTGTTTTGTGGGTGCCGTGGTATATTAAAAGGGTTTTTGCCTTTGGGTCTTCAAGTTTTCTTCATTTTATGAAGGAGCATATTGCCTCTCAGATGGCTGACCTGCATTCTGCTTAAGGTGCTTTGAAACCATGGATTTGCCTAATTTTTGAGTAGCAGGGAGGCTTCATGGTGTGAGAGTGGACTGTCATATTATTCTTCCACCCTTGTGGGCTTGACAGTAGTACCAGGTGTCACCAAAATATTGTGACAATATTCTGGAGAAATTTTAGAAAAAGTAGACATTTAAAAGTGATTCAAGGTATCTTGTTCTCAAAATTATGATCTCACTCTTCTTGAAAGCCAGACTGCCCAAATGAGTGCTATGAGCTCAAATACATGGGCTGCAGCAGTGGAAAAAAATAGTACATCCTCTTCAGTCATTCTGGCATGGCTTAATAATTAATAGGCTCACCAGCTTTTTTTAATCAGACATAATATTTCTTAAGGCAGTATTTCTCTGAGTCCTGAAACAGAACATTTGGAGCTAAAGGTTGATTTCTTACGTGTCTAACTTGTGTAGTGCTCAAGAATGAGAGAGTCTCTGGATTTTTCTGAAGAGAGAGCAATATTTTCATCCTATTGTTTAAACATAAGAAAAAACCCTAAATCAATATAATGGTTTTGCAGAAATGTACTTAAAGTTCTGTGGTATATTTATGGACTGCAGTTTCATGTTCTATTTGCCTTGCTTTTATTTAGGAGCAGCAGCTACAACTGCCAGGTCATTTGATTTGGTAAAACTAGCACAGGAGTGCTGTTACCATAATAACCGTGGCATTGCAGCCCATGGAGTGAGAATTCTGACCAATATTTCAGCCTCTTGCCAGGAGAAAGGTAAGGGAAAGCAGGGGCAGTGCAGTGGCTCTGTTTGCAGCCAGGCTTATGCTCTTAGCACAGATTAACTCGTCCTGTCTGTGAACCTGGCTGTAAGTCTGTCTGATCCCTCAGGCTGGTTAGGGAGAATGGGGACTGTCATCTAGTATGGCCTTATGAATGGTTGGGAAGGTTCCATCTTTGTCTCATTTAGAGAAAATTACTGCCCACAATAGAACTGGTGCTAAATGAATGCTTGTTTTACCTTTGCTATAAGATTAGTGAATTGTTGGTCAACCTTTGAAAGCCCTTTGCACAGAGCCTGTTGCAAAATAATAACAGGGCATTTAGAAGTCTTAGTCCCAGGATTTATGCATGCTTTGCAAGTGTCAGTGGGGCTGCTGAATAGTTACCCAAGACATGGAATGGCAGAATTGTTTCTCATCAGAGTAAGGCAAAGCTGAAGTGTTAGGAAGATTCTTAATTGTCATGACTGCAACAGCAGTGCAAGCATTACACCAGCTATGGTCAGAAAACTAACTCTTTTTCCTTTTGTAGATCTTCTGCCTTTGGAGCAAGACGCAGTTTTTGGCTTAGAAGCTCTACTTGTTCTCTGTAGTCAAGATGACAGCCCAGGAGCTCAGGCAACCTTAAAGGTGACATTACTGTTGTCTTCCCCTTCACAGCTGTAAGTTATAATAACAGCTTGTGTGACAGAGAGGCTGGTGTGCACCAGATCCTTTCTGGTGGAAGCACAACAGACTGGAGGGAAAAGATGATTTTTCTGGCTTGCCCATAATCAGAGTTCAGAGCAGTAGAGAAACTGAGCATAGCCATAGTACAACTCCTCTCAGCTCTGGGATAAGAGGATTGTTGCAGGTGGCAGGGAGCATTCCTCTCAGACGAACAGCTGTAATAAAACATGAACATTGGATTGAGGTGTCTCTGGAGGACAAAGAGAATCTTGGAGACAACTTGCTTTTTGGAGATGGAGATGCATTTTTATAAATGATTATTATTTTCCCACTTCAGAAACCATCAGTAATTTTTCTAGTTATTTACCTTACAGGCTAGTGGCGTGAGAGACTATTAATGTTTCTTGAATTTGTGATGTGTTTTAGTGCTGCTAGCTCGGGGACAAAGACTTGGAAAAATCTTTTGTAGAGTACATAGTTGTGAAAATACCAGATGAGTGTTTGTGCAGTCCTGCTTGCAGCCAAGTAGCTGTGCCAGGCTTTGTTGCTTTGAGGCCATTGTGGTGATGTTCCTGTGGGCTGTGTGAGTTGCAGATCACGCTGACCTGCATGGTGAAGCTGGTGAAGTGCCGCCCCCACCTGAGCCAGTCCGTGGTGGAATCCCTGCTGGCACAGCTGCACAGTGCCCAGGACAATGCCAGGATCCTCATGTGCCACTGCCTGGCAGCCATTGCCATGCAGCTGCCTGTCCTGGCAGATGGCATGCTGGGAGACCTCATGGACCTCTATAAATTAATTGGACAATCTGCCACAGATAAAAAGCAGGAACTCTTGGTAAGACCTCCCTTGATGGATAAAGTCTGTATTAACAATTGGGGATGGACTGTATTTTAAAAGGCAGCTAAGGTGTTTGTTATGTGTCCAGGTTGATGTGCCAGTCTGTAGCCACTGGTTTCGATTTTCTTTCAACTTCTGACTCTTTATGTCAGTGTTGAGTGTAGAAATATCTCCTAGATGGAGCTGTGCTATGCAGTGTATTCCATTAGATTTTCCAGCAGATGGCACTGCTTAGGCAAACCTGGCTATTGAAATTATTGGGGTGTCTCTAAAGTAGTGTTTAAAGGCCAAATGGCAGCTAGCTCCATTTATATAGGGTGCTCTGAGGCAAATGACTTAATATACTGTAAGAGAGAAAAATGCTTTCATCACATATATTTGGAAAATAATTTGAATTTTAAAAAAGAAATTACAAGATTTCTGTTAATTTACTTGGAGCATTTGAAATATTTCAGCTAAAAGGCAGAGTTGAGATTCTTTAAATGAAAGTTGCTTTTATCGACAAGAAATACTTGGATTGCTGTAACTATTCAAAAGATAAATGACTGAGAAGTTTTGCAGTTAAAAAAAATATATATGTCATCTTCTATGTAGTTTTGAGCCCAAAATAAAACAGAAATGGCTTTTTTTTCTTCTTTTCTTTAGTTACTGAATTATAACTTTCTTTCTCACTCCTCCACTCTCTACTAGGTTTCTCTTGCCACAGTGATATTTGTTTCCAGTCAGAAAGCTTTGTCCACAGAAATCAAAACTGTTATCAAACAGCAGCTTGAGAATGCCTCCAATGGATGGACAGCCTACAGGATAGCCAGGCAAGCTTCCAGGATGGTAAGTGAAAATACCTGCAGAAAAATGGTTTCTGTGATTGAAGGAATTGCCAGAGAATTCTTTAAATTGGATAAGGGAATAAAGAAAGTTGTAGGACTTGGGAGAAAGAAGTGAATGGGGGAAAAAGAAATAAAAACCACTTTGCCTCTTAATTCTCTGGAATGCAGATTCAGATATATATCATTTGGGACATTCATCCCATCAAATTTTTTTTTACTTACCCTTTTGAAGTATTTGAGAAGGAAGTAAGTGATGTCCTGGCGCTTTCTTGAGCACGTGCTTAATCTGTATTGTCTGACTGCTCTTCAGAATGTGCAGGTCATCCTGATGTATGGGTTCTCTTTCTTCAGTGTGAAGAAAGGAAGAGAAATATACTGTTTCCCTTGTCCCTTAAGTAAATTCACAGTTGGAGTTAGAATTACACAGAAATACTAGTATGAGATGCTGAGGTAAATTTCCATGGTTTTTTCTCATCTTATTGAATTATCTTGTGTAAATAAATACTGTACTTTTTTACAGGCTGGTATTTTTATAAAGTAAGCACTCATGCTTTTATTTATTATTAGCATTGCCACAATCAAATAATTGGAAAAAGTTTCAGAATTTCTGTTTGAAAGCTGGAGATGTTCCTGTTTTCTTCCTTGTGTAAGATCTGTAGAAATCCCCAGCCTTCTTTCACGTCCCCTTTCAGAATCATTCTTGTCATTACAGGGCAACCACGACATGGCCAGAGAGCTGTACCAGAGCCTGCTGACCCAGGTGGCCTCAGAGCACTTCTACTTCTGGCTGAACAGCCTGAAGGAGTTCTCCCAGGCCGAGCAGTGCCTGGCAGGGCTGCAGGAGGAGAGCTCCAGCTCCGCGCTCTCCTGCATCGCCGAGGCCCTCAAGTCCTACCACAAAGGGATCGCCTCGCTCACGGTCAGCACACACCTCTGCTGATGCTTCTGCTGCTGCAGTGTGCCTCCTTGGGTTCTGTTGTGGCTCTCTGAAAAGTTCTTCATTATCTCTGGCATCTGCCAGACTCTGGTTCTCCTCTGCAGGTATCACACACTGCATCTTGAGAGAACACATCTGTAACTCGGCCAAGTGCGATTAGCTAGATTTCTCTTTGCTTTTTCTTCTCCCTCCGCCCCTCATTTCCTGCCTTGATCAGATCAAATGAAATGTGAAAGATCTTGTTTAATTTAAGTTACAATACTTATAGTTTTCCACTCCTTGCTTTGGGTGAATAAAAGGTATTGTAATAGTCAAGCCTGAGAATTGGCCTGAATTGGCTGCTGTCTTCTTGAAATATAGAGAAGGATTCAATTGTCTTCCTCCCTCCTGCTGAGTTCATGTTGCCTTCTATTTGACAATGTGATCTCATGGAATCCTAAAAGCAATCTAGTAAGAAGAGGAAAGACAATTCAGTTTCATCAAATCCAACTGGTACCTGCTTTTATGCAAATACTTTCTGCTTCTCTGAAGTGGTAAAAATACCAAGAAGCTGTGTGATGTCTGTGAACGTAAACAAAAAAAAGCATTAATGATTAGGGACCTTCAGTTCCTGCTGTAAAGTTGCTTCTTAAGCAAAAATGTTCCAGCTTCACACAATGCTTTCTTTCATATTTTAGTTTCTATGAAGCAATCTTTACATACAGTTTCTGTATGCCTTTTCAGTGAAGCTGCATCGTTGCTTTAGTTTCTGGACAGTTAGGGTCATGAAAATTCAGACATTAGCATTTAATAAAGTTCAGATATTAGTATTTATTAATAAAATGTCCCTGAATAAGCTGCAATGACATAGTTTTCCACTTTTGTCCTCTGAAAGACCCATCAATCCTGAAGTGTTTGTCTTTAAGTGTTGGCTGAGTGAATCAGGCTTTTAATTCAACACTTCAAGATTTCTCTTACATCAAGAAGACATTGCAAGGAGGACCTCATCTAATTAGATGTTATTATTTAATACAGACAGGAAAATAACATACTTAAATAGGTCATACTGTGATCCAGTAATCTAATTACCCCTTCCATGGAGTTTGGGGCTTTTTTTCTATTGAAGGATTCCTGTCTTCATCTCTTCTGCTGACTTCAGTTTTCGTTGCACATAGTGCTTTTCTGGGCCCAGTGCCCTCCTTATGGGTGGTTGTGGTCCAGAGGAGTGAGTACAGGATTTGTAGGTTAGAGGGGAGGAAATTGGGTTTTACTGCTGGTTGTTGCTGACTTGTTGCATCACTCTGGACAATTTCCCAGCCATGCTTGAGTGTATCAGCTGTAAAAGGAGCCACTGACTGCTTGTCTACAGAACTCAGCTCCTCCAAGGGGAGCAAAGTGCCACAAAATGCATGTGACAGCCTTGCTGCTGTAGGCTTTTGGTCTCTTTCCTCTGACTGGAGCTCTCCTGTTGCTGCTGTTTGAGTGCAGAGCATGACTCAGCCCTGCTGGTACCACAGAGCAGTGGTGCATGTGATGAGCCTGGTGTAGCTGCTTTACTCTGTAGCTGGGAAACACTGTGTCAGTAAATCTCTTGCAGATGTTCAGCCAGCCCAGTTTACCAACAATGAAATGTTCAGACAGTGCCTTGTCGGAAAATTTCTCAATTCCTCCTTGATAAACATAAAACTCTGTCTTGCACTGCAGAGTGTTCTTTCATTGGAATTAATGCACTTGGAAAAAGTCCCTCTGCTTTATGGATAAGAGCTTCTCCCTGTGGGAGAGCAGGGACTTGTCAGGGAGCACATTGAGCACAGTCCCCATCTGTCTTGCTGTGTGCTTGGTTGTACACTTAGCAAAGGTTTTGAATGGGTCCTGCTCTTTCTGGCACAGATCCTATGTCTCGTTGGATGCATTGGGCTTAGTTTTCCACTGCTGGTAATCTAAAGAAGATACAAAACTTGAACAAAGCCATTTTATACAGCCATTGGTTAAAAAGCACCAGTTCCAAATATGTCAAGTGGTGGTGTTTGAAGGACTTGGCTGAGCCAAAGAAATACTTCTGTCACTTTCAGAAAGAATTGTAACTCACTCACTGCCCATGGCAGATAAGGTGAATTGCAGTATTAATGAGACAGGCTTGTATTTCCATTTACAAGATTCAAGTCCAATTTGTGCTACTAAAAAGTCTGTATTTTCTGATATGAGTACTTTACTCTTTAAAAGCATGTAGTCTCTGTAGAGCAATTACAGTGCAGTATAGCCCTCTTCCAGAGAGGCTTTTCTGAAACCATCCTTGCAAAATAAAGTGAACAATTCCCATTCAAAAGGGGTTTTTTTTTGTGCCCTTGGAGAAGGAAAAGCAAAGTGATAGATAAGAGAGGCTTAATGGTTTAAATATGAAATAGTCGTACTTTTTCAGTTGAAATCTAGTTCAGTAGTTTAAAGTGGTTGCAGTGGCTGATACTTCCTCACTTTAGTCAGTAGTGGGCCAGTTCTCAGATGATGTGATGCTTTGTGTGAAGCCACTTAGCTGGTTTTCTGCCAGCAAAGAAATGGGTCTTAGTAAGGTTTTGGGGTAGATTATAACTTTTTGCTTTGAGAAGTGACCTGGTAAGGAATAAGAAGCAGTGGCAAAGACAGGCATGAGTCCAAGAGGAAGTACTGGTGCTTTGTTTTTGGAGAGGGCTTGTTCTTCTCAAAATCCAACAGTTTAAGAAAAATAAGTAGTGGGTTTTTGGCTTAACTAGTATCAAACCTCGAGTACTGCAGTTTACCCCCTCCTGGGTGTCCTAAGCTGTCATAGATGCTTCTACAAGTCAGATAAGCTTTTAGGGAGCAAAGCTTCATAGAACTGTATTTTCTGAACAATAGCAGCTTATCTACCCTCCTGGAATTCTGTTATTTACTGTTCTTAGTTACCACTAGACTGTGTCTCTTGCCTTCATCAAATGCAAGGTTCAGTGCCTTCATCATGTTTCACAGTTCCAAAAAGTCACCCTTTCCTTGTGCTGGGGGTAACTTGAGCCAATTCCTTCTCTTGTGGCTGATGCAGAGAATCACTTTTTCAGTCCTTGTGTTTCTTGTTTGCCATCCAATTCAGTGTACTTCTTCTTGTGATAAAGACTATCTGGCCTGATGTCATTTGAAGCCTAATGGCTTGGCCTTGGAAAAAGGAAATATGTGCCCTAACAGTATTTATTTTAACTGCTTAAGTCATATTTGTTACAAGGGTGACATGCTTGGAATATGACTTAGCAATTATGTAACTTCTATGTCATTTATATTTAGTGTGATTGAAATTGAGCAAACTTGTTAAATGTAATTTTTAAAAAACCAGCTTTTAGAATTGAACTTGAGGGTTCAGTTTTTTCTGATGAGACTGTTCAGTGACACTGCAGTGTAATTTTATCATTTTTGCTTTTGACCCAGTTTGCCAACATTCCTATTACTGTGTTTCAGGCTGCTAGTACACCACTTAATCCTCTGAGCTTTCAGTGTGGATTTGTGAAACTCAGGATTGACCTTCTGCAAGCTTTTTCTCAACTTATTTGTACCTGCAACAGCCTAAAAACGAGTCCACCCCCAGCTATTGCCACAACCATTGCTATGACATCAGGAAATGATCTCCAGAGGTGTGGCCGCATCTCCAATCAGGCATGTGGTCCTATTCCACTCTTGTGCAGTTGTGTTTGTGACTCTGGTATGAATTCTGCTTCTCAGCAAACATTTTTGAGAAAAGAAATGAAAAGTAGTTGTGAAGTGGCTCTGAAAACACCTGCCTGTAGCAGGCTGTGTTTTGAAGGTGAATGTGCACATGTGTTTTCTCCCCCAGTCACACACACAGCTTCCAGGGATATGCACGTAGCAAGTGACTTGGTACACTCAAACTTGCAGCAAGGCTTTTCACACCTTGCTTTGAAACACCTCAGACACTCTGAGTACACTAAGGAAGAGTATTATGTATACCTGAGGATAATTCTGCAACTCCTTTTGCTGGGAGTTGGCAACTGCCTTGGTACTGTACAAAACTTGCCTTGTACCTCCTTGGAGCACCAAGGAGGTTTGCTTCTAAAGCCAGCCAGTGGGTGGTCACTGAAAGACAGAGCAGTTTGATTTACCAGTGGGGGATGGAGGTTTTTTCTTTTACTTTCTTTTTAACCCAAGGAGATTTTGTTGGTGCAGAAAAAATACCTGTTTAATGCATGGATAACAGTCTGCCACTTTGGTAATCATTATCAGAGTGAAGAAGCAGGAACTTCATAAACTTTTCTCCAATATGCCACCTTATTCCTTCAGTGTTGTATGTTACCGGGTAGTTTTCTGGATTTGTGGGGTTTTGTTTTGCTTTGTTTTGTGTTTTTGCCGAGTAACATTGTCTCTGCAGATGAAACACTCAATGGAGGAATTCCGAAACTTGGCTACACGATATGGAGATCTCTATCAGTCATCTTTTGATGCAGATTCAGCAACTCTAAGGAATGTAGAACTGTATCCTTTAAAAATACTAGGGTTTGTCCACTTTCCTTCTCATGTGCACAGCATAAAGCATAAGAATCCTCTTTTCTTTGAAGACTGCCACAAAGTAATTTTGAAAGTTAATAACGTAAAAATTGTCTGCCAATTGTTTAAAACCTGTTTGAAAATAAACATCGCCATATTATTGTTTGGAATTACTTGATAAACAAGTTATGACACAAAAATTGGAGCAGCTTATAACTTGGTATTTTCACAGTTCCTGCTCTCTGTTCACTAAATGAGTAATGACTGTAGGATTACTTCACAGAAGCAAGGAAAAGTGCCACCAAATACACTGCATTTCTTGCTTTAGGTGCCAACTTTGAAAGTCTTTTAATTCCTTAATATTAATATCAGACAACAGCAGAGCTGCCTGTTGATTTCACATGCAATAGAAGCTCTGATTCTGGACCCAGAATCTGCAAGGTAGGTTTGATAGTTAACTGCATACTCCTTTTCTGCTTGTTAATAAATCCTTGGAGCTTTAAACCTAGGAACTCAAGGAATGTTCAGAAAGTTTCTCAGTAGATATTCCTAATTGTATTCTGAGCAGGCTTGAGGATCTTTTGCTGCTGTGCTGTACCTGGCATATGTACCTGGAACTCCCTTGGGTTCTGCATTTCATACTGATTTTGTTCTTGAGAGCACTATACTGGAGTTATCTTAAATATAGACTTGAATCCCTAATCTCTCCTTTAGCCACTTGTTTCAGTTTGTGTTGTTGTGTGTTAGATCCCGTGCCTGTTGCTTGCACTTGTAAGTGTACCTTAGCTTCCTTCAAAGTTGTGAAAACACATGCAATAAGATAGTTCAAATTTTTAATGTAAAGCCATCATCTCTCGCTCTTTTTCTAACAATGAACTTAAATCCACTAGAAAAAAATGTTGAAGTACTGATGAATTGAATCACTGTTTTAAAACTTCCAGGCTGAGATTAAATGGATAAAATCTCTAAATCTCTCAGTGATTTTATAGCTGGTAATAAAAGTGAACATCCCAAGTGACTGTAGTACTCATTAAGAATTAAGCATTGCTTAGAAGGTGTATTAGTCAATGAGATGAAATTCTATTCAAACAGGAGATTATAAACCTGGAGATTTATTTTTAATTCTGACTAGCTTTCTTGCTTTGTGTTGTGAGATTTTCATGGCTGTTACAAACACTGCAGGGTTAAAAAAGCCAGGGGAAGTAAGTATGCTGAGTCTGTTAGACCTGTCACTGCTTCAGCTGAGAGGGTGGGGACAAGAAGTGGTGAATAAATGGTAGGTAACAAAGATTTAAATGTAAAGGGCAAGTGTTTTAGTGGAAAAAAAATAAAGTAAAAGTAAACAGTCTGAAAGACATTTCTTAATGGATTTCATGTTGTAATGTCTTGTCACATCTGTTTGGTAGTGTGCCTTCCAGGTTATGATGAGTAAAGTAAGTTAGACATAATGAAAAGATGAAAAGTTTCTTTTTTTTTTTTTTTCTTTTTTTTTTCTTTTTTTTTTTTTCAGTTTCCAGGAATATAGCTCAAATGGAACAGCTCATGTTGAAAGTGAATATGAAAGAAGAATGATGTCTGTATTTAATCATGTGCTAGAGGAAGTGGAATCCCTCAACAGGAAGTATGCTCCTGTGTCTTACTTGGCAAGTAACAGTTTTAAATGTATATTGTCTAGAGAAAGGGGGCCAAAACCCCAGAGCTCCATGTATCTGTGGTTGGCAAGAAACTGGGAAGCATTCTCAGTTGATTAACATTACTGACTCAAATGGTCTCTACAGAGACACACTTGTTTAACAATACTTCAAAAATCATTTTGCTAAAACATTTGTAGCCTTGCTGGTCTGCTGAAAAGTAATATTTTTAACGTTTCCATCCTAAGAGCACAGCAGGTGCTGATAAGGTCACTGCAAGAGCTGTCAGACCCCTCAGCACACTCACATGCAAACCCTGCAGCCCATTCTCCTTGTTCATATTCTTGCTATGAAGGAATTGTCCCCCTGCCCAGAGCAGCCTGGCTTTGCTCCCTGAGCTGCTGGTGGTGAGCCCTGTGCTTTGGGAGTGTTGTGTTTCTCTTATCAGTGCAGGGCATCAGGGAGCACAGAGTGAGTGTGCTGGTGCAAACAGTGAGCTGATAACACTCTCCTTACAGGGCTGGTGCCTTTGGCTCTTGCTGCTCTTGAGCATCCTGAAGCTGAAGTGCATGTTAGTGAGAGCAAGGTGGTTTGGCATGGTTGGCATCTGTTTGCCTGGTTTCTAAATCCAACAGTCCTCACCAATTCCAAATAGAACAGAGGAGTAAATCATGTAAACCACAGCAAAGGTAAAGCCTGTACACTTAGCTGTGGCTGGCTGCACACCAGGGCAGCTTGGTGACTCCAGTGGCACTGCTTGTGTTCATCTGAGCCAGAGGCATGAAGCAGCAGGGAAAGGAAGAGCAGACAAGAGCCTTAAAACTTAATTATTGCATGAAGTTGTGATAGATGCCAGGCTTTTTGCTTGGAGGGGAGTTGTTTTTTGAGAGTTTGTGTGTAGGAGTGTTTCAAGCAGATTCCTGCTCTGTGAACTCTAACACTAGGACTGGAAAGATCTGTATTTTTCTTTTGTTTGACCTCCTTGTTTTTTTCCATAGCAGATTGCCTCCTTCAATAAGGGGCAGAACATAAACAGAGAGGCTGAATATAGTCATTGTAATCTTAGTGGCTATAATTCTATGACTGTATTAATATATTTTTGGACTTAAAATGGAAATTCCTGCTGTTTCAGTAGCTCAGGTACATGTATTTCTCCTGTGTCATGAATGATATTTTTTCTCAGTTGTTTTGGCTCTTGTTTCTTGCAGCACACAGCTTGTTTGTGCAATGCTGTCATTGCCTTGTTGAAGGTGCCCCTTTCATTTCAAAGGTACTTTTTCCAAAAGCTGCAGTCTACAAGTATTAAGGTAAGTATTGCTCAAATATGGCTTCAAATTTTAGAAAGTCTTTACTTCATGAGAAAAGCCCTACTGAAGGCACAAAGTTTAAGGATTTTTAGTGAAGATACATAACTGCAAATGGCATTTGGGTTAATGTGTTAGGAGTAACTTGAATAGCATGTGTGCATGGTTGTTCAGAACCACTAGACTGTCACTTAGGCAAGTAGGATTCAGTTCTTTGATTGCAAAGTCTTAAAAGTAAAATGTACCTGGATTTTTCGTTGATTCTGAGTCTGCAAAGCTAAATAATTCTAGTCTGGAATGGCAGCTTTTATAGATTTGTATTTGGTTTTTTTCCTTTCCCTTTAAAAAGCAATGTTCACTATCTTAGAAGAAAATTGCCCTATATATCAGCTCACTAACTAAGAATGACTAAATATGACTAAGGTCATGGGTTTTCTTTTTTTTGTTTTACTCAAGTGCTCCTTTTTTCTGGGAAAAGTGAAAGCCTTAAGTTTTTAATATTTACTCTTACTGCATTTTGCTTCTTTGTTCAGCTTAATATACCTATGGAAGATTTTTTCCACATATTTTGAAGAAATAAATGAAACTGATAATATCTGGTATTGCTGATGATGTTTATTAAATAATATAGTCATGAGTCTCTGATAATGTCTGTGTTTCCATTTGCTGATTTTCCTACCCAACCTCTCTTGGAAATGTTTCTATAAGAAGGTGTCCTGTTTCATCCTTGAATTTTGTTTGCTTTTCTGGAGGTTTATAATTACATTTTGCTCTGTTTATTGTGTTCCAGCTTGCTCTGTCCCCATCTCCAAGGAACCCAGCAGAGCCTATAGCAGTACAGAACAACCAGCAGCTGGCCCTCAAGGTGGAGGGAGTGGTTCAGCACGGATCCAAACCAGGCCTTTTCCGTAAAATCCAGTCTGTCTGTCTCAATGTCTCTTCAGTGCTGCAGAGCAAATCTGGACAGGACTATAAGGTGTGGATAGAACAGAGCCAGGAGGAGCCTTAAGCTGGGTAGCAGAATTCCCAGGATGAGAGGAATGGGGGTGTTTCTGTAATCCTTTCACTCCTGCCAGTTGACTTCCAAGCTCTGGCCAGAGCCAAGCATAACTTCTGGAGGGGATCTGGGATTTTTAAGTCTGCAAGATGTCAATACCTTTTTGTAACAGCTCTTCTTCCAAACAAAGAGGCTTTGTGATGTTCAGAACAAGTCATTAGGAATCTGCCTGAGATGAGGAAAATAGCCTAGTTATATATCATATAAAACACCACAGGGCAAAACAAGCAAACCAGGAGTATATTACTCTCTGCCACAGAGTCACTAGAATAGTCAATTTATGGTTCTTTTATTTTGTTTGTGGAAATCATGAGGACAGGCTGTCCAAAACAAATAGCATCTGAGGAGACACATATTAAACTTAAGTCAACAGTTTTATCAAAGGCTGCATGCCTGAGGTTTAGGTTCTGCTAGCATGTGATATTTAGTGAAAGGCCTGTTTTGGTGGGTTGTGGGGTCAGCTTTTTGTTTGTTTTGTTCTTTGGGGTTTTTTGAGGGAGAATAGGAGAAAGTCAATGACTTGTAAAAGAACAGGGCTAGGAAGTGTGGGACGTTTGACTCACATTACTTTGTGGAAAAGTAGAACCTCAGGTGGAAGATGACTTGTTAGCTTGTCAAGCTGTCCCAAGTATGCACATGTATTGGTTTAGGAGAATTGCAAACAGATTTTTCCCTTTTTTTCTCCTCTCCCCTTCAAGTGGAGACCTGAAAACTTATTTTTGGCAGGTTTATGGTGTTCTAACCTTCCATCTGTGTTCTCAGATTCCTCTTGACAACATGACCAATGAAATGGAGCAGAGGGTGGAACCGCACAATGACTACTTCAGCACCCAGTTCCTGCTCAACTTTGTCATCCTTGGCACCCACAACATCACCGTGGAGTCCTCTGTGATAGACTCAAACGGCATTGTCTGGAAAACTGGGCCTAAAACAACGATTTTTGTCAAGTCTCTGGAGGATCCCTACTCGCAGCAGGTTCGCCTGCAGCAGCAGCAGCAGCAGGGCCCGGCCCCAGCGCAGCAGCAGCAGCAGAGAACGGCGTACTCGCGCTTCTGAGTGCACAGCCTGCTCTGCTGGGGCTGCAGCAGTCACCCCAGCCTGCTCTGCTGGGGCTGCAGCTCTTCTGGACACTTCTTTTTAAAGGTTTTTTTGAAGATTTTTTATTGCAGCCTTCTCCTAGAAAGTCTCAGATGCCAGTTTGTTGCTTCTTACATTATCTGGAGTAAATTCGAACTTGATTCAGCAGAGGCAGCTGTTCAAATCTGGAGTTGTGCTCTTACTATAAGAATGTCTACCTGATCTCTAACTTCTGTTTACAAACCTGTTCCAGCAGGCTCCACAAAGTGCAGTAGCAGGGGACACTAAACTTGTTGACTGGTACTTTCCATTATGTTTTTTGAAGCACATAGGTTCTAATGTCAGGCTTACAGGACATTGGGAATCACTTCAGTTTGGCTGGTTATGCAGAAATGAGTGTAATACCAAGTGTGTGTCTTTCAATGTGAAGCAATTGGCAGGAATGTCCAGAGATTCTTTTTCTGACATTTTAATAGCAAGTTCCAGTATTTGGGTGGTGTATGTATGTTATTAAAATTCTTCAGCACTACTTAATGCATGCAACTGGAAGAAAAAAATTGCAGTTCACTTGTGATACCCAGTCACTGCAGAGGGAGGAGACTGCTTGAGGGGTTGCTGTCTGCAAGAGGCAGAGTTTTACAGGTGGGAATAATCACTGTCTCTCAGATGATATGGAAGGTATTACCATGTTGTTTTTAAATCTTCATGCATCTGTATTTCTGAAACCTTTTCTTTTGTAGGGTTTTTTTATTTGCTCTTTTTAGAGGGAAATTAAAATGAATGACTGCTTGCAAGTAAACAGCTCTATTTTTTAAAAGGAATCCTTTATACCAAAACTTTGTAGTCTTATGTGTTCTTTGACCAACTTGCAAAGCTTAATTGTTAATTTTACAAGAACTTGAAATAGAATTTTGCCAATTCTAGAAATTGATCCAGAATAATTTTGGAAATACACTGCTTCATACATCATTTTCACAGTTCCTTTGTGATATAAAAGGCTGAACTGTATCCAGACTCACAGGCAGTAGATCACATAACATGACCTTCACCTGGTCTGCATAAATAGTCTCTGCTTATCACTCTGTAGCAAAGCAGGACCCACTTGAGTGAGGAGGAGGAGGGTTGGCACTTCTTACATACTTCAGCTTGTTAATCCCTCTCTTGGAGCAGAAATTTTTGTTGTTTTCTCAGCAAAATCCCATGATCCTGTTATTTCTTCAATCTGATTTCATTCTAGAGCTGAATGGAGTTTACAGGTTTTGCTTGCTTCAAGTGCAGAGAATATGATAACGAATTGCTGTAAACTGAGGCTTCTTTGCATAGCAGGATGAAGAATTTTTTGCTGTGTTTTCCCATAGTACCTCTTGGCTGGAGACTATCCAAAAAAACCCAAACAAACTGGAAGTTTGTTACCCAGCGATGGTAACTGGGAGGCAAGGTTGAAACAGAAGACAGAAAATTGGTGAAAAGTTGAGCAGCATCTTCCATGAATGATTTTCCATTTGAGCAGGAGACACAAAGTGCCACTGCCTTCCAAACTGACTGAGCAAAGTGGTGGTTTCTGTCCCACTTTTGTGGTTCCGTGCCCATAGTTTGGGGTGGGTGTGTATATATTCAACTGTGTGTGCACACAGGCATATCTGTACCTGTAGCTACAGCTTGTTGAATGGTCCAGAAGGAGGTACCTGGCCTGCTGCTGTGTGTGCTTTCTGTCAGATTGAAGAGCTGAACTCCTTGTGGTCAGTTGGGTTTTTTTCATTAAAGCCATAGATCAGTTCTTTACCACAAAAACCTCTGTATTTAATGGGGAAAAAAAAAAAAAAAAAAAAAAAAAGAGAGACTTGGAGGTCAAAGAGGTTTTTTTATCCTGCATAATGAATGTGTTTTTCTTGCTCTTATTGACCAATATGTTGGTGGAAACCTTGGATGGTGCCTTTCCAAAACAACTCAGAAATTACAAGACATTTCCATGCTGGGGAACAAACTTTTCTCATAAGTCATGTGGTGTTCAGAGTGGGAAAGCCCTGCTCTGGCCTGAGGCTCAGCTGTCTGTGAGATTAACCCTACTACAGCTGAAAAAAATGTTCCTCCTTTAAACACATCTGCTCAGCTGATCTTAGAGATCTCTAGAACTCCAAGAACTTGCATCAGTTTTAAAGCCCAGCAAATAATATTTGAAGCCTGAGAATCTGGATGTTAGGTATGGGAGATTGCAGGGGGAGGAAAATTACAATTGCTATTTATTGGAAATTCCCTTATATAGGAGGGTGGCTTGCTGTACAAATACCTGTATTTCTAACAAGCTCTGAAGAGTTTCTCATGCTGATTCATTTGCAGGTTAGTTTTATGTGTGTGCTGATCAGGAAAGGCCCTGGACCTATTAGTAAATTCTCCTTCTATGTAAGCACAGTGCTTTATGTTTTGTTGGATTTGTAGTGAGGTAATTTTCTGTGTGGGGAGATTTTTTGTTTTCTAACACAGTGTATTTTTTTATTCCTAATAAGCTGGGATATACACCTGTCAAACAGAAACCAGTGGTTTTATGGCACACAATGTCTCAAAATACCTAAAGAGAAGTGAGGAAGAGTGTTAAAGTTACAGCAATATACAGAAAGCTGCTGTTGTGCTGTTGGAGCACATTCACATCAGCAGTGAATGTGATCCTTCACTATCAGTGGAAGCAGGGAGGTTATTCTTGTTTGAGTCCTGAATTCAGTTTCTGGTGCCTGTACTTGAAGATGCGCAACAAAGAATTAGGAAGGCACTTCTAATATATGGACCCAACTTAAATCTCCTCAGTGTTTCTCAGTAAACAAAGCAGTAACCTGATTACTATGCATAGCTGCACACCGATAATGGAAGACAATTCAGATCTGTTTCACTTACTGGCAGAAGAAAGCAAATACTCAGTGGCTAGACATTGGTCCTGAGACAGCTGCTAAGAATTCCAACAACAGAAGGGCTTGTGCAGACAGCCACGTGGTGATCTGTTCCTAATCACTGAGATATGCCTGCATCTAGCTTGGATGAATGGTTGGGCTGAGCAGGAGGTGATGGAATGAAGATGCCTGGAGGTGCTGGCAATGTGTGCAGTGCAGCATGAAGACAATAGTTTAGTTCTTGGTGCTTAGGCTCTGTAATTTGACCTGACTTCCCACGGATGGTGGAGCCAGTTACCCTCGGAAGTACTTGCCTCTCATTCCTGTGAACATGTGCTCAGGCATGTGTCCAGAAAGTGTCATTTCTGGATTCCTGGCTGATCCCTCGCTCCAGGCAATGTGGAACTGAATGCAGGGCAGGGGAGGAATGTCCTCTGTCAGATTCTGCCTTCCCCTGGAATTTGGAGTGTAATCTCCTGCTAAGGTCATGCAAGTGTATTTCAGAAGTGATTCCCCAAGTTGCACTCATTGTGGGTATTCATGGAATCCTCTATTCATGGAATCTCAGACTTCCTTTCCTGTTTTTGTTTCCTTGGATATGCCCTCATTTTACCCAAGCACTGATATGCCTTAATATAGCTGAAGTTTTTCATAGGGGATATATTTTGACTTAAATCCTATGAAACTGTACAGGAATTGAACAGGTCTGGAAGCAAGGTCAATGGTTCTTTAAAGATATGCATAAACTTTTAAGAATTATTTTATGTAGTGATACAACAACTTTAGTTGAAAACCTCACCAACCTACTGAAAGAATTTATAGGATTTGAAGGAATTTTATTGCAATCCTAAAAATATCTTTTGAGTGGTATTCAGTGTGTGTGTGTATGCATATAGAGAGAGATCTCATACAACACAGTATGGAGGCATCTTGCCTTCAGATAAGCTTAATTTCTTTTCTGGTTTGTTGTCTTTCTGTTTGCCTCAAGTGCTTGCTGTGTCCTTGATCAGCATATTTACACACATGTGTCCTTTTAGTTCCTGACAGCATCTTCTCTGAACAATCTGTTCCTTTTGTGGCAGTGCAGGTGTACTCAGGTGTCTGCAAACCAAGACAGCAGGGGGGAAAACATAGGGTAGAGGGGGGAACCTGGGAGCCCTACCAGCACTCAAAGCAGTTCTGGTTTGAGTAAAGCCCAAGAACTGCAAGTTCTCTCTGCTTGACTCCTGCAGTTCTGTGTCCAGCACTATGGGAGCTGCTCTTGCTTCACACACATAGGTGCCTCCAGGGACACAACCTGAGATGCTAAGCAAGAGCAGACTTACCCAGAACCTTGCTATTTTCACCTCCAGAGCAGAGAGAGTGACTGAGACAAAAACACTTCTTGGAATCAAAGGAAAACCCAGAGTTGCATGCTTCTCTTGCCAGGCATGTTATGCAGTGTTGCAGTTATCCTCTCCTCCCCTGTGAATCTTTAAGCCATGTGCTGTTTTGTGTCACCAGGAAACAAGCCTGTCTACCTTACTGACCCCTGATAGTTCCTGAGTTGTTTGTACTCCAAGGAACATCTCTGTGCTCAGACTCACTCCTGAAGTCACAGATTGCTGCATTTCAGTGAGCACTCATCCCAGGTTGGGCTTCAGAAAGTTGCTCTACTCTGCTGATTGTTAGCTGAGAAATAGGAAGCATTTCTTTGGTGTTCTTATTTGCTTTTAGGATATGGTCTTTATCTCTTGCTTGTGCACCTCCAGGTGATGCTGTCAAAATTAAGGACAGCTTGGTTGTATGTTAATGAAGTTTGCACTTACTCTCAGCCTCCTGACCCAAGGATCTTAGATAAGCTAAGAGCAGCATTCAGTGAATTTTGAGAGGAAAGTCTTTCTGAGGTCAGAAAGAGCCTGGAACAATGCCTTGAACACTTTCTAGTCACTGGACACCTAAATGTAGTAAAAAGCTGATTTTTCTTTTTACCAGTGACCCATTAGAGCAGTCAAGGGGATACTGAAACTGTTTTATTTTATAGATGATAAAAAACTTAGGCCATAGCCATTTCACAGTCTTAAAAATCATCCTTTTCCCCTATAGATAAGGAGTCTTATATTCACATTCCCTCAGATATGATTGTGGAGTTCTCCAGAAGTCTTTTAAAACTTTGATTACCAAAAACAATTGTTTGTAAGGTTTTTTTAGGGATATCAATGGTAACTACACAGCTCCAAGGAGGACAGGATAAAATAAGAGACTAGTGTGGGTTGGCTGATTTAAAATACCTTTGCTCAGCATTTTAAGTATGTGGCTTGCTGGCAATCCATTTTATAGAGCCTGTCCTTGCTTCCCAGAAGCTCTAAATTTAGGAATGCAGTTAATGTGAAATTAAGAGCTGTCCATGCTTAACACACAGCTAACTATGGAGAAAACCCAAGGAGGAGCAGTTGAGCTGGAAGAGACTGGGATAAATATAAACTGAGTGTGATGTGGATGGATGGACTCTGCCAAACATGGTGGGTGAATCTCCAGGGTACAGTTTCATGCTTCACTTGACACCTTCTAGGTGTGTGGCAGTGCTGAAAAGGGACTCTCTCTTGTGCTTATTCCTGACTCCAGCTTTGCTCTTTGGATCACGAGTTTTTCCACTTAAAACAGTTCCAGTTGGCTTGAGTGGTTTTTTCTGCTGGTTTGTAGAGTGACTTGGTCAATGCAGTGAGTACCAGACAGGTGCTGGGGAAGAGAGTGGTGTATCCTGGAGGTACTGGTGAACTGCTGGCCTGTGCACCTGCAGTGTATTTCTGTGTTTAGCAGGAGTCTGGAGGAAACTGTGAGTTCATGTGCACCTGAACTGTGGCTTTTGTGCGTGGGCACTGGAGAGGGCAGAGAGCACTGCAGAGTTCCCAGCCAGCTGCCCGGCCTTGCTGCTGCTCTGAGTCACTGCCCAGAGGTGACACAAGGACAGGAAGGAAGGAAGGAAGGAATGCCCTTTGGAGCAGTGTGAGTGTCAGTCCCTGCTCTGCAGCAGCTGAGGATGCTTGAGTGTGTCCTGATGTGCCAGCAGTGCATGAGGGCAGCAGCTCTCAGTGAGGAACCATGACGGTTTCTGCCTCTCCGTGTTTCACAAAGTCCCACGGTGAGCAGAGGTCTGATTGCTGTTTATACCCATGATATTCCTACAGGAACACTTACAAATCCTGGCTAAAGCTAGGCTTTTATCCCTTAGCCTGAAATCCACTATTTCCATGGGTACGTGTTTGCAGAAATTGGTCTGTGCAAATGACAGTGTCCAAACCAGATCAATTGTATTTGGAGGGAGGATCAGCTCACTGCTTACATACATCAGCTCCACTGATGAGTAGCAATAATTAGCTGTTTGTGGAGGGCTCCACTGTTTTGTGGAGGGCTATTTTTTTATTTTCAGAAATTGGTCTGTGCAAATGACAGTGTGCAAACCAGATCACTGAGTGAAGTGGATGCAGACCTCTCAGAGCTGGTCACCCCCTGCAGACACAGGGGAAATTTCAGCAGTTGTAATAATTGACAAATGTCTGACCTCTTCAGCAGGTCTCTCCCTCATTCCACAAGGGAGGAGCAAAAGCAATTGTAATTAATTAGGCTCATTACTGCTACTCATCAGTGAAGCTGATGTATGTAAGCAGCGAGCTGATCCTCCCTCCAAAGTACAAACTCCAATAGCTAATTTCCTTTATCTGTCTGTCACCTGTAGTGAACTGATGTGCATTTTCACCCTTGCAGAGGAAAAGGTTTTCCTGACAGCAGTCTGTGCCATGTGAGAGAGATGCAGGAGGTTTCCTTTATTCTCCTTGTTGTAAGGGCTTAAGTTTTAGAGTGGACCAAGTCTTTGAGTTGGGTAGGAATTTCTGAGAGTATTAATCCTGACTGCATCTGGGTAGTACTAGCCACATCACAGATCCACTGGAGAGATTGGTATTTCTGTTAGTATGTGTAAATTAGGTCAAGAACAAAAATAAACACTGATTTTCATTTTTGGGGGAGTGGGGCAATAAAGATCACCCAGAAGAACAGCTTGAAGGCTGTTAATTTAGTTGAATTTCAGCCTGACCCTAAAAGAAAGCACCCAATTGTGTTGGTTTTCCTATTTTAAACAAAACAAAACCATATAATGGCAATAACAAGAGTCCTCAAACCCCCAGTTTTGTTTTGCTATTCAGAGTTTTAGGAATTGACTATAGTCATGGAAAATACTGTTCTGTTTTGTGGAGGGATATTTTTTCTTTTTGTATAGGAAAAAGGAGAACACAACCCTCATGACTCTTAACTGTGTTGCAATGCCTCCAGTAGTTCAATTTGGCAAGATAACAAAACCAGTGCACGACTTAAAAGGTAATTAATGAGAAAAAATATTTTTAAATGCCATGCTGATTAATTTTTTTTTTTTTTTTTTTTTTTTTTTTTTTTGTAATTGAACCTTTTTTCAACAAAACCCAGGGTTGCAGATCAGGTACTCATGTTCAGGTCTGCCCTTCAGTGATGTGAGTGTACTAAATGGCAGATGGGAATGTTGATGATTCACTGAGTATATTTATGTGTCAACACTGCCTCACCAGAAAACAGCTTACCCAGAGGGATATGGAACTTAAAATTTGTTTTCAGTGCAGCCTGCTCTGTAGTACAAATACAGGGAGCTCTTGCTGTGAGAGGACAGATGGGAGAGCCCTCTGTGATGCCTGTCTGAGCGCCTGAGAGGGTGATCTTTGCCTTTCTGCTGCTCTCTGTGCATTCTGCCCTTGCAGCCACGGCTAATAACAGCACCCACAGGCTGTGCTGGTTTTGGACATCCACTGCCAAGTCAGCCTCTGTTCACTGTGATGTGGTTTGTCTGACCTGGGAGTTCTCACCTGTGTGTGGCCACTTCCCTCCTCCTGGCAGAGATGAAAATATTCTCTGCTATGGAAAACTGCTGGGAGCTTGACATCCTCTTCCTGCTGTAAATCTTTGACCACTTCCAGCAGCTCCAAGGCAGCCCAGGGAGAGGTTGGCATTGACCACCTCAAATACTCTGCTATGCAATCTGAATAAATTTGAAAAATGCCACTTTTAATCTCTTGAGCTTTTCCTTTCAGCTGCTTCTCTGCAATCATGATAGCCATAAATCATGTTTAGCCTAATCTCATTCCTCATTTTTATTTTTAGTATATGACTCCAGGAAGTGTGGCTTAAAAAATAATTTTAAAAAGTGCCAAATGCTCAGTAAAATCTGTCCTTCCAAAAAAACATAAAAATCTGTCTTTTCAACAGTATTGTTTAGCAATTCAATTAGTTTTGGTTGACCTTCAAATGCCCAGTCTTGCTGGGCTGTGCCTGACATTTTGCCATTCAAGGAGTAAAGGATTATCAGCACAGGAATTTAACGATGGCTTTGCAAGCCAAGTGGCTGCCACTTCATCCTGTGGGAGGGACTGGGGCAGCACTTGTGTGACTTGCAGTCAGCAAAAGTTGATGGCAAATTACCAATTTAAAATTTTATCACTGTAATTATCACCTATTTTATTTCCTCATCTCCTCCCTTTAGAAGAGATAAAAAACCCAGCATTCTTGTTGTGCTCACAGAAATGATTACAAGTAATAATGTTATTTACTTAGTACAGTAGATCATGTAAATAGTGAGATCGCATGTGAACAAAAACAGAACTCATTTTGTCCTTTATCTTTCCTTCAGGAAGACTTTGACCTGTAAGTTGTAAAGAAGCTGTGGAGCAGCCTGGGTCAGTCCCAGCAGCTCAGCTGTTGGAGCAGTGATTCATTTGTACCCATTCTCAGTTCCAGCTGTGGTGCTGATAATGAAAAGCTGACAGCTGAAGGGCAGAGGTGGAAAGGACTTTGTCCAGCAAGACAGCAGCAATCTGCAGCTGGGCTGGGCTGCTTGAGATGTAATTTGTTCACCAGTGATTTGATTACACAACAGTCTGCATGGAATCACAAGCCATTCACAGGATTTGAATTCCTAAACAGAATGTAGACAAAAGTTTCCTTTAATGTAAGACAAATCCCTGTAATGCTGTAGTAGGGGGGACACAGGGCACAGGATCTCTGCCACAGCTCTGTGTTGGGCTGCTGTTAAAATCAGGTGCATAATTCATGCTCAGCAGAGGCAGTTGAGACCATGACTCATTTGTGCCTCTCTAAAATATTAAACTTCCAGGCCACTTCAATTACAAGCCTGGCAAGACATACAACCTGATACAGTAAAATATTTATCTGTGTTACCCAGGTAATGGCAAAAGAATCCAGTCATTACAAAGAATGCTACTTGTGATTAATTATTTAATTAGTTTCTTTAATCATTTTGGGCTGCCTAGGAGTAGAAAGAGCTGCAGTTGCATGGACATTTCACTTACTAAAGTATTTTGGAGATGCACAAAAGCTTTGCATCTTCAGGAATATAAACCTTTAAGGTATTTGTGCATGTGTAAGCAAGTGTTAGTCTGAAGGAGGGTGAAAGTTAAAAGAAACTGGACAAACTTAACCTTCTGTAATAGCAAAGAATAAAGATGAATTCTAAAAGAGAATTTGAAAAAGATCTCAAGGTATTTTGAGTTTTGAGGAGGGGGAAATACTAACAGTGCATTTAATAAATGCACTCAAATGTTAAGCACATGTTAAGTAATGAAGATCTCCTGATGAGAGACTAATTTAAATGTTCTTGATGATTAGGTGTAATGTAACAGAATTAGTGCTTCCAAACGGCTAAAATGAGAACCTGGTCCATGAGCTTTCTTTTTAATCTAGATGGTAGCAAGAGCTAGATTTCACATCCATTGTATCACAAGTTCAAAATTCAATTTTTAGTGTTTATCTAGGCAGCCCTGTAGAGCTCTGTGTGCAGACAACAGATGTACTTAGCAGTGGACTTTGCCTGGAACTGCATCCATGCAAATGTCTCTAAATGTGAAACTGTAGAGTGCACTGAAAAATCTGAGTGTTCCAGCTCATGTTTCCCTGCATAATGAAGTCACTGACTAGCATGATCAGATTATAAAAAGTCATCTTTGGTGTTTATATAATTCCTAGGTTCAGCTGAACTATTTTTAATCAGGAATTCAATTGTTTATCTTGTATGTTCTTTTATATCCTTTCATCCTGCATTTGCATACATTGTGATGACCTTTTGTGGAAACCCTGCAGGATTTTTATAACAGTTCAGCTGAAATTCAATGTGAACTCCATCAGCTGTTCCAGGCCGGGTAGGATCTCAGCAACACAGCTCACAGGGTGAAGAGCTTCTGTGAACAAGGGTACAGAGAGTTTTTCTGTGATACTCATTGCTTTTCTACTGGAACAGAATGTTCATCCATTTCTTTTGGAAGGATATTTCATTTTTCATCTGTTTTTAAAGATGCTGACCAGAGACTGTAGGGTTTTGGCAGCTGCTGATCTCTGAGCTGCAGCATTGCAAAACTAAAATTGCAAGATTTATCTTTCTGTTTTGAACATAAAGTCAAGTAGTGTTTTCTAAGGCCTCTGGCAAGTACTGTTGTGGAATGACTGCTCCTGGGTGTGTTGGTTACAGCAGCGGTTTGCAAATCTTCCTGATGTTCTGCAATGATTGAGGCTTCTGCAGAGTGTATTTGAGCAAGCTTGATCAACTTTTCCCCCTGCAATCTATTGCCTTGATTTTGCAAATTCACCAGTGGATTCTACTCAGTTGTGTCTTCACTCAGCTGCTAGCTTGCACTTTTTCATCCATATCCTCAAGACATAATCCACAGCTAACAGGTCATCCTGCACAGCAGTGCTTGCACCCAGTCCTTCCAAACACACCCTTGGATTCTTTCTTTAACTCCCTGAAGTTACCTTTGCAAAAGCTGTGATGGTTTGAGTTTCTGTCAGAGGAAGAGGAGCAGAATGAGCTGGGCAGTGCTGTTCATATGTCCAGTACAGATCACCCTGGCTGCTTTACACTCAGAGGCAGCCTCAGCCTGACCATGTGTCAGGGCTGTTCCCTTCCCTCCTCACCTCTCACATGGAAAACTTAGTGGCCAGGAGCAAGTGTGAAGGTGTCTGGCAGCATAATGAGTGGCAGAGATTCCTCACCTGCAGTGAGCCTTTCTGCTGTAGATTTGGACACGTGTAATTAATGTTTGCTCACAGCCCCAGCTGCTGCCATCTAGGAGAGGGAGCCCAGGGAATGTTTTTGTGCACTCCTCTAACGACTGATGTTGGTCTAGGTTTGGGATTGGTTGGCTGGGGGTGTTGTTTGTTTGTTTTTTATGTGCACCACATCCTTAGGGGAGAGATGATCAATATTTGAGGAATGTAACAACTCCTATATTACCTCCAGTTGGAGACAGAAGTTACCACAATGAGAGTGTGTGTTGTAGGGAGTGGAATGTGCAATATAATTTACATAGTCCAAATTACTGGCCTCCACCCCAACCTGAGACAGCAATAGCTGCTGTGGAACAAGAAGGTGTCAAGCCTCTGTTTCCATTCCTCCCTGCCTTCAGGAACAGAAAGAGCTTATCACTGGGCATGGTAGATACTCCTGGAATATCGGAGACATTGCCCTGGCCAGGGCTGCTCCCTGCCAAGTTGGCAGCTGGTAATCTCAGGCACCAAGATAGTCTGGAATTCAAGTACCACCCCATGGTATGTCCTGTTTCTTCACCAGTCAGGCCTGAGAACCCTTACTAACAAGCTCTCACAAATGCAACATAATTTGTTCTTCAACTGTTGTTTATTTTTGTGTTCATCTCTGGTAGCTTTGCCTTGAAAGAAAGAATCTAACTCAGTCATCACTAAGTATTAACAGTGAAAAAGACGATGCAAGGCTGGGTTTGGAAGCAAATTCCTTGGAATACACAAGTACAGAGAAGACACCATGAAAGAGTAGGTTAAATACTCAAGCCTACACTCTGCTGTATTGAGCTCTTTCTCCAGCATATCACTGCTTTGATCCACACTTACAGTTTGCCAATCAAGACACATTTTATGACAAGATAACGTTTTGCTTACTTTTGCACATTCTTGTTCTGGCTGGGACTTTCTGCTTCTCTGTAAATGTTTGGCCTAAAAGGTTTGAATTAATGTCTTCACTTTAGACAGATGCTGCCATTTAGAAGTGTTATCTGAAAGACATGCAATTAATTCTTGACCTCAATTAACTCAGTACACCATTCTCAGAGCTGTGTGTGATAAGCAGTTATGGTCCTATGATACTGAATTTGCTGTGATGTATCATTCAGCACTACCACAAGGCACATCTTGTTTGATAATTTTTCACAGCCTCAACACATCAGCCTGTTCTTCATTCTCCTTCCTCCTGCCTTCCAAAACTTGTAGTGGCTTCCACTGATGTCTCAGTCTTGACAATTTGAAGTGGAAGCAAGTGGAAAGATCTGAGTTCTGCCAATAATGAGACTTCATTTATCAATCTCACAGCTGAATTTAATGCCATTTTTCAAGCCCCAAAGCTGGGGATGGATCCCCACCTGAACAACGTGGTGAGTGTCTTGCTCAGGGCCTCCAGTTGCCCTTGGAAACCTTGGGGCTGGAGAGCAGGGAGGTGACAGCTGGGACTTAAGAGAAACTGGCATTTCAGACAGTGTGAGATGAGGCACAAAACATTCAGCCTCAGCCTGGGCCACACTGGATTGACAAGGGGGTGCAGGGCTCCAGAGGAGCTCAGTGGAACTGGGACTACTGATACTTCCATATGGAGAAAAAGGGGTAAGAGTCGAGCAGATAGTTGAAAGGGTTTTTATCTTCCACTTGCATCACTTCTGTTTGACAAAGGGAGTTTCTGTTATGCTTTTACTTTCCTCAATATTTTTTTTTAAATACATAGCCTTACAAAAATAGTATTACAGTTATAGCTATCATTAGGAAACTGTAGGATTTTGAAACCTTACTTTAGTTTCTTTGTTCCTTTTTGTTGACTTAGGCTGAACAAATCAAACTATGTAATCCCTAGTGGATTCATCCATGCCATTAGGATTGCTTTTCTTAGCCACAGTTAAAAATGGTGTAATGGGTTTTACAACATTTTATTAAGTTGAAATGCATCAATAACACTAATGATAAACATTTGTGGTATTTCAGGAAGAACGATTTCCAGCTCTTACTGCACATGCCAACCTATGGAGCTTTTGGGCAGCACATGACTGTGTGGCATGAAAATAGGAAGTAATTGTCCCTTACAAACATGTTAGTGCTGTGGCACAGATTAAGGGAACTGGTCTTGGATGTCTGTGGTAAAAAATACATAACAGCATTTCTATCATCTAGATAAGAGCTCCTCTTTGACTGTTGACTGTTGCCCAAGTCTGTGCTGCTGGCTGGTGTAAATCAGGATAAAGTGGTTTGGATTGGCTGTAGGGAGGACAGGAATGGGCTTTATTGTTGATGCCAGTCATAGGACAGGGTGTGGTGCCTCCTCCCTTCCTCTCCTGCTGAGCACATTGGGCCTGGCCAAGGCTTAGGGTGAAAAACTTAATATGAAACTACAGCCAAGGTGTATAAGGGTTTTCTGGAATCCAGCCTTCTCCTGCATCCATGGAAAAAAGGAGGCTTCAGTTAGGACCTAACTGTGGCCTTGCAGTACCTGAAGGGAGCCTGTGAGAAAGATGGAGAGGGACTCTTCACAAGGGCATGCAGTGACAGGACAAGAGGGAATGGATTCAAACTAAAGACAGCAGGTTTAGATTGGATATTAGGAGGAAATTCTTTCCTGTGAGGGTGCTGAGGCTCTGGCACAGGCTGCCCAGAGAAGCTGGGGATGCCCCATACCTGGGAGTGCTCAAGGCCAGGTTGGATGGGGCTCTGAGCAACCTGGTCTAGTGGGAGGTGTCTCTGCACAGAGCAGAGGGGTTGGACTAAATGGTCTTTAAGGTCCCTTCCAACCCCGGCCATTCTGTGGTTCTGTGATCTTTCCCTGTAGGGAAAAAAAAACACACAAAAACCCCCCAAACAGGATACCTTTTAATGCTTAACTGATAGTGTTGTCTACCTTAATTAATGATTACTCATTAACCAGTGCCAAGAGTATCTTTAACTGAAGTTTTCCCAAAGAAATGATTAATTGCTGTTAACAGTGGACATCAGTATTCTGCATTCAGCAGAGAGTCTGCAACTGTGTTTTTCAGGCAGGTAGCAAGGCTGCAGAGGATGTGGGCAGCTTGGATGCAAATCATGGTGTGACTTCTCCTTTTGGATTTCCTTGAGCTTGTGCAAAAACTGTATAAACAGCTTGCACCATGGAAGTGTTCATGACCTTCTTTGGGTAACCAAGTTAAACATAGTCTTGAGGAAGCTCAGCAAAACAGTTGCAAAGCTGCATATGGCATCATAAGACAAGGAGGTTGCATGCTGTGCTAAACTGGGAGAGGGAAGATGAGGAGTATTTCAATAGATCTCTGTCCTAATCAGATTTCAGAGATGGTATTTATTTTACAATACTGGCTTCCTGTAAATGTACAGTGGACTTTGGATCAGACCTATTAGTTTGTCCCCAGGTCTTCAGTCTGCTCAAATAGGATGGATCTTTGAACTTTGACCAGTGCTGTTTGAAATCACTGGAATTCAGCACTTGGACAAACAGACTCCCCCACAAAGGCAGCTGTTGTTGTTACATTGGACTCCCTACTTTCTTTTTCAACTCAAAAATCACCACTTCCTGAAACATCAATATTAATTTTAGATTGTACTGATATAGAATTCAACAAACACAAGAAGGATAAAGTAGTGTGAATAACTCTTTTATTTTGTAACAAGCTGTTCACTAGGGATTGAAGTGTGATAATCACATTTAATAACAGCGATAAGTATTTATTTAGTTCTCTTGTATTTATGGTTTGATCTACAAACACTGACATTGTATTAAGAGTTTACCAAACCCAAGTAGGTCAGTCTGGTAAATGCTGACTTGAAGTGAACTTGAGTGAAAATAAGAGCTTCATCTGATCTTTATGCAACATATGAACTTCATGATCAGGACCATACAGCATAGTGCTTAATTTGCCAGTACAGATGGAGAGAAATATTAGAGATTAATTCAGGGCTGTCAAATTCCTGTTTTTCCTATATATATTTTTTAAAAATGGCTAATCACAAAACAGTGTGATAACTAGAAAATGTTAGGAGTCCCATCTGCCTAAAACCAGGTTGGCTTCATCTCTGTGTTTGTAGCAGGCTTCCTTATGCAAACTTAATGGGTTTACAAAAAAATCTTGCAAAGTGCAAGCTTATATATAATCAGCATGTTATCATTGCCTGAAGTAGTGAGATTCTGTAGATGGGATTGAATTAAATCCATGTTATGGACAAAAGATTTCATAACCAAGCAAACAAAGAGGTAAAAGATTAATTAGCTGGAGTAACTCTAGAGCTCCTTTCTTTCAAAAATGCCAACAAACCAACACAAAACAAGATGCCACAAAAATCAAAAGCAAACCCTCAGCTCAAACCTACCTTGGTGACAGCAGTGTCAATGGGGTGAAGAAAACACCCATGGAACTGAGATGAGGACCCAGCTTTGTTGTCAAAGCTGCCCACTGACTGACACACACGGAGCAAGGTTAAAAACATTCCACAGAGCAGCAAAGGGAGTGCTGCTTACTGACCACCTGGCTGCATTGTGCTGTATCTGTTACCCATCTTTAATAAGAGGCCTCTGTCAAAGTCTTCAGTTTTGCTTTAATGTGAAATCATACACCTCAAAACACCTGAATTATTCAGCTCACAATTACAGGGGCTGCTATGGAGACTTTATTACAGTATGAAAAGGCATTGCAATAGCAGGAACAGCCTCTCTGGTTTTTAAGATTATATTGATTTGGCCAACTGTGAAATACATTGAGTAACCTTACCAGGTCTGCATATGAGTTACAGAACACGTAGCTGCAATATGAGGCCCTATATTAATCATATGCTGGACCAAGAGTAACCCCAAAAATGATAAATATGATGTGTACATCTTATGTAAAACAGATTGAAATGGAAAATCCAAGAGTAGCATTGTGTGAAGGTTAACAAGCTCTGCCTAAGAGAAAAATTATGAAATTTGCACAGAGCTGGTAGAAGAAAGGGAGCAATGGCTAAATCTGCCTCACCTTCTGCTAGTCTTGACTAGCTGGCAAGTTGTTCCAATGGGATATATTCTGGGTTTTGCTGTCTTACAAATGGTGAAGGTTATGAACAAGATGACTGCACTGTTCTTAACAGCTCCAAAATTCCTTGATTTGCTCCTGTTCTACTGCAGAAAGAATAAGTACATTCAGATATTAATGTGCCCAAATTCTTTTGGGAGATCAAGATAGCCTTCACTGAAACATCATCTGGCTTTGTCCCCCTCAGCAGCTTATCCTTAGAGCATCTTTAGACCCTCTGTGGTGGCAGTAGTACAGATGCTGGTTATCACACACAAAGGAAATAAATGCATCCAAACCCAGTTAAAAACAAACCCTTGACAAACATCCTAAATAACAGAGTACTTTTAAATATTAGAACATAATCTACACCTGAAAAGTTTATGAACTATCACTTTTTTATGTGTCCATACCCAGTAAATCTATTTTGACACTGCCTTGGACTCAGCAAACAATTAGAAAGCACGTGATAAATAAAAGTTAGGTATTAAATGGGACAAAAATACCTTCCCATAGAGAACGCCCAACTATGCTGGCCAATTAAATTGAGCAGCAGTAATCCACCAGATGAGCTCCATCTGAAATGCAGAGCAGGGAGGATGCAGTCCACGTTCTTGACAATCTCACTATATAAAGACCCAGTTTGACGCAGGGCTCAGTAGATGGAGTGATGGGACCACAGCCAGCCCCAGCATTAGACACAGCAGTCTCTTCTCTTCCCCAGCATTTTTGTACACTGGTATTTTTATATCCTGATTTTGTGTAGCTGTGTCTTCCATGTTGCATGGCCTCCTTGGCTTGGTTTGCTCTGAGAACACCCCAGAAGCTGTGTGTCAAACTTTAATTTTTACTTTATGTTGGACAGAGCTTCAAGCATTGCACTGGAGTTGCCTCACTGGAGCCAGAGTTTCTTCTTCTGTCTGTGTCTAACTGTATAAAATTCCCTTGGGCAAAATTACAAATGCAATAATGCCTGGTTATAAAATGTTTACTTGGTCTCATTTAGGCTTACAAAAATTTTGGAATGAAATATTAACTTAAAGAGCTATGTAACAATCCAACTTGCATCATATTTAATGATTCCTGGTTAAAAAAACAAACAGCCAAACAAACAACATCCAAAACCCATTTCAGGTCAAATGCTGCTACTTCAATGCTTCAACTTTTTATTCACTCAGGAAAAAATACATTTTGTTTAGTCTGTCTTACACTAGAGATAAAAAATGGCCTTAAAACAACTCAAGACCTTAACCTGGCATCCTGCAGTCTTGTTAAATGAGCACTGTCTAAGATCTGATGTCAGCTGAAGCTAGTAGAAGGGAGAAGAAAAGTGTGCATTTATCAGGAGCCTGGAAGTTTTGGTCATGTTTGTGATGTTTCCTCTGAGGCCTATAATTTTTTTAACACGAAAAACTTAGCCTTTCATCCAAAGGTTTAAGTATTAGAGAAAATGAGCAAAAATGACAACTCTGTGTGCTAGAGCCAGGGGAACTGGCAAGGCTGCAGCTGGCTCATCTTGGTGCAGGGATCTGGAAGTGCAAGCAAGGGAAGGGAACTTATCAGGGGGCTGAGGTTCAGTTAAAGCCTTTTTGCATAAATTCAGGAATGTGAAATGTGGTAAAGTCAATGCCACAATTTACTTCCTTTTTAACTGCTGCTTCGTGTTACCCTGAAGTGTCCTTAAAAGAATTAGAGTACAAACAAAAGCATCTTTGACCAAAAGGTCAAATACGCTGATAACATTTACTTCCTGGAGAGAAATGACAAAAGGCAAGTGGCCTGGGTTTTATGTTTGTGTGTGATAAATGAAAGTGAGCCTTCAAAGGAACTTGTGTGTCTGAAAGATTGCTGAAAATAGATCTTGTAAGAAGCATGGCTGCTGTTGGGTGACTGCAGGAAAGAACATGGGATTCTCTTGCCACTGAAGTTCAAGGGACTTGGACAAGCAGGGCTCCTCCTGAGGTGCAGCTGGTGGAGATGGAGTAACTGATACTGCCCTTTAAATCTGAGAATCTCCTTGGAGAATGGAAGGATCTTGCCTTTCTCACAGAGGTTGCAGTAGAAACTACTGTTACAGAGTATTTTGGAAGGTTTAACTGTTGTAATGAAAATGTTAAATGTTTTGAAGACAGTAATGCTAAAAATCCTTCACACTGGGGTATTTGACACTGCAAAGCAGCTCAGAATTGAAGGTTAAATGTAATTTTTTTTTTTCCATATCCTAAAACTTCCTCCCTTTTGTGCTTTTGTGTGGCTTTATCTTTTTTCCCCTTTGTTCATTGCAGATTATAGAAAACATAGGTTCTTGATGCTTCTTTAAACCGTGACTTTTCCAAACCTAATGCTAACTACTTATTTCACTTGAGATACTTTCTGTATTTATGTTCCCTTGAGAATATTCCATATTTCATATTATGCATCTTCCAGCAGCCTGTGCCCTGCATGTTCCCATCTCTGTAGTTCCTCATGGCAATTTAGTCTTCTTCCATGTTTTCTATCATGCTCTCTTTTTAAAATAAAATTTTAGCTAATTCCCCAAGTAGCCAGCTGTTTTTTTCTGAGAGGCTGGAAGCAGTAGCTGTTTTCTGCTCTGTAGAATTTCTGAGATTTCTCAGAAAATTTATTTTTTTGTCCTTGCTGTCTGTATGACAGAGATTATGATTTGTAAAAGGCCATTTTGTTTTTACAGTTGTCAGCATGTGAGTGCATGCTCCTAACCCTTTCTGCTCCAACCACATGGCATCTGCAGCTTCAGTTTGCTGCAAGGAGAGCCAGCAGGGAGAGCTGATTGAATTTGGTCGTGACAAATGAGCAGCTTTTGATTTGCTCAGTCACTTCTGGAAGGGCACCCAGACATGAGACATGTTACCTTCTTCAAAGGCCTCTGAGGAGTTTGTGGCTGGCACCTGACTGGAATCAGAGCCAGAGCTCAGGTCCAGCCTGTGCAGTAAGCTGAGTGCTCCTCTGGACAATTGTTAAAGCAGCCAAACACAACAGATGTTTGTTTGTTTGTTACTGTGTCACATCCACACCTCTAACATGTGCTCAAGCCCAGCCTTCTTCTGTGTTTGTGGCCTGTGGGTTTTTTAGAAAGGTAAGTGGGACACAACTCCAATATTTATTTATTTGCTCCAGCAATTGTTGACATTGGTTAATGACCTAGTTTAACCAATGTTCATATCCGTAGCACATTAAAATGTATTTTTACAATGATCAATAGTGACATCCCTGTCAGTATTTCTGTGAGGCTGAAAAGAGACGTTATAGGCAGGGTATTCAGTCAAAAAACATGTAAACTTTAGAGAAATTATTAAAAAGGCCATAAAGTGAGAGCTGCTTATATTAATACTTTGCCCTTTTTTTTGCATTTATAGTAGTAAAAAGACAAACTATATATAATGAAAGCTCAGAGATTGAGGAATGACTTCCAGAAAATAGAATTTATTTTTCTTAAAATCGAAACCAAAAATCACTTGTGATACTTCTGGGCTTCAGAGTTACTGACCAAATAAAAATTTGCTGCTTTTAGTTGTCTCCTTCTTTTTGTTTGCAGTAATGGCACACATGTAACTTGGTAACTGGAGAAAGGATTCTCCAGAGGCTCAGACTGGGTGGCGCAGCTGCTTGTCCAGAGCAGTGGGGTTATTTCACACTTCCTAGGACTGGGCTGTCCATGGGAAGGCCAGGAAATGAGGAATAGGGGTGGGTCTTTGCTAGGAGCTCATTCAGCAGAATGCTAAACCACAGCTTCCTAAGCTCCAAGGCAGTCACTGACAAAGAATGAATGCTTTGTACAGCTGCTTCCCCATGTGCAATTCCTTTCTGCAGGATAAATTGCCTAATTCATTACTTGTCTAACATCATTTCTGCAGTCCCTCATTGGATGCATCAGGCTTCAGAATAGTGTTCCAAACTGTGCAGTGGGAATAAAATTAAGAGACTTTAAATTTTCTAAAAAATTATTATCATAAATATTTTTAATCTTGGAATGATACATAATCTAAGCTTCATTTTGCTGTTTGATGTAAGAAACCTAAAATGTATCCTTAATAAAAGCCTAAAAATTGTCCTTTTTTCTATCTGAGAATTTTGGAGCAAAATTTTGCTGAGAATAACCTCAAGTGTATGCCCAGAGTTGTTTGTATGAGATATATGGAAAAAAAACCCCAAACCAACATAAAACTCAAGTTCTACTGATGCTGGTAGCACTTCAGAACAGCTCAAGCCGACTGCATAATGATTACTGAGCACAACTGTCAGGTTTAACCTAGGAATAAAAATAACACAGGCAAAAAAATGCCCAGACTTGGAAACACTTATGCAAGATGTGTTCTTTTTGTCAAAAAGGTCAGAAGTTTAGTGTTGTTTTGTTTTTCTCAAATAGAATATGATGGTATTATTTGGTTATTTGCATTTTTAAGTTCTCAAATTAAATTTATCTGCAATAACAACTTTGTTTGCTTCCTGGAATAGAGGTTGGGATTTAATTTTGTTGATGGTACAGTCATCTCTGAAGCCTCATTGTCTAGGAAACAGTAGACTAGCTTTACACATAGTATGGGAAACTGATATGTTTTTCAGTCCACATATTACAATTTGAACTTTTTTTTCTTTTTTCAGCACAAGAGACCTTCTAACATATCTCCTTGTTAAGGTGTTTTCAGCTGCTGCTCTTCCTTAGCAACGCAAGCAGAGTTAAAATCACTTGCAAAGCCATTCTGCTCAGTGTTTTAACAGCTCAAGGAAGCAGGGGGAGCAGCCTGGTCAGGCCAGAGAGCTGATGGAAGTCTGTGCTCTTCCATGGCCTCTTCAGGGGTTACAGAGAGGACAGGAGCAGAGCTGTGTCTGACAGGCACAGCGAACAGACAAGAGGCAACAGTCCTGTATCACCACAAGGGAAGATGCAGTTACACAGAAGGCAAAACAGCCTCACCCTGGAGTGGTTTTGTAAAGGTGCAGGTTCTCTGCATGGGGCTGTCAAGTCTCTGCCCTCAGCTGCTTCTGTGCTGGCATCAGGTGTCTCTGTAGGCTGGAGACCATCACAGAGTTGCTTTGGAGGTAGATAATGTTTGTGGCTGCTGGGCAGGGATGAGAGAGAAGGAAGAAGACTGGAGAAGTAGAGCTATAAAAAGCACACACAAGGCACTCAGGACAAGACAAAATGCACTGTTGCTGTCTGGGCCCAAAGGGCTTTTCTGGTGGTGCTGAGGGAACCTGTGGAGCATCCTCTCCTACCTTCCCCGATTGCCCAACTTTAACCAAACATCAAGGGTGGGGGGGAGTGGTGGGGCCCAGCCATGCTGCTGCCTGCTCACAGAACCACAGTTATCCGGGATGCACAGCACTGGTTATCCCATCCAGCTCCCTGCCCTGCCCAGGACACCGCCGGGAGTCACCCCGTGTGCCTGCCTGGGAGTGTGCTCCGAACTCGGCTTGAGCTCTGCCAGGCTGGGTGCGGTGATCACTGCCCTGGGGAGCTGTTCCAGTGCCCAAACACCCTCTGGGTGCAGAGCCTTGTCCTGACATCCATCCTAAACCTGCCCTGACACAGCTTCAGGCCATTCCCCGGCTCGTCCCGGTGTCTCCCCGCCCGGCCCGGGACGGGCGCTGAGGGCAGCCGCTGCCTGTGCCCCCTCCGCGGAGCGCGGGCCGGCCCGGGATGCGCTGCGGCATCCGTCCCGATGTCTGTGTGTCTGTCTGTCTGTGTGTGTGTCTGTGTGCGCGTCGGTGTGTGAGTGAGAGCGGGACGGCGCGGGGGCTGTGCGCTGCCCGGCGGGGGCGGCGCTCGCTGCAGCGCCAGCCCCGCTCCCGGGCGGTCAGGGCGGACGCGGCGGGGGCGGGGAGCGCGGCCCCAGCGCCCGGCATGAGCCCGCGGCGGGGGCTCGGAGGCGGCGGCGGTGCCGAGGTACGAACCCCCGCCCCCGGCAGGTGCAGGGTCCTCCCCCCGCCCGCGGCACCGCCTGCCCTTGCGGGGCCGGGGCTCGGCGCGGTCCCGCCCGCGGAGCGCCGAGCCGGCAGGGAGGGGAAGGGTAAGCGAGGGGAGGGGAAGGGAACGCAAAGCGAAGCAGAGCGAAGCGTGCCAGGCCCGGCCGCGGGCGCGGGAGAACCGAGGTGAACCCGCGGTCTGCGCCTGCCCGCCCGGCCCGGCGCTCCCGCCTCCCCCGCGCTCACGCCGCCCGCCCCCCTCTCCCTCCGCAGGGAGCCGCAGGGCGAGCAGCGCTGCCGCGGCCGGGCCAGCCTCCGCCGGGTCCATGAGCCGCCGCCAGCCGCCGCCGCCAGCCCACACCGCCGCCGCCGCCGGGCCCAGCTCCCCCAGCCCCGCCGCTTCCGCCGCCGCTCCGCCGCCCCGCCGGAGGTGAGTCCCGGGGCCGGGCCGCCGCCTCCCCGCCCCGCGGGCCCGGGCTCCTGTCAGCCGCGCCGGGGCGGGGGAGAGGCCGCCGGAGCGCCCGCCGCCTTTGCGGGGAGGGGGAGCTGGAGGGCGGCCGGGAGCACGCGTGAGTGCCCCGGGCCGGGAGTGCGGGCTGGGCTGCCCCGGAGCCCGGGCACGGAGGCGGCGCCGGCCGGAGGTCGCGCCGGAGCGTCCGTGCCTACCCCCGGGCGGGGGTCGCTGCCTGCCCGGGGACCCACGGCCGGAGCGGGAGCGGGTTAGGGCCGGGGCCGGGCCGGGGACACCCGCGCCTCGCCCCCTCGGGCTCCGCTCCCCTGGCACCCTGTTGTGCTGTCCCCACTCAGAGAGAGCTCCCTGTGCCACCGTGGTTTTGCTGTCCCCTCTCAGGGAGAGCTCCCTGTGCCACCGTGGATTTGCTGTCCTCACTCGGGCAGCCCTCCCTGTGCCACCGTGTTTTTGCTGTCCCCTCTCAGGGAGAGCTCCCTGTGCCACCGTGGATTTGCTGTCCTCACTCGGGCAGCCCTCCCTGTGCCACCGTGTTTTTGCTGTCTCCACTCGAGGAGCGCTCCCCGTGCCACCTTGGTTTTGGTGTCACCACTCGAGGAGCTCTCCTGGTGCCACCTTGCTGTCCCTCTCTCCGCAGGACGGTCCCGCTGTGAAGAGCATGGCCGTGACTGTAGAGAAGGCCCAGAAGTTGGGCTACACCTGCCTGAAAGCACTCCTCAGGTTCGCTTTTATGGTCGCCAATAACCTGGTTGCTATTCCGTCCTACGTCTTGTATTTAATTGTGCTGCAGCCTCTCCGAATATTGGACAGCAAAAGCTTCTGGTATATCGAAGGAGTGTTATTTAAATGGCTTTTAGCTATGGTGGCTTCCTGGGGCTGGTGGGCAGGATACACAGGTAAGAATGTCTTTTTAATTTAAAACATACTAATGTGTTAAAAGACTGTTTTGATAAGGGGATGTATAGGGGAATATCTGAATGTAGTAAATATACAGGATGTTCTTCTTTCAATTGTCTTACAGATGTGTTTCTGGGTTGAGATGCTGTGTACTGAAACATTTTTTAAGTCATAGCTAGAAACTATATATGTTTTAAGAGGTTTGCAGTCAGTATTTTGTGCTAGTGAAATGGGAAATATGCCTTCTCCTTAGTATCTTGATCACATTATTTTAGTGTTTCACGAAAAAGATACATCTCCTCAGAAGAGAGTTGGTTCGTACTATGCATGTAGCTAGTAGAACTAAACTTTTCTTATATTAAGTGGGTGCATCTCTAAATCATCTCCCCTTAGAAGGATCAGGAGCCAAGGCTGAGAAGTTTGACACAAAGCTCGTGTCAGAAGAGTAGGTCTTCTGCTCCTTGCAGCAGCGACTGTCTTTTGTGCCGTCTCAGAAGGGAGGGAAGCAGAGGGAACCTCTTTCATTCGAGTAGTGATACGGAATATTTCCCAACCCTACGACTCTTCATTTACTGTTAGCAGAGCTAATTACAGTATCTGTAGGGGTTTTCCCTCTGCATGCTTGCTTTGTGGTTATTTCTGAACTTGTTTTTGCTCGTTTAGTATTCATAGGCTCATCAAGGTGATGGACTGAACTGAAATATTAAGGAAGGCTCTGGTCTTGTCCTCGAATGCACTGATTTTCATCCTGGCTACTGCACTTCATGAAAAAACCAGCCATCAGTTCTTTGTACGAGCTTTGGAAAGGGAAGAAATTAATCTATTGAGTGCAAAGTGTGAGCAGCCCTCCTAAAATTCTTTCCTTCTCTTCTGCCCAGGCTGCATCTGCAGGTCTTGTGTAAACAAGAAAAACAAGGAATGGCAGCAGCCAGCTCTGGAGTCTGGTCAGACTCCTGATTAGTCAGAAAGTCAGTGCTGGCCCAGACGGAGGCTTGTTAGGCAACGAGAGCTGACGCCTCAGTGCCAGTGTGGCTTTTGGTGCCCTGTCCTGTGCCTTTCCAAGATGCACAGAGGTTCTGTGGATACTCTAGGTGAGCTTTCCATGCTTTTTAAGGACATGGTGGCAGCAGCAGCAAGCTGGACTCTGATCTGTCGGGCCAGAGCTGTTGCAGCATTGCACTGCTTCAAAATGCCTTGCCTGGTACGGCTCAAGCTTATCCAGAGATGCTGTTTAAAGGCCTTTTTATATGTTTGCTCATTAAAAGAAGTCCACATGGTGTTTGCAGTGGCAGGTACACTTGTAAAAGTCTGCTTTATGTCATAAAGCACACAGGCCTTCCAGCAGGAAGGAGTGACTTTCAAGGTGTCTTGTGTACTATTAATTGGAAATGGGAAAGTTTATGGCCATAATGGTGATGTTAAAGTCATGCAGCTCCTGACCTCGAGGATCCACTATGTGTACTGAAGGTGCTGGTTAAAATTCATTGTCCCATGACAATTTTTGAAAGCCATTTCCTCAGGGTAGTTTCACTGCTGACTGCAGAACTGTGTGGTTTCTTTTGCCTTTTGCTTGGAAGGTGGTCTTAGCATGACTTGCATATCCTAGAATCTTCTGAAGCATCTGTTGGTTGGTGTTACGGATTTGAAATCACTTATTTTACGGTCTTGAAATGTCTTAGTATATTTGTTTGAAGTATTTACAGACTGCTATGCAGAAGTGTTTTAAGGGATGGTGTACGGGTAAGGAGGCCCTTCTTTTTGCTTTTCACTATGAAGCATGGCTTTTGGGGAGGATTTTGAGCAAATGCTTGTATGAGAGTTTAGTTTAAATGCATTTTATTTGACATTAAGTCATTAGTGTGTTTTATACTGAAATTATATGAATTAGCAAGAACAGCTTATTTCTTTGTCCTTTCTTTCACCTCATCAGTGCTCTCTACCACTTGCAGAACCGGCCTGGAAAGTGTATCTTTCTGGCTTCAAAATATGCAGACAGAGTAATCTGTGTCTTTTTCCAGATTAATAGTTTCATAAAAACCTGCCACTAGGTCCCCTGTTATTTATACAGTATGACATAACTAACTCAGAACTGAAATACTGTTTTATTGGAGTTGGTGTCCAAGACTTGCAGTGGTGCATCTGAAAGGGATATTGCTCCAGAATTCTTCTGTTCTAAATTCCAAAAAACTAAGTGAAAGGTAGGCTTCAGTATGTCCTATCTTTGCAAAAGTAAATACAAGACAATAGATATGCATGGGTTCATTGAAAAGATTGAAGTTTTTGTCTTTTAGTAGTTGGTGAACATTTTTTGTTGGTTTGTTTGTCTTTAATAGGGTAACCAGATAAATAAGTTTACTTGTCTTTTAGTTGGAGGGCGTAGTCTGCTTCAGTTGTGTTGCAAGTATATTTTAGTTCTTTTGTTTTATTTATTTTTTCCCTTTCCAAGCTTGGGTAATCTCTTGGGTAAGAAGCGACATAAATAATTTGTAATTAAGGACTTAAACTGAGCCTGCAGAATAGATTCAGGGCAGACTTTTTTTGCTCCCGTAATTTGTGTGTAATGTGTAGGAGAAAGCTCGACACCAAATTAAGAGAATATGGTGAGTGCTGCTTACCCTTCTAGGCTTTGCTGCTGTTGCATAATTGTTGGTATATTTTATTGAATATAGCTGGAAGAGCTGAGAAAGAACTCCTGAATCATGTCTGCCCTTCTCTTTCTCTGTCTAAACCTGGGGGTTTCTGTTAGGAACATAGAGGATTTATGATCACAGAAATTACCTGATCTGTGTCTGTATCAGTAGCTCTAATCTGTGCTTTTTGATAAAGGTAGGTGTTTCTGTTTGCAGATGCACTTGGTATTATGTAAAGAAATAGCATATGACTGGACAAGCAAATTAAAGAAGGGACTGGAAAAGAAATTGTAAAGGTCACTGTCATCTCCCTGATCTTTTTCTTCTTAAGATGCAAGTATGAGAGAGAACTTGTGCATAATTGCTTTACTTTGATTTTTAAAGGGCAGAGTATGATAAATATCTCTGTTGTTCTCTTGAGCTCCATAGGGTTTCTTACAAAAATGAGAACTGGATATCTTTTTATGAAGAGTGTACCGACAGTCTAGCAATGTTATTTTATTTTTATATTATTTCATAAGGGCCTTCTTATAACTCTTCTAAATCTCCTTTTTAAAGGCATTTTTAATAAATGTATTGCTCTTGTAGGAGCTGTTCAGCCAGGGCACTTGGAATCTGCATATTAGTGTGATTTGAAAGGCACCTTTGAATAATACTTCTAAATATTTTCCTGCATTTGTTGGAAGATGCATTCTATAAAAAGCAAACTCAAGAGTGCTTGATCCTTTGTTGGCAAGTACCTTTTTCCCCTGTACTATAATTTGTCATTTAATATATGAGTACACCAGATAGCACTAAATAGTGTGGTAGATGGGAGGGAGATGGAGCATATCTGTGGCGGTGAATTCTGGCGATCTCTTGCTCGCCTACAAAACTAGTTTTAAAGCAGTCATCTTAGAGATTTCATCTTCATTGGTCAAGTATTGCAGACTAAGTGTAATATCCATGCACTTAATTGAATCACCAAAAATAGGACTGCCAGAGAGAAGCTTGCTCAATTAATTACACACAGAGGAACTGTGTTGTTGCCTCTGTGCAGTCGGAATGCAGGAGTCGGTCAGAGCCCGTGATGGTGGTGTTGCAGTGTTGCAGTGAGGAGTCTCTGGGACTCAGAGCACTCAGCTGGCAGTGCAGCCCTGGCACTGGGGATGCTGATGTTCTGCTCCAGTGTGCTCCACGCAGCTCATCCCACCGTGGGAGCGGGGCTGCTGCCTCTGGCTGTGGCTGGGGAGGGGCTGCCAGGGTGAGTTGTAGCTATGATATCTTCTGAAAAATCTTTTCTTTAAGATTTTTTTCTCTTGAGAAGCTGAGAAGCCTCAAGAACAAAATGTAAACAATGATTATCTGCTGCTGTGGAATGCAACAGGTGGATCTATGGTTGGTCTCATGTGGTTGTTTCTAACTATTGGCCAGTCACAGTCCAACTGTCCGGACTGTCTCAGTCAGTGACAAGCTTTTGTTATCATTCTTTTTCTATCCTGATGAAATCTTTTCTTCTATTCTTTTAGTATAGTTTGAATATAATATATATCATAAAATAATAAATCAAGCCTTCTGAAGCATAAAATCAACATTCTCGTCTCTTCCCTCACCCTAAGACTCCTGTGAACACCATCACAGTGAGTGTCCTCTGGCTGCAGCAATCATCAGCTCTTCTGTCAGCACCAGGGGAGAGAAGCTGTGGGCTCTGCAGGCTTGTGTGCACCTGGGCAGGGGGTTTCTTCAGAACTGTGCCTGGGGTATTTCATACTCCAGCAGCAAAGAGGAGACCTTGACAAAACCTTGTGTTTCGGCCTCTCAGTGACACACAGAGCAGTATTGGATTGGTCAGTGCTGTGGGCAGGGGGAAGGGAGTAATACACCTGTTAATTCACACTAAAAACTATGAGTGCAGTGACTGTCCTTGCTGGTATAATGATGCAGTGCTTAATTAAAAGTGGACCCATCCTGTGGTGTTACTGTTCTGTGTCAGCCAGGATGGTGACTAATTTTAAAGAGTGTCTGTAAGAATTGCCAGGTTTTGTCAAGTGAGGAGAATTTCTCTTTCTGTCTCTGTTCAGACAAGTAAAGAAAAGCTGAGATTGAGATTTTGTTTTTTAGTTGTCCCCATCTCTTCTCCTCCCAAGAGATTTAGCTTTTATTGGCTGATTTATACATGTGATTAGAATGAGACCACTCTATAATTTTTTCAGCAGTCATACTTTTTTTTTTTCCTTCTAATGCAAAATCTTGTTTCCGTTTTATCAGCCAACAGCCTTAATTCCTCTAATCGTCTAAGAATGCAAATATTTTTGTCTTCCAGAGCTGTAAAAGACACAGGTGGAGTTGCTGTGACAACACTTCCTTGGTGCAGACAACATGTGCTGTCTGTGCTGCTTGTTGTGACAGGTTGGCCCCTCTCCTCGGGCAGGAAGTGCAGCAGAAGCTGAAGGACAGCAGATGAGATAAAGTAAATTTTTTGTCCCATACAAGGCAGGCAGTGTTATTTCAGGAGACCTGCCTCTAACCCTGCCATTGGTTCTGCTCTCCTCAGTTCCTAGGGTGTGATTTTTCACTGGCAGTGTTTTGCTTTTGGGTCTGGTCACTACTCTGAGGACTGGGCAGGGAGAGGCACAGGGGAACAACTTCTGGTTTGAGGTCAGGCAGTGTGAGAAATGGAGAAGGAAAATGGTTCTTGATAACATTTTCATAGAATGTGCAGAAGTACCTGATTTGACTCAGTAGATTTGGGTAGCAGAGTACTGCGCATAAACTTCTGGTTTATGCTGGGGGTGTGTGTTGAGTTTCTAGGCAATCTCTGACTTAAATTAAGCTTTTCCTTGATGTGTAGGTTATGCTGAGATCAAGCAGGAGGTTTTGCATTCATTTTGCTGTTTGTAAGAGGAAGTTTGTGTTTACCTTTGGAGCTGACTGGATAAGAAAAGGTCAGAGTTGGATGAGCTGGGGACATTGGAGCTGTTTCCACTGTGGCCTCGGAGCAAAGGCCCGTCCCAAAGGCGGCTTTGCGTAAGCGGAGGGAAGGTGTGCACTGAGCTTGGTGTCATCTTCTTTGGGCTTGTCATGTGTCTGTGCAGAGTGCTGCACAAAGGCCCTTGTCCTTTTCTAATGGCATGAGAAATCACATCAGAAACTCCCCATATCTCCTTCTGGGGACATGTGTTACAGTTACCATACTTCTTTGTACTTCATCTAATGCCAGCAAATGTAATCTAGTGTGTCAGAAGCAGTAAAGCTTGTAATTCATTTTTCTGTTGTATCATTTCACTGTAAAGGGTCATTCCAAAAGATTAGATAATGAAATATTCTCTGAGTTGATTTTTTTTTTTTCAGGAAGCTGCTGCCTCCTGGCACAAAGCTTAGAGTAAAAGCTCTCACTATTGTTTTTGTAGTTTGTTACTATTTAAGTACTTTTAAAATGTCTTGTTTGTCTGGGGTTTTTTTTCCTTTTTTTCCCCTTTTTTATAGCAGGTTAGTTTCTGTTCCTGTTTCACCTACTGTGGATAATACAAGAACTATTGCAAGCATACCAAAGCATAGTAAAGATGAAATTATTGATGAATACATACACAAAAAGGTATGATTCTATAATTTCAAGTCCAGCAATGGCTGTGGAATGCTTCTAAATTAGCTCATATGCTCACAGCCAAAGGAAAGTGAAGTTTTAGCAATTCTGGCTTCCATTCCTCCTTATAGCTGAGTTTGCTTTTTTTAGCATCTGTTTTTATCCCCCCTAGTTCATCTGGGCCTTTGTTTTTAGCATATCTATTCACATTAGTCTTCTTATTTCTCCCTTCATTACTGAAGGGGTATGACTAAGAATACCTGAGAGATGTGTCTCTGTTCTCTTTACCTTTTGCTGTTCTTTTCCTTGATGGTAGGCTTTTAGGAATCATGTGAAATAATTACAGGAAAGCTTTTGTCCAGCTCTGATTTGGATAATCTTAGAGAGTTAAATATTTTGTCCACAAATTCTTTGCAGTGAATTTTTTTTTTGCACTTGAACAGTGTCATCATGTGTATTGAAACATGTGAGAAATGATGCCTTTATGTCAAAGATGCAATTTCTCACTCTCATTTAATGTAACTAAAGCATGGAAGTTTTGGAGATTTTCAAGAAAGCTGGAGGAAAATAAAATTGAATTTTTCATGTGGAGAAGAAAACTCTTTTTCTCTAAAGTTTTGTTCTGGGAAATTACTTTTTTAGAATGAGTAGCAGAATACATCACTTTCCCTTTTTCTGTCATGTGTGTGAGAGGGACAGAAAAGTCTTGCCAAAGGTTAGTTTGGCAAGGTTTGAAGGTGCTGAAAAATGGAAGAGTTGTGCAACTCTAATTAGACAGGGTAGTTAGTAAATCCTTTATGGGATATAATCATACTGCTGTAACTCCGCAGGGTGAGCTGAGCCCAAGTACAGCTCCAAGATATGCAATCTGCTGTGTGTGTTGGAGTGGGACATCAGCGCTGCTGCTGGGGATGGCACGTCAGATGTGGGCTTGTGTAGGCACAGAACTGCCCTGCTCTTGCAGCCACACAGCTCAGTCCAGCCACTTGTGGGTGCACTCACTGAGATAAATAAAGCTAGTATGTTTGCATTCCCCAAAATGTTCCATGACACCAGTGAGGGGTTCTGTGTATGAGGCTGTTCTGGGTTTTTCCTCTCCCTCCACAAAGCATTTCGAGCAGGGAGTGCCACAGAAGAAGGGCAGTCCCAGCCTTTCAGACTCATCCAACCACTGCTTCAGTTGTATTGGCCAAATATTTAATGATGTGTGGTGGTCTGGATCACAGCCAGCTCTGGCCTGTGCTAACACTACACATCCTCCCCTTTTTTTGCTGGGTGACATAGAAGACACAGGCCCTAACCCAGTTCCTTTTGTGGGTGTGGTGAGAGAAAGTAGGTACAAACAGCAGAGAGAAAGGGGAAGGAAATGCATCTTTTGGTGGCAGCAGCAGCTGTAGTGTATTTTTTAAACTAGTGCTTATGGCCTCAATTCAAGAGAGCAGTCCCATGCAGGTCAGGGCTTTAGTATGTGAATGTCACTGAAGTAGATTTCTTCATATTTTCTTACTCTTTTCTTAACTGGTTGATGTTGTTTAGACTGGAAGAGTGCCTTCTGCCAAATTCTTTTAGAGAAGAAAACTAAGCCTAGGGTGAGAACAAAGGGCTAGGATAAACTGAAAACTAGTTCATAAAGAAATAAGTTCTGGTGGTGGTTCTGGTGCAAACAGCAAGGGGGTTTCTCTAACGTTTTGTATGTGTACTATTTGAATTTGTCAGCTACAGAGACAGTTGTAGAAAACTTTAAAAGTACTTAAGCTGCATGAATAGCCAACACAATGCAGAAGTTGTTTGGTGTTGAACAATATAAAGAAATAAACATTTAAGTAAAGTAGCAGTTTAGGAAATAGATGAGTATCATGGTGGAGAGCTTAGGGAAACTTTTATCCCAGTGAACAACTATACCTTCTGTTACAAAACTTGTACAGAGCAGAATGGAGAATAATACTAAAAAAATATCAGTGGTTCACCTTCACAGTTAAGTAGTTTCATCTCAGTTGTTCTAAAGGTATCGAAGAATTAAGACCTCTGTAAGAGGGTCACCAGCCTCATTAGTGCAGGCTGAAATCAAACCAGAACCATTTCACTCACAGCTGAACTCAAGGCAGAACCAAATTGGACAACTCAGTGATTCTGCTTCCTGGGCAGAATGGAAAAGATTCAGTCTCCTTGACTCTGTGTAAAGGAGAAGGTAATTTTTAGTGTCCTCATTAAAAGGTAGAACATTGCAAGTCTATGAGATTTAATAAGATAGCAGTACCTGGAGCTTATGTTTAATTTTTTCCTTAAATACTTCCATTATACCTTTTCATAAATGCTTTGCCAGGTAATGCCAGTGGTGTTACTTCTTTTGATTTGTACAACATAACCGTAAAACTACTTGTTCAAATGTTACAGTTCTAAAAGTAAGGAATTGTCCTTTTTTAAGGAGTGTAATAGTTCATAGCTTAGAGACTCACCTCAGTTTTGTAATTTAAGTAAAGGAGGAGAGGAAAGATTAATAGCTTTATTACTGCTTCTTACTTGTGTGGAACTAAAAATAGAAGTGGTGTGCTAAGAGCAAGGAGCAGAGCTGCTGCTGTTTGGGAGGACATGGCTTCAGGAAAATTGACTCTTTAGGACAGTGGCATGAGTGCTTGTGGATTTGGGGCTTTTTTGGTGGCAAAAGGGAGGACTTTGTCTGACTTCTCTTAAAATTTAGTTTAATTTGTTTTCTAGCATCCCATAGTTACAAGCATGTGGAGTTTCTGTGGAAGTCCATAGTGTCTATATATGTTTTCCAGAAATGGGGGAGAAAAAACCCCATCAATATTAAGAACACATACTTTTGGTTAATTTAAGCACCAGTTATGTTTGAGTGTGGTGTTTAAGGTGGGCCATCAAACACCATTTTAATGTAATTTTCTGACTTGGGTGTTTATTACCCATGTAGATAAATGTGACCATGTTTAAGTATAGTTTCCTGATGAGATTCAGCTACTTGTTTAACAGCTATCCTTTGTCTCAGCTCTCCCACACTTCTGATTTGCTTCCTTCCAAATCTGTCTGCAATTGACCAGATGGTTCGGATTTCAGGCATAATTGTGTTCGCATGAGTTTTGTGAAAATTGACAGCTGAGCAGAGGAGAGAGACCCAAGTTTGTGCCTCAGCTGAGGGTGCTGCAGGCAGACTCAGCCACTGTATGTCTTGTTTGACATCTGCTGCTTGTTCAAACAGTGCATCAGTGATTCAGGGTCTGCCACAGTGCCAGCATATCTTGTCCACCCTGTTGGGAGAAGCAGGTTAGACAGTGGGTTTTTGGGAAATCAGCATTTGTTACTTCTGCTTCTGGAGCAACACATGAACCTGGCAGTGGCAGATGGTGCTGGGAGCAGCATCCTTTCCTGTGGGACCTTGCTTATCATAGTATTTTAGATCCAAAAGGCATATGCAGAAAACTCTTTACTCCTAATATTAGGAAAAAGGCTAACTGGTAAAAGAACTTAATATATTGAGATTTTAATAGCTTGTACTCTGTATAAAACAGAAGTTCATGTAGCCTCCTAAAAAGAGGACTGGAAGGACATCAACCTCACTGAAACTCCATCCTGATTTTGGCTAGGATGGTGTTAATTTTCCTCTTAAAACCACATCAAGCTCTCAAGAAAGAGCAGTGATGCTCAGATTCCTGTAGGCAGGTCAGAGTCAAAGAGAAAGTCAGTTGTGAATCTGACCCAGGGACATGTAGAAACATGAAGGTCAAGGCATATTTGAGTATATTTGGGAAAACCAGGGAGAGAGCAATGGTGTGGGTTGTAAGGAGCATGAGAGTCTGTCAGGACGGGTTCTGTGCCGCTGTTGCACCACTCTTGAAGGCATCACATTAAAAGTGTGGCCTCTTGAGTTATGTACCTGAGCCTGTCCTATTTTGATATGCATAAATATATATAGATGGCCTGGCAAATCTCCAACTCCAGTAGCTGCCAGTTTGCTTTCCAAATGCATTCTTCTTTCTTACCCATTTTTATTTCCTGTGGTTGTCTCTGGCATGAAATTCAGTTGTTGTTGCTCCTGTCAACAGCATTACTTGGAAATAAATAGAACCATCGTCTGTGTATACATTAATAGAGAATGAAGGACCTGTGAGGTTCAGTTTACATTTGTAAAAATGTTTCCAGATGCAGGCATGGTTAATATAAATGTCTGTTAAACCTCTTGCATGGAGTGGGTGATGTGAAAATGAACAGATGATTTTTTGTGTTTGGAACTCTTCTGTTTGTATTATCAGACCTAATACTTTGCTCTTCTAATGTAGTAACAGAGGAAGGGAATGGGACAGCAGCAAGGCCTTTGCCCAGATAATTCTGTTGTCTTGGTTAACACATCTCAAAACTCTCAAGATCATTTGATGCCTATCTTGGGCTTCTCCAGTTTGGCGAGATTTTTGCAAGCTGGAGGAGCACTTCTGTTCCTCCTCTCCTTCAAAGGGAGCAAATACTGAAACATACCTTTTGTTTTCCTTTGTTGCTCACCTTCTCTGATTTGTTCTAACATCCTACTGAACTTTAAAAGCTAAAATGCACTACTGAGTTCATGTAACCATGAGTGGTGTCACTGTAGGAAGGCAAAGGGTTACCTTGGGTGGCTGCCGTGGGAAGGAACCCCTAGCAGGTGGCCTCCTCCCTTCTTTTCCAGTCCCATTCCCACCCTTTCCTGATACTTTGCAAGAACTGTCTGGTAAATGCAAATCTGGCTGTCTGGTCACTCACTGGGTTTGATCTGAGACATTTTTTTTGAGCAGAGTATGGAGGATTTGGTTGGGTAGGTAGAAATCTGTGTTTGAGTGGTACTGACCAAAGTTCTTACTCTGTGGGAGTGCTAGACTTGTGTAGCCTAATTTTTTTTTTAATTTTTTTTCCTAGCTTTCTTTTTGTTTGAAGAAAAAGTCATTTGTAAGACTTCTGGCAAGAGTTTCAGGAGTAGGATAAGCCAAGGCACTAGTAGCCACATGTCATAAAAAGGTGCATTTAAAGTGCTTACAGTGCCCATTGCTACCCACAGACTTAAAAATATTCACATTAATAATTTAATTGTAAAGCAGAAGTTTGAGAGTCCTCATATCTTCTTTCATTTGTGGCACCCTTCTATATTTGAAATGGAAAAGCTTATTTCCACAGTCTCTTTCACAGCTCTGTTGTTCAACCCCTTTATGGGTGCCCTCCAGAGAAACTGCTCTGCACTAAAGTAGTTTTTAACTGAACTACTCTAAAGTCTGTTCTTTTTCTTTTTTTGTTCCCTAACATTTTTTTCTGCTGTCATTTCCACCATTTGTTCTAAATCTATTGAAACTTTTTTTTTATTTGAGCTGTGAATTCTTCTTTAATGTGAGGAGTGAAAAGAGAGGAGAAGCCTCAATTACTGTCATTGCAGTAGCATATTTCACAATTTGAGCCTGAGTATTTCATTGAAAGGTGCATTCAGTACTGATCTGTGCACCAAGCATGAAGGTTAGGTGTTGGAATCATCCACTCAGAATGTTTCAATAAATTTGTTTCTAGGGATTGACCATTTCATGTTAGTAAAAAGTATTGCTGAAGTACTTCCAAGTAGTGGCCACAAATCCAAGGTACTTCTTGCAGTTGTCAGCAGGTGTAAGAGGATTATTTGTTTTGTAATAGTAACATATGCCAGAGAGCCAAACTTTTTGTAAAATTAGGAGCAGTAAACTTTCTGCTGCTGCTTTGATGTACATCAGCTAGAATAATATAATGAGTGAGGCTGTTTTTTCCTGCTCATTGCTTAATTTGTGATAGCCTGACTATGCCATCAAAGGTATTACTTCTGATGTTATGGTGGGTTTCTGCTTACACTTAATTCTTAAAAGTCACTGAACTGGTATAGGATAACCTGGGGCAAATTTATTAAGAGGTTTTGTTCTCTTGAATCATTTGTTGTGTCATACCAACAAAAGTAATACTTAAGTTCCCAGCTAGAATTGGTATCATACACATTCCAGCATGCTTTTCAAACTTACTGTGGCCTCTTGCTTTAACAATGGGATTTGCATAAACAGAAACATAAAACTAAATATAGGAATTTGCTATTATATTCATTTGCATCATTAGCTTCTAATTGGTTTGTGATCAAATTATTTCATTAAATTTGTGGTAACTGAGCATAATTTACCGCAGCCTTTATAAAATCTATTTTTTGGAAAAAATTACCCTGGTATCTAACAGGTCCAAGGAACAGTGTTTTCACAGTTCATGTTACAACTTCCTGGTTGTATTTTTAGATGAGAAGTTTTTTTAATGTTCTTGAAACATAATGATGGAAACATTTAACACTTCTCTTGAAAGGTTTATCCTTTTTTCTTGCATTTGAATCTAGTTATTTTGTGATTCTTTGCAGGCCTTTCATTTTGAAGTGTGCCCCTCCGTGCTGCAGGCTGAGCATGTCCAGTGCCTGGCTGTGTTCTGTGGCACATGGCCACACTGTCCTGGTGGGGCTGGAGGGTGGCACAGAGGTGTGTGGGTGGAGAGGAGAGTAATGCTGCAGCTGCTGATTAGCAGCCAGTTTTATGGCTTGGGGATATTGATTTTCAGATTATGCTACGTCTGCATTCTCAGTGTTCTTGTGCTCATTCAGGTGCTCAGTAGCCATTTTTATTGTCCAGACAAAGTTGAAAAGATTTAAATGGTCAATGTCCTTCAAGTGGAGACAAGCTCCTCAGTTCTGAGGTCACTGTAAGGAGACAACACATAAATGCAGATAAGGGCCTTTTGCCTTTCACATGTAGGCTGTTTGACCAAAGTAATCTAAAAGTACAGGATTTTCCTGGCACTGCTTTTGTGTGGTGATTATTTGTACTGGACAGTGAGCTGGGCTGAAAAACATTGGCTGTATAACAAGACATCATCATGTCTTGTTGTGGTAACTCAGGCAAGAACTGAAGAATATGAAGAGGTAACTGCAAGGTGTCGGCTTGGTTTAGGCAAACAGAAGGTAATGATCAGAGCTGGGATATAGGGTGGGCTTACCTCAGGTAGAATCTTGACTTCCACTAATAGTATTGTTCTCTTGACTTGAACCTTCAGCCAGTGATTAAAGTCATGCAATTTGCTTCACTGAGGAAATGGTTTCCTTTCTTAGTAGTGTAATTAGATTTTTTTTAATGTAGTTTATATTTTGAAAAGCACAGTCCTTAGCTGTTGTCACTCTGGCAGCTTTTCTTGCTGTAACCCTTGCCTGCCCCTGGTCCCAGTGGTGCAGTTCAGAGCTAAGCAGTTGAATGCTTGGGGCTGATCAGGCCTTTTCACCATGCTGTTAATTAGGGTTTCTATGTAGGGAGAGATTAATGCAAACTCTCACTTGGACTTCAGGCAAGTTGCACATCTTGTATAAAGAAAAAGCAATGTTTGCTCACTTCCAGTCTGATGGCAGTTTTCTGGTTCCTGTGTTTCATAAACCTCAAGGCACTTCAGAGATTTTCATGTCTACCAGAAAACCCTTGATGAGTTACCTCTCTAACTATTATGTAAGTGCTCTAGAATAGCTGTGTTTTATCAGTTTCCTGTGAGAAACTGGGTTGCAAGAAAGGAGAAAGCAATGACAGCTTCCTGCATTCTGCATGCCTTTTACCTCAAAGAGCCTCTTGGGTAGTGCTCTGAAAAGTTTGTAGTCCCACTCATACAGTAACTTAAAACTTCCAGTGAAAAATGTGAATGAGACTTACAACAAGTGTCTTTTCATTGCTGGCCACCCTCTTCAGTCCCCATGCAGGATGGAATAACTAAATTTGGCTGAGTTCTTCTGCTGTCCCCAGAAAGACTTGGTATAGCATGGCCTTGGGATATTTGTTGGAAAATTGCTGCATATGTCATGTCATTTCTACAGCTGTGTTTTTTGGGAAAAACATCTGAAAAGCTTCAAGATGCCCTGGTTTCCTTGTTATTTTATTGGAAGCTTGCAATCTGCAAATCTGAAAAGGAGAGGAAGTGGCCATCTCTTCCTGGGCAGGTTCATTGCTATCTGCCACCAGTTACTTGTTCTTTAAAGCCCTACTTTTAACTGGGCTTACTGGAGGATCTGGACTAAGTGAGAGCAGAGTTTTCTGTATGGCTGGAACTGTGGCTTTCAAAATACCTCAACACTTTTTTTTTTATCCCCCTGAAGAGTAAAACAGCAATTTTTGCAGGACTGTGCAGTGGTAAAGCTTGCTTCTTCTTAAGTAACAATGAAAATCTTGTGCAGTCTTTATCAGGATTTGTTTTGAGCACCTCAGCAGTTATCAGCAGAATATACTTAAATTTCTGTAATAAATTCTTTCAAGTCTTATGTATTGCTCTCAGAATCAACCAGGACTTGAATCTGTCCACTTCAAAAGCAGAAAAATCAAGTGTGGATTGCATCCACCTATTTACCTATCTATGATAATAGATGATTCTTATCTTTATTTCTTTATAGCCATCAGACTTTATAGCCATAAAACAGCTCATGTTTTATTTTCTTCTTGGAACAGCATTACAGATTTTTTTCCCAATTATTTATTTAAAGCCTTGTTTTTGCCTTGCCAAGTGCATTTTATTTCAATGAGTCTTTATCCAGTTTCCCCGTTATTTACATTATTCTGGACTACACAGTGCAGGCCCTGTTCTGTCATATAAAGAAGAGAATTTGATCCCAAACAGCATGCACCTCTGGAGATGCAGCTGAACAGCTGAATGGGAGCAGTGGGAGTGCTGTCTTCCTGTACAGTGACTTGTTGGTTATTAGTTTTGGCCAGCTTGTTCTAGGCTGGCCAGTTTACATCAGGATTCCCAGAGTGAACAGCTGAGGTTGCAAAGCAGGTTTCAGCCTTTCCCCCACTTTGAAAGAGAGAGTTCTCTGTCTGGAGGAGACAGGCCTGCAATTTCACAAATTGTTTGTTGTGCATAGACCATTTTTCACACAGATTTTTTGCACGTTTGGGTTAGATACACTGTTTTTTGGTGTTGATGGCACAATCTGAGGTGTATTCCTTTGCTCTAGGGCCAAAAACCTTGGCTCTCTTTTCTGGGCATTGTCTCCCCAGGCCCTGACTGGGTTTTGTCTGACGGCTTTATCCCTTATCTATTACCTTGTTAAGGCTGTATGATGTGTGGGCTGTGCTTTCTGAGCCACCTCAGCAGCTGAGGCAAGTGCAGTACCTTATGAATGAGTCTTTTTGGCATCAGGGGAGTTTCACATCTGGAAAGACAAGCAGCAGGATCAGATTAGTAATGCATACCATTGCTAGTGACTCAAAAGGAAACCGTAGTAATGGTGCTGTGGTTTTTGGTACTGCCTCTGGGTGATTTCTGCTGCCTAGTCTTTGCTGCTGCAAAGACAGCTCAGGTTATTGCTGGGATGCAGTGCTTTAACTGTGACAGAGGGTGTGCTTTCAGACTGCTCTCTTTGGGAGAAATTTTTTTCTTTGTTTTGCTTTCCCCAAACAAATCCAAAGCCCACTAAAAATTAAGCAGCTATCACCCTGTCCCTGCCTTCTAAGTAGTGGCTCTGTATCTCTGTGACATATGGCTACAAAAATTTTGTGCCAAGGATGTTTAACATTACCTTGTACATCAGCCTACAAAAAAGAGTGGGGAGGATGCAGGTTTTCAGCATGTTCTTTAAAAGAACAAAACTCTACACTTGCTATGCTTTAGAGACCACAACATGCCTAACAAGTTTGTTTCAGAAGGAAATTCACAGCAATTTTGAAGGTAACCTGGGTGACTCGTCCTGATTGTGCTTTTCTTGTTGGGCCAACCAGACTTGCCCAGCAGGTCTTCCAGCGTGGCAAACCACAGTTCTGTAAGGATTCATCCTGGTTCAACAGGTGCTTGCTGCCCCATCATGCCATCTTCTGATAGCCCTGATTGTGCTGGCTTGCCCCTTCTGGTTTTGTTTATTTTTCCACCAGCACAGATTGTCCTGTGATGTTGCAGTGACTCTCTTCTGCTTCTCAAGTATAAGAGCAGCTTAGGTAACTATTTTAGATAAATATCTTGGATAAAGATAATGTGGGAAGTAATTGGGGCCTTTCTCACTTTACATGTCGGGGTTTTTTGTTTACTTTTTATTACTCTTAAGTTTTGTGTTTGAGTAGGTGTCACTAGCTGTATCTGAGTATTAACTAGTAATTTGAGTATCTTTAAGTTCAAGTAACTTAAAGTAGTCCAGTTTCAGTCTCTCTGCTTTCATGTGTAATGTTTGTCGTGCAGACAAAACAGTCTCCATAGAGGAGTTCACTTTTCCATAGTATAGCTAAAGAGAAAAATACCTAAATGAAGATCTTCAGATGAAATTATCAAGACTTCCTAGCAGTGAACACAATAGCTTATTCTGAATGGCTAAAATGCATTGTTGCCTCCAGCTCCTGGGGTTGGTCCCACCTTTTTTCCTGAGTTTGATGATCCCAGATGAATAATATTCTGCTTCTTTCATATTAAGATTTCCACTATCTTTCAGATTTATATTTGCTGCAGTTCTGCAGCAGTAAGACAGAAAAATGCTACTAGTTTTTATTTGCAATATGTGCTTTGTGATTGTAAAGGCTGTTCCTTCTCATGCTGCAGGATGAAGCTGTAGGTTTTGTTGTAGCTGTGCATATCCACTAAGAGAGAGTTCTCTTAACACTGTGTTTTCCTCCTGGTATCAGGCTGTTAGAACTGTTTAGGTTGGAAAGGACTTCTGAGGATCATACAGCTCAAAGCCAGGTTAGTTGCAGAGGTTGCACAGGTTCATGTCCTGTCAGGGTTTGAACAGCTCCAAGGATGGACGTTTCACAACCTCACTGTGCAACCTGGAAATGTACTATAGTAAAGATGCTTTGGTGGTGTGGTTGTTGTGGGGTTTTTTTTTGCTTTGTGTTGAAGTGGGGTATCCTTTATTTTTTTATTTGTCCCTGTTACCTCTCAGCCTGTCACTGGACACTGCAGGGAAGAGTCTGGATAAGCCATCTTTCTTCTCTCTAGGCCTGTGTCAGGTACTGACACATGGGTACAATTTTCCCTCTGAAGCCTTTTCTTCTTCAGGCTGAACAGTCCCAGCTCCCTCAGTCTCTTCTCCTGTGAAGATGCTCTGGTCCCTTCATCATCTCAGTGGCTCTTTGTTGTGGTTTAACCCCAGCCAGCCCCCAGGCCCCACACAGCTGCTGGGTCACTCCCCTGCTAGCAGGATCTGCAGAGAATTGAAAGTAAAAGTGAGAAAACCCATGGGTTGGAACCAAGTTTAATGGGGAAAGCAAAAGCTGGGCACACAAGTGAAGTAAAGCAAGGAAGTCTTTCTGCAGTTCCCATGGCAGGCAGGTGTTCAGCCATCCCTGGGAAAGCAGGGCTCCATCACACAAGTGTTTGCTGGGGAAGACAAGCACCATCCCTGCAAACATCCTGCTTCTTCCCTCTTCCCCCCACTTCATCTACTGAGCACGAAGTCATAGGGTATTTTCTGACTTGAACCCAGGAGGGAACAAGTTCTCCACTCATGCAGCAGATGGGTATTTTTTATAAGATAGCAGTAGTTTTTAAAGGGAAAATAGAGACCAGTGCCATAGCACTTACATTCCTGTCGGTGTTTGCTGAGTCAGAGCCTGTTTGTCAGCTCTGTTCCTGCTTGCTTAGTGGCACAGCAGTGATGGGGCAGATGAGCATGGGTAAAGTACTATGGCAACCTGCTGGGTTCGGGTCATTAAAAATACAGAGCCTCAGCCAACTGCTATTTGCTTGAAAGGGTGATAAGGGTAACAATAATACTTTGTATTTGTAGCATATTTTCCTTACCCAGCAGCACTGGTATGTTGTTTTACCAGAGAAGACCAACACTGTTTTCTTCTCTCTTGCTCCTCTGTAGTACTTAACCTTTTGCAAAAAAGTGTGCTGGGAATGTTGTAGTGGTGTTGTATTCCAGAATTGCTGCTTTCAAGGTAACTTTTTTTCTTAATTCTAGAAAAGCCAGGCTGTTCTTCATAAAGCAGCTTTACAGATAGAGTTTTCTTTGCAATTAGGATATGGTTTGCATTGTAACCATAGTTAAATTACTGTCATTTCAATATACAGTACATTGAAAAGGACTTCTAAGGTATCCACTTAGGGTAGTCCAGCATCAGATTTGCCTCTTGTTAAAAGCAGACATCAGTGTTGCAGGTGAAACCCTGGAATGTTGACTCTTGCATTTTAAAACAATGGATAGTGCCCAGGTGGAAAGGGACCTGGGGGTGCTGGTTGACAGTCGATTGAATATGAGCCAGCAGTGTGCCCAGGTAGCCAAGAGGGCCAATGCCATCCTGGCCAGTATCAGAAATGGTATGGCCAGCAGGAACAGAGAGGTCATTCTTCCCCTGTACTCGGCACTGGTGAGGCCTCACTTGGAGTACTGTATCCAGTTCTGGGCCCACTTTAAGAGGGACGTTGAGTTACTTGAGCGTGTCCAGAGGAGAGCAATGAAACTAATAAGGGGCTTGGAACACAAGCCATATGAAGAGCGACTGAGGGAGCTGGGGTTGTTCAGCCTGGAGAAAAGGAGACTAAGGGGTGACCTCATCGCTCTCTACAACTTCCTGAAGGGTGGCTGTAGTGAGCTGGGGGTCGGCCTCTTTCTCCGGGCGACAACGGATAGAACAAGAGGACACAGTCTCAAGTTGCGTCAAGCTAGATGTAAGTTAGAAGTAAGAAGGAAATACTTCACAGAAAGAGTGGTCAGAAACTGGAATCATTTACCCAGTGAGGTGGTAGAGGCATCATCCCTTGAAGAATTTAAAAAAAGACTGGATGTGGCACTTGCTGCCATGATCTAGCTGAACAGTCAGAACATCGGCTGGACTAGATGATCTTATAGGTCTCTTCCAGTCTTGAAAATTCTGTGATTCTGTGATTCTGTGAAAAGTATTATATGGATTCAGTATTTAAACCCATGTGCTTAATTGGTGAGAATCCTTTTTCACTTGTAAAAATTATTCCTGTGGATAAAGAGACCAACACACAGGACCCACAGCCTTGTCTGACAACCAGGTCTAGTTAAGTAAGTGCTGACCTGTGTGATGGGAGGTAGTCTGTGCTGTTTCCATCATCTTCTCTGACCTTGGACTTGAATCACAAAGTGCTGAGTGGTAAAAAAAATTGTATGTCTTGACTGTCTCTTAAAATTTTCAAATCCATACTCTCTGTTTAAGGAGGAGTAAAACATCTCTGGACCGAAATTCCATGGGACCTTTTTTTCATAAGATAGGTCTTGTGATTAGTGATTGTCAAATGAGGTTACTTCCATTGTGCAGTCTTAGTAAGCTGCAAATCTTATCTTTGCACTGTGTAACAACTTAGCTGAGATCCTTCTATTCAGAACCTCTTGATATTTGTTTTTTTAAATGTGATTCTTTGCTTCCATCACTTACAGCATTACAGCTTTTTGGTCATCCCCAGTATTTAGAGGCTTTTGACCAGGAAAAGGCAAAAGTTATTCTTTAGCTTACATCCTTTTTTTGTTTTATGGTAATCTTAAAGACAGTCCTGTAAATTTAGTCTTTATTTCATGTTGGAAATAGGTTTTGAACATAGGTTGACCTTATTTCTTTCCACACGGTAACTGGGAATGACCAGAATGGTGCAGGATTTCAGCTTTGCACATAAACTGAAGTGGTGGCAGTTAATCTAAACTGTGTTTACTCTTGGCTCAGGTTCGTCTGCCTTTTTAGGGTCTTGGTGACAGCGTGCTTCTAACTAGGTAATTTTTGTATGTGTACTTTAAAACTTGTCAGGATCATTTTCAACTTTAAGGCCTAATCATTTGATTGCAGTATCCCTTAATAACCTTTACTTGTACTGATTTTTTATTTTGAAATATTCTTTAATGGTGAGAAAACTTGCTAGACTACCCCACTGTTTCGCTTCTCCTTCTAGACTTCAAACAAAACTAATTTTTTTCTCCTGGCCATTAAACCATCTGCAGTATGTAAGGTATTAAAGCTTTAGGATATTAGTTCATGAATGCATTGACGTTCTTGTGAGTGGTTAATGTATTTTATCTGTCACTGGGGAGGAATGTGCTGCTCAGCTCGCTCCTTGTGCGAGTGCTGTGACTCATGAGCGCGAGGTGCTTCAAAAGGATTTCAGCACTCCATCTCCTTCTTCAGTCTTGCAGTTGCTTTTCTAAGAATAGAAGCAGCAAAACAGACAGCGGGGTTCCTTCTCAGCTGCTACAGTTCATTACTGCTGTAGTCATGAAAGCTGACATTCCATCTTCACATCTCACAGTTCCTGTTTACCTGAGGGGCTGCAAACACTGTGACTTGTACTGCTCCTTGGGAGCAGACACCACATCTACAGCTGGGCTTCCTGGGCTTCCAGTGTGGATGATCAAAACTATGAGATACAGGAATTGGGTGCCTCTACGTGTCAGGCAGTTTTATGGGAGCAGCGTGAGACCTCCAGAAAATGTGGGGGGTATGTCCAGTGCAAGACGTGTTCTTGTAATACTTAAGATAGATTGGAAATCTTCCTTAGATATCTGCTGTGGTCATAGCTTGTGTATTCTGACAGGATTTTTAATTTTAAAAGTTTTCTCATCATGTAAACTGCTTGTCTAATACAACTGCAAAGTGCTGAAGCTCTTGAAATGGTATTGGCAGAATTTAAGTCAGTGGAAGGTTTGCTTCCTTGAAGGTGAGCTCAGGTTTTGCTGTTTATTGATTCTCATTCACATATGGGTAAAAGGAGCCCTCTCTTCAGCCACAAGCGTCATCTCTTGTGCCAGTGAATTACAGAACTCAAATAAACTGTACCCTTGAGGTCTTGAATGTGCACTCCAGGAAAATTAAGTCAATCTTCAAAAGCAGTCATTGCTAGAGCCTGTTTCCAAAAGGAGCTGCTGTGCTTTAGGAAAAACCTGGTTCTTGGCTTGGTTAGAAAGGTGACAGAGCCAGGGAATCTCTGTTGTAATTGTCTCCTGTTTTTAACCCTTTGGATTGTTGGTTAATTGAAGTAAGAGGGCGGGATGACTTAGGGTGACTACTGAAGTGTTCTTGTCCACAAAGCACATCTGACTTTAAACTGCAGGAGGGGGAGCGGAACAGAAGCTAAGAAGAACTGAGAACAAAAAGAAATTTGTGTTGTTTCATACAATGAAGCATAGAGGTGTGCAAAATGGTTGGTCACAAAAAACCAAAGATGGTGACTGGGACATCTTAAACCCAGCCTTGGCTTATTAACATATATTGTAGGAATAACCTCCCTTTATTTGCAGCCTTCCCTTCCCTATCTTCTGTTCCTACTGTGAATTTTCTATTTCAAGTATTTTTCTTCATTGAAATAAAGGGAAAAATTGTCACTGCAGTCAGTTTATCATCATAAAAATCTGAATCAAGTTATCTGTAAAGGATGCTCTTTTTGTTAGCAAAATCTGGTTTGAAATTGCATGTTTACGACCTAAAGATATGGAAATTGTGGTAGTCTTGAAATAAAAAAAATCTTCTGTTAGGAAGAATATATTCTTTAATAGAAGAAGGACAGTATATGAAGTGAAGATATGTTTAATGAGATATGATATTGTATGTATGTTCTTTTCTTCCTTTCTGTGCTGTATTTTTATTCATGATCTGTACCTCTTATGTGTGCTATTAAAAACATGATATGAAGCCTTCCTTGGCAGTAGGAATTTTGGAAGGAATGGTGGGAAAAGAAGAGCTATTTTTCTCTTTCAAGTAGTATAGGTCTGATTTTATGTAGGTGTTTTAAAATATATTCTGACCCTAAAATACGTGCTTAGTAAGTGTAAAAGACTAACTGTATGATAATTAGCTTAGTCCATTTTTTGTTTTCCTTTTTTTCACTGTAGACAAACAGTTCTCAGAGATAAATACCTTAACCTTTTTGTGAAGGGCAAAAAACCTCTAAGTAGTATTTAACCTTTGGCATCATTTCTGGGATTTCATAATGCCAGCTATCAAAGAATCCCATCTATTAAGGAGAGACAAATGAGTTGAACAACTGTACATGGTTAGTCCAGTTGAAACATGCTTTGAGTTGTTTGTGAATAACAGTAAAGCAGGATTGCAACTTGCCAGACATAAATGCTTGACTAAGAGGGGAAATGTTTAAAACATAGAAACCTGGTTGTCAGGCATTAGTCACTGCTCAATACCTAACAATAGCATTCTTTCTGCTAGATAGCTGTTGAGGAAGGCTGTTCCTCAATAATGCTATTTATTTGTTGCTGAAGGTTTCCAAGTGATTGACTAAAGGTGGTTCTGTTCAGTTCTAACAGTTGCCAGTCTGCACCTTCTTGGAACAAGTTTTCATGAAGTCTTGTGACATGGATGCAAGTGATCAGAAGGGAAAATAAACTATGGATGGGTCTAAAAAGGCAGGGTCCTGTACCTGGGGAGGAGTAACCCTGTGCACCAGCAGCACAGTCTGGGAGCTGGCCTGCTGGAGAGGAGCTCTGTGAGAAGGACCTGAAGTCCTGGTGGACAGCAAGCTGTCCCTGAGCCAGCAGCACCTTATGCCAAGAAAGCCAGTGGCGTCCTGGGGTGCATTGGGGACAGCATTGCCAGCAGGTCAGGGGAGGTGATCCTGCCCCTCAGCTCTGCTCTAGTGAGGCCACATGTGGAGTGCTGTGTCCAGTTCTGGGCTCCTCAGTACCAGAGAGACGTGGAGCTACTGGAGCTGGTCCAGTGGAGGCCTGCAAAGATGATGCAGGGACTGGAGCATCTGTCTTAGGAGGAAAAGATGAGAGAGGTGACTGAGAGGTCACCTCAGAATCTCATCAACCAGATTCTTAGGTGTCTGAAGGGAGATGTCAGAGGATGGACCAGGCTCTGCTCAGTGGTATCAGGCAATAGGACAAGGACAATGTGCAGAAACTGATGCATAGGAATTTCCACCTGAATATGAGGAAGAACTGTACTGTACAGTGACCAAGCACTGGAACAGGTTGTCCAGAGAGGTTGTGGAGAGTCTCTCTCACTGGAGATGTTCAAGAGCTGTGTGGATGCAATCCTGTGCCGTGTGCTCTGGGATGGCCTGCTTGAGCATGCTTGGGCTGCATGATCCACTGTGGTTCCTTCCAGCCTTACCCATTCTGTGATTCTGCGCAAAGTTCTGGAGTGGAAGTTCTTAACTTCTTGCAGTTTCTAGAGAAAGTTGTGAATATTGTGTGGACTCAAGCCTAAGTAGCACATAAAGTGGATATCCAAATCAGTGACATGTTTACGTATATTGTAACATGTAGGTGATTTGTGTTTCAGTAGTGGTGACTAGAATGCTTAAGGTGACTTCCCTGACCTTGCCATAAAATGTCAGTCTTTAAAACTCAGTGCCTTTTGAAATAATAAGTTAGGACTTAAGTTGTTATGAGGCCAAGGAGATCTATGCCAATTCTTAGGGGACACTGTAGTGAAGCTACTGACTATAACAAAGAAGAGATGCTGAAAGTTTCAGAGCATTTTTAAAGTTTTAAAACACGGTTTGCAGAATGAAGTTGTTCATATTAATGTCTGGGAAGTTGCACAAATCAGTAGAGTGCCATTCTTCCAGATATATTCAAAACTATAAAATAAATCTAGTGAATGGTTAGTTAGGTTAGTAGTTCTTTGCTCAGCCTCCTGACATACTGTAATTGAAGTGCTTGAATATTTATTCATAGCATCACTTGCATGCAGACAGTTACATTAAGGACATGATTACAAAGTAGCCAAGTGTTCTGAGAACTTGAAATAACAAGTAATAGTTCAGTAAAAATATGGAAAAATTGTATTACTTTTGTTCTCTTCTTGGAGCTCTATAAGGATTAGGTCATAAAAAGCTAAGTCTGCAGCTCATTAAATGAAATATTTTCTTGATGTTGTACATCTTGCGCTTCTTTTTATGAGAGAAGGATAAATATTTCTGTCATGGGGCTCATGTAATTGCAAGTAGATTTGTCTTCATTTCTGGTGAAGCCTTTTGCTCACAACCTGAAGTCACAAGTGAAGTCTCTCTTTAAGCTAAATCACTTCTGTCTTGCCACATTAAAATGATTTCCTTCTCTTTACTCCCTTTATGTTACAATGTTAAACTGCATTTGCAGAAATCTAACTATTGTCAGGCTGTAGACACAGAACTACTGTCTTTAAAAAATGTGCTCTGGCAGTAGAATGAAGCTGTGGAGGAAAGTTTGCTGGATCTCAGGACCTCAAGTAACAAATATTTGCCTTTGAGCTGTTTTTTGTCTTCTTACAGTGGAGCAAAGCAGTGTTGTTGGTTCTGCTGCCATGCAGCTGAGGTTTTGATTTCAATGTTTTCAGCTGCAGTGGAGGAATGTAATAGTTCAAGTATTTCTTAAAGCAAAATGTTCTCCTTTGTGTGGGGACAAAATTGAAGATGAGCATTTATTCCCCCCCACTGAATTTAAAGGCACACAGTGAACTTTAAACTCTAGAGATCTGAGGGTTTGGTTTTTTCTTCTTTATAAGACTGTAGTAATGACAGTGGTTTTTCTGCACACTTCTGTGGTTTGCTGTTCTCTTTTCAATCCAGTGAAGGACGTGGACAAAGTGATTCTGTTCTCCTCGATAATCAGGTCAATCAATTGACCATAGAGCATGATGAAGCACAAGAGACAGCCTGGTTGCCTGAGGAGGAGTGACAGAGAGGGAAGAAGCAAGAGGGAGGCCAGCTGGAACCCTGGGATTTAATAACCCACTACCTGTCAGCTGAGCTCTTGGCTTGGCTGCTTGATAGGTGCAGTGAGTGGAGTCAATCAGCTTGAAGAATTAAATCAAACTTCATTTTACTTCACCTTGTGTTTGGAGTGGGATCACAGAGCTCACCTTTTTGTTACTTGTTAGTGCATTGTGAGCTGCTTGTTTGTTTTATACCCTCTTGTATTTAACAACAGTAGGTAAAATTGGTAATGAGAGGTTTTTCCCCCTCTATTTCTTTGACTGGGCCTATCTGAAGTTTCAAAGTCAGACATTAGTCTTCACCTAGTATGTTAAAAGTGTACTTTTTTATAGCAAATTGAGCTTCATAATAAGCTTCATAATAATAATAACAGCCTCCTCTTTAGCTGTTTTCAACTGTATGCTGCTTCTCATGGCTTGTATTTTTCAGTCATGACCTTCAGTTTAATCCATTGTGAAGTTAGATTTCTGAATAATTTTTGGAGAGGTTAATTTCAAACTGTTCTACAATTCAAATTATTAGTATTAAATTGCTATGTTCCTGGGAAATACTTATAGTAAAGAAATGCATTTATTTTCTCTGAGTGATCTAGAAATAAAATAGTTTTATTTGGAAACAATTAGCTACTTGTGAGAAATGTGGTTTTGTAGATACTTGATATATTTAGTACTTAATTTTTATTACTTAAAGCGACAGTTCAATAAGACTATTGTATATTAGCTACTTAATAGAAAAACTGAAGTAATAATTTCAAAGTTGGTATGTGGTTGATTCATTTCCCTTTAAAACAATTCTCTTTTATCTTAATTTCTTGCTCTGTGGGGTACTGCCGTGCTGAGATATGTGGAACACTTGATTAGGAAGGAGCACATCGACTCCAGCTGCCATGGCCAGGCATTTTCCAGCGTTCATGGAGTGAGAGAGGGCATTGCAGGGAATGTGCACACAGTGGGGAGGAGGGACAAAGGGGCTCTTCCAAGTTCATGGTGAGACAAACAAGGAAAGATCTGTGCTTAGCTTTCCCAGGGAAGGGAAAGGAGATTGAACATTATGGAATGAGTAGTGCTCTTCACCCTCATGTCTCTACCCTGATTTTATCTATTTGTGACCAAACACAGCATTTTCTTTTTTTATCTTGTGGTCAAGTCTCAATTCAGTACTAATTTTGGAGCTGTAATAAAGTGGCAATTTTCAAAAGTGTGATACTAATTGATCTCTTCAAGGACATGGAAGCTATGCATGGATTATTGCTTCTTGTCTTCAGTGCGTAGCCTATTACCTTTGCATCAGTTAAACCATCTTTTAGAAGACAGTAATTAGCCTGTGCTGAGAGTTTTTCACTGCCTGAAGAACTTTTAACTATACAAAAGAGTCAGTAGTGCAGGTGAAATATTTCCTTTGTTGTCAGAACTGAAAATAATAGCCAGTAGGACCTCTCAAGGTACAGAGCAAACACAGAAGAAGTTATGTCCTACATGCATGGGCAATGCATCTTAGTTTTCTTTTTGAACTTCACAGAGCTCCTCTGCCTGTCTCCATCCTTTCCCTTAACCCTGCACTGCAGTGTCCATTAGTGCAGCGTCCATCCCTCTCACTGAAGAAAGACAAACTGTACTTACTTGTCTCTTTGCCCCAGTAGCAGCATTAGACATATTCTGGTCTTTAGTTTACAGCACACATTTCCTGGTTCCCCATCCTGTTTTCTTTGGGAGGCAGTCTTCTCTTTCTCCACTTACTTCATGATGATGGGACTATCAATTTTAACCCCTCTTCCTTATCTCAGCATGGTTTTGATAGTCAGTTTAAGTGTTGGGTGATAATCAACTGTATCTTCCTTCTGACATCATTCTTGCCACTGGAGCATTTGGTCTATAAAGTATTAACTAATAGATTCTGTCATCTGAGCAGCATTTTCTGAACCGCTTCCTTGCCTTTAGCTAACTTGTTTAGATTTGAATGAATGAGTTTGTTTAACGTAGCATTTTAAACCTAGTGATCCAAATACAGATTTTTTTGTTTTGCTTTTACTGGAGTAGAATAATAACAGTGAGTGTGGAAATGAAAAAAACTTGCTAAATTTAAAAAAAACAAACAAGCCCAGCCAGCAAAACCCACAGCTGACAATATAATTTTCTTTTTAATCTAATGAGGTGAGATAGATGAATATGAAAGCTGGGTCATAAAGCTTATGTAATTTTCAGACCCTAAATATAGAATGGTGTAATGACACAAAAAGATCAATCTCTGTGCACATGTTGTGGTAGAGTATTTTTGTTTTGTTGTTATTCTGCGCATGCAGTTTCAAACGAAGCTGGATACCCCATGCTTGGATAAATACTCTTGCTAATATTCCTGCCCTATGCTATGTGCCAATATAAATTGACATGTAGCATGTAGGTTTCTTTATTATTGTAGTCTGGGTGTGGGGTCGTTTTGTTGATAGAAAAATGTCCATGTTCTCATTGTTAAATTTACCTTTTTTTTTTTTTAATATAGTAGTGGAATGGGGTGATGATGTCAAAGCAGTGTCAGAAGATGAAGCCATGGTGCTGGTGAACCACCAAGCGACGGGTGACGTGTGCACGCTGATGATGTGCCTGCAGGACAAAGGCACGGTAGGCTACAGCCGGGGCAGGGGTGGTGCTGGGTTCCCTGCTCTCATCCCTGTGCAGCCCTGATAACCCACCAGGGCACCTCAGCAGGGAGCTTTTTGTTTGGATTTGGTCCAGTGTGACAGCCAGGAGCTTGGAGCAGGTATAGACCCTGGACATTGTTTGGAGAAGGTGAGCTGTGAGCTGAGTCACTGTGCGTGCAGTCAAGGTTAACACAGAGGGAAGCAGATCTCCTCACAAGCAATCCTGTGCTTGACTTTTCCCTCTCACCTCATGCCTTTGTGCAACTCAAGCCAAATCTGCTCACACCAGCACAGGTCAAGCTTCTTGCTTATGTCTTTTTTGCAGCATGGAATTTTTCTCAAAGTTAGAGCAAGCAGTGTATGGGATTTTGGTAGGATGAGGGCATGCCAAAGCTAAGCTACCTAGCTAAGGTCCAAATTGCTTGAGCTCTTATTTCACGAGCCCTTAAGGATTTCTTGGTGAGAAGTTTTAACTAATGTTAATCGTTCCATGCATTGCTGTTCAGAAAATTCACATCTGAGGAGTGGAAACAGAGTAGAGGATCTAAACAGGAGATCAGATTTCTGTACAAATCAGGAAGAAGGGCATGTGTGCATGATTAGGCTACAAAGAGTAGGAGGCATACCTGTCAAGCTGTAAAAATGCAGCAGCTGTATCTGTCTTAGTGTTATCTTCTTTCTTGAAGTGTCTTAGTGTTGATTCCTTCTTCATACCCTGAAGAAACCAGGAAACAAGAACTGGTTTTTGTTGCATCTGCACAATTTGTACCTGGTACTGTTTTTCTTAGTGCAGATTAATAGAGTTATGGGTACACTTACCTTTATCAATGATGTAACATTATTTTAAAAGTTTTCCAGATCTTGCTTATGACTGCAAAGCTGATGAGAAAAAAAACCAAACCACAACTTTTAAACAACCCCACCTCACAAAGTATGAAAATGGTACTCAAGATGGAGCAGAGACCTTTCTTTCTTTCTACTCTAGGCTAGAGCAGGCTGTTGTAAAAGTACTTTTGATTGCTTTCATTTCTTTTGGAATTGAGGACATTTGGTATAGATGGTATTCTGTGCTGTACCCAGACGAGTAGAATTACAGAATAAACTCTTTAATTTCCCTCATCAAAATCGTACCTAGGACAATCTTGTGGTAAAGATGTGACTGTGAGGGTGTAGTCCTGTGGGTATGTATGGCATATGATCTTAACCACTGGTTTATAGATATAAAATCTAAGTCATGCTTATTCTGTTTGACCCCATAGCTCAAACATTTCAGTCAAGGCAGAGTAAGTTTCAGTGAATGTAGGAGATGCTAAAAATGAAGGAAGGCATTGAGATCACAAATAATCTTCACCATGGAAATTATTATGTTTGCATGTTTTCAGAAAAGCAGAAAATCCCTAAAATCCTTATTTTTTTCCCTGAAGTAGTTGTAGTCATTGCTCTTGGAATGTGCATGTCCCCAGCTTAGTATGGCTTTGATCTTTTTAGCTAATTAAGAAGAAAAACAATATGAGCTTCAATACATGCTTAAAATACAGCATGAGTAATACAAGTGGCTGAAAATAATGAGAAAGATCAGGATAGTTTATGTTTGCTAGAACTTGCTGGATCAGGTGCTTTTAAATAGCATGCTTTGTATTTCTAAAGAGAATTGTCTTTACTTAGTGTGACTTTGGAAGTACTGGAGGAAAATAAAATAAACCTACCTGTCCAGAAATAGTCATTGTACAGTATGTAAATGCCTAAATTAGTCACCTTTCCTTAAAGCCTGTTTAAACTTAACATGGAGTCCTTCACAAGCTTGATACTAATCTATCAGCAAGACTGTAATTTTCAAGAATTTTTGTTTAGGATGGTTAAGCTTGTGCTAGTCCAGAACTTCTTTTACTTGCTTTAACTGCCAGTACAGACCAAAACCAGATGTAATCTGCAAGTACTTAGAGTTGAATGCTGTTTTTAAAAAAATGGTCATGCAAGACATCAGAAGTGTTCAGTTTAAAGTTCTGGATTTTTCTATGTAGTGAGGCAAATGCATGAGACAGTCTTGTAACTTGACAGAATTTCCCAAGGGTGGTGTCAGGTAATTTTTTTTCCAGTATTTTATAAATCCTTATATACCAATCAGAGTGTAGCCTGTCTGTTTTAAGTAAAATTAATCTCACAAAGCAGTAAGATAAAATACATGTGCTGAGATATTTCTGGTTTTTTAGATTCACTTGCATGAATAAGAAAAGAATGATCTTTAATCAGAGAAGTGGAACTTCAGCTAAAAATTAGAATTTTAGTAGAAGGACTGGATTGGCATTATTTGATTAATACATTATACCATAATATAAGCCAAACAGCAAAATTTCAGGTGAACCAGAAGTGACCTAATTACACTTTAATAAAAGTTTGAGAAATTGTTCCAATTTCTTTGTGAAAGTAAGAGTTAAAAAAATTAAGTAAGTTGTGGTCTCATAAATATTGAAGGTTATTTTTTATTACTATTATTATATTTATTTTATATATAATATATTATATTTATTACTATTATTATATATTATTATATTAATTTTATTATAATATTATTTATTATTTTATTGAAGGTTATTTTATTTTTATTTATATTACCCTACAAAGAAGTAGGGTAAAATTCTGCTATTACTGTTTTCTGACAGGATTAGGACTGATAAATATGGGGGTTTTTTCTGATTTGGAACAGAAAGCAGTGCCAGGAAGGGTGTAGTGGGGACAAAAGTACAGCTTGCAGTGGTTTGTGTGCAGATTTCAAGTTGTGCTTTCTCAGGTTTCATTTTTAAGTTACAGGTGCTTGAAAGATGAAAGTCAGTCTGTCCAGGTTGCTTTGTTATGAGATCCGTGTAGGCTGAAGCGGGCCTGTGAATAGAAGGCACATAGATATTTTTTTTATATAGTTGGAAAAAGCTTTTGCTAGCTTCAGGAAGCATTTAAGAAACAGGGCCTGAAGTGGCATCCAAAAGTTCTTTGAAGCCATCAACAACTATTAATTTGTGTTCAGAATACTTCTGAATGTCTTTGTTTAAACCTCCTTGAAATGCAAGTGATAAGAGGCTCATCTCATAAGCGTTGCTTTATTCCTGAGGATGCCAAATAGAGGAGTCACTACATAGAAGAGTTACCAGCAAAATTTTGCAGTGTCCTCTATTCTGTCCTTGCTAGCAGAATAAAAGGAATATCTATTAATCTCATTTGCCTTTTGAATAGCAGACAAGAGAACTGTGTCCTATTATTTGAACTGCTTTTTGATTTGGTATGTTAGTATGTGTATATATATTGCTTCATACATAAAAATACTTTCTCTTTGTACTTCTTACCATTGCCTAGGCTCACAGGCAGACTTATGATCACTGGGCTCTGAAGTTTGTCTCTTTGTAGCCCACACACTGCAGACTGTGAGTGTCTCAGTTGTAATTTGTGTGTCACACTTACCTTTGGCAAAATCTCATCCCTCAGAAAGACTGGGGAAGCTCAGGGATGCTAGTTATAGAAGCCCTGTGGCACCTGAAACAAGGTGAGATGGACTTCAGACTTTGAAAAGCAGTGACCAACTTGCAGGATAAATCTAAATTAAAAGACAGCATCAGATGGTATGGTAGGGGAGAAGCTGTAGCACTGCTGAGCAAGGGTTCCTCATCCAGGATTGCCATGGAACATCTGGGACCAGTGCTGACTCCTCAAAAGACACATTTTCTTTCCAGCAAAGCAGAGTATTAAGCTTGCTTATCTCCTCCAGTAAAATAGATTGTGTTGGTTTAACTTCTGCTTGAGACAATAGAAGGTAGTTGTCAGAATGCCAAAGTAGTAGATGAACACTGGCAGGCCTGAGTACTGCTGCAGGCTAAATCATCATTAGTGAAATTTTGGTGGTGTTTCTATCAAAGGATGTGGTTCCCTACAGCAGCCTGTCCCCTCTGGGTGATGCATGGGCATGAGCTTATTGTGGTGCCTTGATGAGCAGTAACACCTCTGGTGATGCTTTTTTTGACTCTTGTCCTTAGGGCACACCCTTCTTTCTTGGTTTTTTTTGCATAAAGCTTTTTAGTTTACTGAAATGGAAAGAATGTTAATGTCTGCAGAGAAGAATTTTGGCTCACTTTAATTTAACACAGCCCAGAGATCACTGTAGGATAAACGATTTCACCAATATGAGTCTCAAGTAAGGATCTAGGAACTAATTTTTCTTTTGTCACTCACAAATACATAGTGTGCCTTTGGTCCTTTGGATGCATCTAGTAAGGAATACCACTGGCAGACAGGAAGGGATAGTAGCATATTATCTTTATTTCTTAGGCTGCTTTCTTCTGTGTTTTCCTCAAAGTGCATGAGAAAGATGCAAAGCAGAAGGTGCTTGCATGATCCTCTGACCACCAGAAAAATGTCACATTGCTTCATATTCTTTGTTGATAGTGGTAAATGGAAGAGTACAGGCTTACATGACTTCAGGCTCACTGAACTTGTGCCAACTGTGATGTGGGCTCATTACCCAGGGAAGAGAAAAGGCAGCCCATGATTGGGAGCATGTAAGAGACACTGGGTGTTCCAGTTTGGGGAACCACTTCCTACCCCTCTCAAAAACTACGTGTAGGAGAGATTGAGGAAAAAGATCTTGTGAGAAAAGAAGCTTTTCCCTGCTGTTGTTTACTTTGTTGGGAGTAATTCTCCTATTTTAAATCTCAAAGGACTGAACAGGTCAAGTAGCTGCCTTCACTGTCCGGTAAGAAGCGATGGCCAAGTGAATTGATCTGCTCAACCTTGCTGGTTTTGCCTTCCCTGTGCTGCTTGACTGGGACAAGCAGCAGGCTTTGATTAAATCCTCAGGGATACAAGTGGCTGTTCTGCCATGGCTCATGCTGTGCAACTGTGTATTACATAACAAAAAGGCAACTATTTAATCCTACTCTCGAGGGAGAAGCATAGCACCTGTGCTGCTTTATATTTTGGGCATAAAGGACCTTATTCTATTTATTTGCCAGTTTTATTGCTGTTGTAAGAGTGACAAGAATGTGACCAGTATATACATAACTCATCATTCTCTGCACTTGATAATTCACTCATTTTTAAAATTTCTTTTTACTTTTCAGGTTGTCCGTCAGATGATGTGGCTGATGGACCATATTTTTAAGTATACAAACTTTGGCATTGTGTCTCTAATCCATGGAGACTTCTTTATAAGACAGGTAAATGGAAACACACAATACTGCTTTGATTTATCCTTATATTTGGAACATCATGGTGTTATGGGACTTACTTATCACCTTGTGGCTGGTTTGCATGATAAAATAGCTTTGCTGTGATGTGTATATTTGAGGAGGCTTTTGTTCTGAAGCTACTTTATTTTCCAAGCTGTTTTTATTATTTGCATAGACACAAATGATAAGGGAATCCAGTTGTGAAAGGAGCCTATTATGAGAGAGGTGTACAAGCAAAATACATGGGCAGTCCTTTTTATCTCTGTTTCTGAGCACGCCTCTCATCTTTCCTTAGTGACCTTGAAGCCATGCAGGGAGTCTGTCTGGTTAGGTCACTCTTCTGGCTGCAGAGTTTCAAATTAGGACTGTCCCTTTTGATGGTGACATAGTAGTGGATCAATTTAAGGTGGTGATGAACCTGTGTAAATAATAATTAATTGGTTCTTGAAGGGTAATTATTATTTGAGCATTAGGAAAGAATGTCTGTTGAGCTCAACATCTGAAATATTAATGAATGAGACCTTCAGATTATTTCATACAGCTTGGGTAAGGTTTTTTGTTGTGTGGTGGCTGTTGATCAAACTGCACTCTCCAAGTAGTACCTCAGGAGGCCAATGAAAAGCATGAACCTGTTTCCAGTTACATGAACTGCAATATCCATCATACATGTTTCTTTGCTCTCCTTATTCCTTTGTCTGAACATAAAATGTGTAGAGAGCCAGAGAGAATTAATGAATTTTCACATTGCAGAGAAGTTAATTTACCCAAAATGAAATAGAGAGATGCCTAATCGCAGCAGGACACAGCTGAAGTGAGATTCACTAACACTACAGGCATGGTTAGAAAACAAAGGTCTCTAGAGGCACACAGCTGTGTATTGTGAGAGGATGGATGGAAGGAACAGGGTTGGATGCTGTGTAAAATATAAATCTGTTCCAATAGGTAGAATTTACAATATGCACATTTTGAGGTACACAAGTCTGTCACCTTGTTAGTTAAAATTTCTGAGTGTAGGGTTGCAATTCCAGTCATGAAACCAAACCAGTTTTTTGCACTGAGCTGCAAAAACAAAGGCTTTTCCTCATTTTTGTAAAGTGGCTGACATAGACAGCATCACAGATACAATGATGTCATTGTGAGTCTAAAGATAAGCCAATTGAAAATATAATGTTTCTAGGCTGTCAGCCTTTGAGTGTGGCAAAATACTTCATTTGAGTGAGTAATGGTCCTTTGCCTAACTCTAGTAATATTTGGATTATTACTGTTCACTGCTCTTTTCTTAACTACTGTGCTATCCTGGAGTCCTGTGGTCTGATATAAGAAAGTACTGGCTTAACTGAGGACTTTTATGTTGCTTTATAATTGCATTAATATGAGCAGGCAAAGTCTTTTCCTTCCCTCTCGTGCTAAGTTGGAAGTAATTGCAGTGGGGAGACTTAAATGTAGGAGAAGCACTTTCACAAAACTCACTTTCAGTAAAATACTGTCTTTCATTGAACCCCACATGTTCCCTCTTCCTTCCTCTGACCAGAAAACCCAGCTAACCACCAAACAGTATATTTGAGGAGGCTTTTGTTCTGAAGCTACTTTAAAGTTTGTGGCAGTGTAGTTGACATTTCAGAGAGTTGAAATCACCTCTGCTGAGGAGAGCTTTAATTTTTCCCTCCTGTGTCTTTTGAGTGATTTGACAAGGTCACTTTGAAACACTCAAAAATGCTAATTAATGTAAAGAGATTCCTCTGAAAATTTGGATAGCTTGGTGCATGCAGAGATGGAAAGAGGAAGGATTGTTCCTGAAGATATTTGTGCAGTAATTAAGGCTGTATCTTACTGTTCTCGAATGAAGAAGTTGTCCTAATGCACCAAAGAGGAGAAATGAGTGGGTCTTTGGAGCAGGGCAGATCTGAGTGAAGTCTGTGGTTCTGCTGGGCTAACCCAGCTGAGGTCCATAGGCCTCCAGCAGGTACTCCAAGGAGAACATTGCTTTTTATTGTCTCAGGGGCTTAATTTTATCTCTGAAAAGAGAGGAACCTTAGAAGTATAATAAACATGTCTGATGTTACCTCTTTAAAGCAATCATTTTATTTGGATAATGTTTTACCCTTTCAGGGGAGAACACACCGTGACCAGCAGCTCGTGTTACTCAAAGATCATCTAGAAAAATATTACAGGAGCCGCAATAGGAAATGGATTGTTTTATTTCCAGAGGGTGGCTTTCTTAGGAAAAGAAGAGAAACAAGCCAGGCATTTGCCAAGAAAAACAATTTGCCATTTCTTAAGCATGTCACCCTGCCACGTCTTGGGGCAACACAAGTAATTCTGAAGACGCTTGTAGCGCCACAAGAAAATGGAACTCCACCAGCTGGAGATGGTGTGAGAAGAGGTAAAGATCACTTCACTCTGTGGGGATAAAGCAAATTAAATGTCAGACTTGAGTTAAAAAAGCATTGTGTAGAATTGGTCCCTGTAAATATCAAATACATTGTAAAAATATTTTCATAATTAGTTTTAGTTCACTGACTTTAGTTTTGATGTTGAGACAAAGAAACCACCTTAGTTTTAATTTGATTTAGTTTGTGGTATGGCTGCATGACTGCTTGGCTTGGCTCACATGATGAGTGAAGCAGATACTGGAATAAGCACCCAGAGTGAGCAAGAAGGTGATCTACTCCTTTGGGTAAGATTGATGGTTTGCACTGGTTTGTGACAGCGTGGAACTATAGTAAAAGTATTTCTGGAATATGCTAGCTGTGTTCATATTTTTATTCCAGGCTTTAGGGGTTTCTTTGCATCCACTGCTGTATACATTATTCCTCTTCTTGAACTCTTTTCCACTGAGTTCAGGTCCTTCTGTTCTGTACAGATCTTCGTGTTGCCTGTGCCCATTGTTTCTGGAGTTAACTGTCACTGATCCCTAGTCAGAACAGTTACGAGGGAATAAGAATATTCCTGCAACATTATTGTTCTGGGTGCCTGGGCTGTAGGGGCGGGTATAGTTGGGATATAAATAATGCCTGTAGTTAAGGGACATGGTGCTTTTGTCTCTTGGTTTTTAAAATTAACTTCTTGGCATGTTCAAGAGCAGGGTTAGATCTTTCCTAATTTCCTTGTGGATTTCTGTTACTTATTAAAGAAACAATGGATTGAGGGGTTGTGGTAGTTTCTTATTGATGGGTGGGGCTGGTGTTTCACAGCCAAATTCTGATAATCATTTAGCAATTTGAAACAAAGATCATTACTAATGAAGCCACATAGGCAAAAGACTTTGGATTATTTTCTGTCTGAAGTTCAACTCTTAGGGTTAGCAAGAACCCTTGTACAGAAATTGCTTCCATGTTTTTAGTTTTGAAGTTATTGTTGCCAACATAGGAAATAAATTGAGATGATGTTCTTGGAGAAGTGAAGGTAGGATTTAAAATGAGATGAAAAATCAAGCTGTGGAATGCACCAGAGTGTTTCCTGTCAGGCTACATTCAGCAAAGAAAGGCTGAAGAAAGCTCTTGTCATAAAATATCTTAGGTTTAAAAGAGAAACTGAATACCCTGGTCCTTGTTAAAAAGTTTGGGTTTTTCTGAGGAGAAAAGATTGGCCTGTTCCTGTTCTATTTCTTGCTGTCTTAAAAAGATATGGAGAGTAAGAATTTCCTCAAATTAATTATAAGTTGTCTGGTTCTGGAGGGAGGCCAAAAGTGCTTGTTAAATACCAATTTTATATTTCCCTATTCTTAGGTTGCTATCAACTTAGCTGAACATTGAACTTGGCTTCCTTTTTTTTCCCTCTGAGTGGCATCATTCAGACTCTAGAGAAATGAGCATTTGATAGTAGTGGACCTAACTGAGTACTAAAATAAAGGAATTCTCTCAGAAATAAAATGGAACCATATTGTCCATCCTACTCAAGAAAAGATAATTGGACAGAAATAGGAATGAAATGTGTGGGTTTAGCTGTCACTCTTTCATAGTAATGGACTTGAAAATGTACTAAAAGGGATGAAAAAGAAAAGTGAAAGTAAATTTTGTATGCTAGGAAAAAGTAGTATTTGATACATAGTGACACTGAGATTTTTTTTGTCCTCTCCTCTTTTAAGCTCACAAAAATATTTCCAGGATTGTAAAAACTTCCCTTTCAGAGATGTATGAAATATTAGTTCTTGATTGTATCTTGTATAAAAGAGTCTTCCTCTGATCTGTTGCTTTCTGAATGCTTTTATTGGTCTCTTGCCACGTCAGAAAATGTTTGTTCAGTTGAATGAAATATAGTTCTATAAATTGCTATGTTTATGTTATAAAGTTAGAAGTCTGACAAAGTTAGTGAATATCTTTACTTTTAATCTCTTCTGTCTTTTCCCTTTTTTTAATCCCATGAAGCACCCGTGTTAGTGCAGTCAAGCTTCCCTCCTATTCAGGTGGCCCTTGCTGAGCTGTGGGTGCCAGAGCCAGGTGTAGTGCACAGAGTAAAGGCTTTGCCAGGGGCTGCCATAGAGAGACTGCCTGTAAACCTTTTAAAAGTACATGGTAACTCTTCTCCTTTGCTTGGGAAGGGGTTTCTCTATCAGAAGCATCACACTTGAGCTTCATGGTTTGCTGGACACATTTTTCATACGCAACACTTCTTGTGCTCTGTACTATCTTAATAGTGTTCCTGGAGTCCTGGCTTGCCAATTTATTCAGTTTACTATAATAAGCTTTCTACTCCATCTTTTATTATTCTCCCTGTCCTTTTGTTTCCACCAAGCTTTATTGATACTCATGGTAATTCACCTTCCTCTCCCACATGATTTTAGTTCAATTGGTTTATAGATTAAGAGTTTTCCTCACCAAAAATTATGTCCCCTTCCTGTTGAGTTTCCTTGGTAGCTGTTTTAATGTTGAGTCATGATACACAGTTCTGTTCTTGACTGCTAACATTTCATTAGTACTTAATTCATTTTAAATGATCCTTGTAGCTTTTATACTGTTGTAAATTTGATACCATTCTACTTTCTGAGCTGGAGAGATGTGTAAAACTGGGTGAAAGAAGAAAAGATGACAAAAGAAACTAGAATAAAAGGCGGTTTGTCCTTAGTGCCCTGCTATCACAGTTTGACACAAACCAAGTCAGATACAGTTGTTTGATTGTGTCACAGCCCAGCTCCTCAGCCCAGCTGGCTTTTGTATGTCACATGTCACCAAAGCTGTGGCCTTCAAGTTGTAGTTCAAGAATTGAGCTAATTGTAGCTCAGTGCTACATCATCTGTCCTGCTCCAAGGTCTCTAATCTGATTTATGGCATCCCTTTGGTAGAGGTGGGTTCATGTTGAGAAGTGCAAGGTTCAGTAACCTCCCCAAAAATTCATTAGTCTTAATTATGATCTTAATATCTAATCTCCTTTTCAATTTATTTTTATGCTAGTAATGAACTTCTCACAGTTTAGGAGCTGATTCTTCCTCTGTAAAGTGACAGGAAGAAGAAATGTTCCTGAGCTAGACAATTATTGCTGTTTGATAATTTTTGTACTTAAAGTGATCAGTTCTTTATCAGGGACTTTTCCAGAACAAGAAGTCTCTATTGTCTTAATTTTTTCTTCTTAACAGTTTTCTTTCATATTTAAAAGAAGTACCATCTTCATTGGAGTGAATTTTAACTTATTGCTGGTAAATACTAAATTAAGTTACTGAAATGTTTATTGCTTTTGCTACCTTTTGAAACTCTTGTTTAGTTTAACAAAATGCTGTAATTGTATTCCTAAATTAATAGAAGGATGGAAAAACATAGGAAAGGTAGTGCAGTCATTTGATAGCATGAGCACTGTTGAAGCTGAATAATGCAGAGAATGTAGGTAAGTGATGTCTGTCCCTGAAAAGAGAGTTTAAGGTACTCCTGATGTCTGATGAAAGCCTCCAGATGGGACAGATGGGCCAGCCCTGCATCCCAGAAGGTTTTAGTGCAGAATAGAAAATGGGCAGTGTAAAAACACTTAATGAGCAGCCATCATCACCCTTACCCAGTAGTGACCCAGGGGTGTGTTCACAGGGGTATTTTACAGCTTTTTGAATTTTTTTTAGCACAACACTTACTCTTTGACATGGTTGCAAATACATTGTTTCTTCACTTGATAAGAATTGATTTTGTGAGTTTCAGAACTATCAAAATGTTCTAAATGCCAAAAGCTGACAATTCAAAGGAGTATGGAGCTATTGTTCTTCAAAGATGCACATTCCAGAGCTTATTTTTGATCAAACTTGCTCTAGTGTGTTTTTTAAAGTCTGTTTTATTTTACCATGCAGCAATTTTTTGTCTGATAAGAGGTTACTATAGTTAGAGCCATACTGAAATCTTACCTTACTGTTTTCAAATGCAGCAGAGTACATTCAGTTCTGATGCTGATTCTCTTGGAGAAATTAAATTTTCACTTCTGCAGGGTTGTAAATTGAACTACATAATCGATTTTTTTAAAAATCAAACTTTTTCATTCACTGTTACCTGAGGAGCGTGACTTCAATAACATGTGAGAAAGCTTTTGATTGTTGTTTTTCTTCACCCTGGAAAAAAAGGCTTCTTGTTTTGTTCCAGGTGGTTTGTTGCATCAAAATCTTGGAATGATGAGTAATATGTTCAGTCTGAGAGTTAATCTTTGGAGAAAAAAGTTAATTCTGGGGCCAGTGGTCCAGCTGATCACACAAGGACAAGTAGAGAACAAGGGACAAGCTACAAGAACAGATTGCTGTGCAGGGAGAGCCAGCAGCCTCTTGGGCTGCATTCAGAGTGGTGCAAGTGTTCAGGAAACCACACCTGGATACTGGTGAATGCTAACAAATACTTTCTTTTCCAAGTGCAGGCTGCAGTCCTCAGGTGCACACCTGGCTGGTGCATTCCTTCCACTCTGAATCCAGTGTGGCAGTGTGACACCATCCAGAGCTCAGCTGGAGGCAAGCTTTCCTGCTGAAATATGTCTGTGATTTATTCTTTTTCTCAGTGGCAAACACTGACAGCCTGCTGGTGGGTTTGAGGGGCTCTGTGCATTGTCTGATCTGGTGTTTAGCATGAGCTGAGCCCAGGAAACAGCAACCCCAGGAAGGACAAAGAGGGGGAATGTGGAGGACCTCTGAACCCCCATAAATTTGTGATTGTAGACAGTCAAGTTGCGAAAGGATTTCAGAGAATGACAGCTCGAGTGCCTTGAAGACTCTGATGTTGAGTTGCTTCTAAGTAGATAGGGAGCAACTTAATACCTTTGAATCCACAGTGAAGAAAATAGTTGTGAAGATTTGCCTCTGCTGATGATTTGGAAAAAAGCCCAAAACCCCAAACAACAAACAAGTTAGGAAGCTGTTTAAATTTTACTTTTGATTTTTTTTTGTCTAGGCCAGAAAGCTGCTGTTCCATTGATTGTTCAGTTTTGTCTTAGCACTCATAAGACGAGTGTGTACCATTCACACTAAGGTACCTCACTGCTGCAGGGTTTGGGTGCTGCTGTGCAGGCAGGTGCCTGTGGGCATATTCAGAAGATTTATGTGGCATTTAAAAAGAATCAGACTGTTAACATTTTCAAGGAGTTTGAAAAATCTGTATCTTGTGCTGGAAGTGACAAGCAGACTGACACTGCAGCAGAAAATCCAGTGCTTGCAGAGATCAGCTGAAGTATGGTCTGTGCAGCAGCTTCTTCTGCTGGGGCCTCTGACAGCCAGGCTGCTCAGGCTTTCAGCAGGTACTAGAAATGGAAGATAAGAGTGTCTTTCAATGGTAGGCAGAAAGTTGGAAGAGTTTGGCTGTCAGAAGGTGTGGCTGAGTTGGCCAAGGCAAGCTGGCTGAGAGCAGTTTTTTAGCACAGGTATGTGCAGCTCCCTGATTTCTCAGGTGCAAATGCCAGACCTGAGATTCACACCACGTTATAACTAATGCAGCAGGCTTTGGTTTGAGCTCCTGTTAATGTGCTCCATTTAAGAAATAATAGGGTTTATTCTGGCTCAGAGGTCTGCTTACACCTGAAAACAGAATCCTTGGAGATATTTAGGTACCACTCCTTTGTGTTTTGTGTCAGTTTCTTTTCCAGTTTCAGGATCTGTCAGAGCTCCTGGGCTTTAAAATAAACTCGCTTATGAGCAGGTTGCAACACAGTATAACCCCTCCCTCCCCTCAAAAAAAATTACAAGATGTATTTCAAAATTAATTTTCCTAAATCCTTGGTGATGTAGGTTTTTTTGGCAGTCATGTATCTTGGATGATTATGTAAGGCTTATTTTAAAGCAGAGCATGCACCAATACAGTGATTTGAGAGCACGTGGAGGTAGCTGCACTAACACCTGCTTGCTCTAAATGGAGGTCTCTCAGAACTTTTTTTTCCTGGCCTGGGGTTTCTGGGGGGCTGTCTGGTTTTTTCCCTCACCCTGCCCTGACAAGGGTTGGAGGTGAGTTTGGAGCTGGACTGAAGAATCCAGTGCTGCAGCAGCTCTCTCCACAAAAGCAGAAGGTAGGAAATCAGCACAGCAGAGAACTGCAGGAGTCTTCCCTTAATGAAGTGCAAACCATTATCCACTGGAAGAACAGCTTTAAATATAGCTAAATATTGAATAAATTATTTTGAAACACTTTACTGTAAATAATTAGAAAATGTGCCCATATTCATCTGGCAGTTTTTCGAGGCAATTAATGATCTTTGTTGCTTACTCACTTAGGCAATTTAACTTTGGCAATTTACTTGCCTTTATCCATTCTTGCTTTACATCTGGGAAAATAATAACTTGAATGACTTTGTTTCAAAATCTGTTTCTAAATTAATACTTCTGTTGATTTAATATTAATTTCATATTGGCTCTTCTCTGATTCATTGCTACTTTTAAAATGAAGCACTCTGTAGTTAGTGCTTTTCTTAAGAGAGACTTGACAAGCACTCTGTCATGATGCTGGCAAGCCTGCAGCCTCCAGTTCTCATTTCATGTGTCTGTCAGGGCTCTAAAACAGTGTATTTCCAGAAGGTAACGCTGAAACATTCAGTGTTACCTATGCAGCTTGCCCTGGGTCAAGTTTTGGAATAGTATGTTGTGTGCTGCTAAGAACTCATAATCGAAATTTTAGGAAATGCTGTCTAGCCCTGTTGGAGTAGTGCATTTGTAATGAAGCAGTGCAACTGCACTGATGAGCAGACAGCAAGAAAACACTGTCTGCTTGTTAAAATAATTGATAGATAGATGTGACAGCATTGCTGTAATTTTCACACTTAATTAAATTAAATGCAAATGAAATGAAATTAAGTGCAGGTAGAGACTCACAAGCCAGTCCTTGCATGCACATTCCAGCTGGAGTCAGGAACTGTGGCTCAGGGTGCTGCTCAGACCCAGTGCTGCAGATTTCTTCAGGTGTGTGGTAGGTCTGTAAAATCAGAGTGGCCACTCTGGGCAAGGCCACACTCTAGCCCAACATCTTGTCCATGACTCCAGGTGGATTACAGAGTGAGAACACAGCAAGCAGCCCTCACACTTCTCCCACATATTCTCCAAGTTTCTGGCAGTTTCCTGTGTGGTGAGTTTCCCAAGCCAGGTTGGGATTTCTGCCTGGTTAGTTAACCCTCCATGGTTATTTAGTTCCCTCTTGTTCCCAGCTCCTGGCATCCTTGACACCCTTTACAAGAGATTCCCAAAATTTTTTTTCCCCCTCTGCACAGTGAATCATTTTTCTGTTTTCTATGAAAACTTTTCCTCTTGGCTGAATTTTGAGTGTCTGTCCTTGTATAGGGAAGGATGGTGAACAGTCAATCCCCATACATGTTCTTGGTGCTGACAATGTTCTTGTCAACCTCTGTTACATTTCTCTTGTAGCTTTCTCAGCTGCAGGTTTGAAGAGTATTGTGCTTTGTACTAAAAGCTAACACTTCTTACATGCTCTTGCCCATGGGTGGCTGTTTGTGATAGTCAGCTTTTTAAATCCTCAGAGATACTGCCTGGTGTGGTGTGAGCATGTTGTACTGGTGTGTCAAGCAGTAAGTGAGCATTACTCTGCTGGCCTGGGCAGAATGTGACCTCAAACACAGGACAGCTCCAGAACAGAGAGAAAATTCACAGGCTAAACTCCAAGTGCCATCTTGGCAATGTGGCCTTCCTTCTTGGTTTGCTCTGCAGATCTGCTGCTCTCCTCTTAGCAAACCTGGGAATTGAAGACATGCCAGAGAGGGGTTCTTGATTTATGACCTGGACTGTTGGTGGTTGTAACTTATGTTCAGATTTTAATAGAGTAATGGAATATTCTTAGTTGGAAGGGACCCACAGGTTTGATTCTCTTTACTCATCTTAATAGCAAATATTTTCACCTCCTTTGATCTTTTTCCAGTTTCTAAATGAGCTGAGCAGCATATGAGCATATGGGTCAGCCTCTCCTGGAACCTTGTGGGTGCAGTATCTTCCCCACTGTGAAATCTGACCAGCTTCTGTTCCTTGCTTTCTTACCCTGAGCACACCCTGAAAGTGATGCTTTTCCTCTTCATCCTGCAACTCACATTTTTAAGAGCCTTTGAGGGATCTGAATGGCTGCTGTTCCATCAGTGATCTTTTAGAAAGGCCCAGGTGCACATGTGCTTGAAGTGCAGACCAAGAAGCTTGGATGTTTACTTTGGGATTTTTCCTTTTGGTGAATGGGGGGAAGCACCTGACCTTGGGGCCAAGATGTCTGTGACTGTACTCAAACCTGGTGAGTGAACTTGTTCTGTGTACCACAGTATCTAAGAACAACAGAAGTAACCATGAAATAAAATCTAGGTCCAGCTGAAGTTTGTAAGGGTGTTTCTGTGCCCTGTAATGAAATCCGGATTTGATTTTTTGATGGTCTTATTTGTGCCTCATACATCATGAAGTGATACAAAAATTGCATAACTCTCAAATAAGTGATGTGAAATTTTCTTTTTTGTTCCTAGAGAGCAAATCCAAAGGCCTCCAGTGGGTGATAGATACAACCATTGCATATCCCAAAGGTGAACCTATAGACATCCAGACCTGGATTCTTGGCTACCGACAACCAGCAGTGACACACGTACATTACAGGTGGGAAATGAGGCTGCTCCTCCTGCACTGAGCTCAAGGATTCACAAATCCCTTGTGGCATTTCAGGATAGGGGAAATCAGGAGTAGTGGGAGTGGGTGTTTGTGTCTCATACAGGTGGGCAACTCATGTCATTTAAACACAATCAATCTCTTTTTTTTAAGTTTAGTGGCTATTCTGTATCTTAGGACAGACATTTAAGTTTTGAACTAATGTCCTGTGGTTGAATAGAGTTGTGGGAAATATATCTAAAGACTAGGTCATCTTTAGTGTTAAGGTGCTGCTAAACCCAACTTTTTAAAATTTTGTTTTTAGTAATGACAACTAAATAAAAATCACTATTGTTAAGTAAACAGATTTCCTATTAAAATATTCTATTTAACTTTCTGACAAAGAAATGCCAGCTTTTTCACTCAAAGAATAATTTTAGTAGTTGAGAATGATTTTTTCACTCAAATAATGGTTTTAGTAGTTGAGCAAAGCAACTGGAAAAAGCAGCTTGTAAAAGTTACAACTCTCATTGACAGCTGGGATGGGAGACTATTAAAACTTTTCTCCTCAGCAGTTCTTTGTCTCAAGACCTAAACTGATGGAGAGAAGTTGAATTTTGCTTTTAGTTTACAGTGAGTTCCAAGTCACTCCATGAGTATTTTAACACTTTTCCTATACTAAGGTGTTGAATTTTATCCCAAAATCACATTATTTTGTCTTACTCCCTCTTGATGATTTGGAGAGCTTTTTTTACAGAAAGCTTTCAAGTATTCTTGTGTGGATCCCCTGGGTGGCAGTTTAAGTGGGAATGACCTTCTCCATCATCACAGCTGTGGCAGTGTTGTGTGATGCAGAGTACAGGAGCTCTGTTTAAATCTGTCCTTACTTTTTATAGAAAGCTGCCTTCCAAGTTTCCCTGAAGGTGAACATACTTATGCCCTAATTTATGTAAGATAGCATTATATCTGTTGTCCTTTATTCAGGTCACCTTAGTACTCTCTCAGATCTCTGGGATAATTGCAAGTTGAATGTATTTAGAATTCTTCTGAAAAATATTTCCAAAAATACATTCTTTGAAAACAACAGTAAGTTAATGTAAGTTGAATTAATTTCCTGCTTCTAAATGTATATTCAGACCTATCTTTGATCACAAGCATAAATATGATGCAACCTTTTTTGCATTGAACTTGAATGTTCAAATTCTTGTAGTACTGAAATTCTAAGAAAAATATAATTTTTTTTTTGGAGTGTAAGTTTGTTATTTTCTTCCAGAGGGTCTAAGTCACTGGGTTAGGCAGGGGCAAGCCTCTCTGTTTGACTGCTTTCTGTATGTTTTTAATAAGCTCTGTTTGTCATGGCTGACCCTGTAAGAACAGTTGAAGTGTGTCCCAGATGGAAAGCCATGCAGTATCTCTCCCTGGCGAAACACAGGGTGTGACGGCTCTGAAAGGAGCCCAGAATGTCTTGGGTTTGCCTGGAGCTCATTCTGTCCTCCAGTCCTGGTAGTTCTTGGGGCACATGGCCCCTGCACTCTGAGGTGGGTGCAGGTGGGCACATGGATGTCCTCTGAAATTTTCTTTAAATGTACATCTAGTCTGTCTGTACTGGTGTTACACTTTCCTGCATTTAGTGAAATAAAACCTTGCTCATTTTTTGTAATTTGGAATGTCTTGGGAGATAACATTTGAAATAAATTTTAAGGGTAATTTGGAAATAACTGGGAAGAGAGCACAATAGTTTCTCATGTAGTTTCTTGTAACTGAGTTATAGCGGGGAAAAAAGCACCCCTTTGGAAAAAGTGAAGAATAGTTTTGTCCAAATGCCATCTGTGTTGTATGGAAGAAGAATCAGGATTTAAACATGCTTATTCCCTTTTAGAGTAGTCCAGAGTGAGGTATTGATGTCTGACAGCAGTGGGGAAAAAAGGAGCATTTTCTGTGCCACTCCAACTGGAGCAGAAGAGACTGCAGAGCTGCTTTTGTTCTGGTGGCTCAGTCAGTCCCTTCTGCTGTGCCCCTGGATCACCACCTGTCTCTTTCTGCTTTACAGACTGTAAAATCTGGTGGTTGCCTTTTCTCCTAGCCTGGGCCTTTGCTGCAGGATTACTTCTTTTTCATCCTGCTCAGGGAGCAGCAGAAAAGAACACAGCAAGGAGCCTTATGTTATAATTTTTAGGTGCTTTTCTGTCTGGTGGAAAGGGCAGAGAAGGCTTGGTTTAATCCAATAATCTTTTTTTTTTTTTTTTTGAAAGCTCAGTTTTGATAATGAGTTGAACCTTGCTTTTCAAACTTCAATTTTCAGTACAAATGACACAATTTTCAGAAGTTCATAATTAGACTAAGCTGTGGCCTGATTTTCCTCAGAATGTCAAAAGAAACCTCCCTAGAAAAAAGAACAGTTACCATTTTGGATCTAACAACACAAGGTGTGAGAACTTTACCCATCTATTGAATAGCTTTTTGACCCTGACTGACTTTTCTCATAACTTACTGGAAAGTGCTGCAAAACTCAGTTTGCTCTCTAAAATACTCAAGAAAATATCTAATGAACTTCCTCCAGGCCAAATGGCACTGAGATTTTTGTGGGAGATGTCAATGCATGCAAAGCATGTCAAACTAGAGGCATCACTGTAAGACCTGCCTTGTAATGAGTCTGTTGGAAACGTTTGTTTGCTCTTCTCACAGAGTTTAGGTTTATGCTTGGGTCCTTGTGTGCTGTGTGTTGCCTGTAAATCCCGGCTCACTGCAATTGCTCTCAGCAGAAATAAGCTGAGTGCTTTGGTGACCATGTAGCGAGGCCACGGACTGGCTGCCCTTCTCAGCTCCCACCATTTCTGTGCCATGAGTCGAGTTTGGGCTTTATTTCTTTTCATTTCACACCAGGCACTTGTTTAGTTTGATTGGTTTGGTGTTTCTTAGCTGAACACCAGCTTTCTCCAGCAGTGATTTCTTGTGTGCTGCAGTTCTGTTGGCAGAACCTGAGACCTGCAAATATAAACCCCCTGGCTGTGAAGCTGGCTCAGTGCTCAGCGTCCCCTCGGTCAGGGATGGTTTTTTTGCCTTGGTTTCCTGCAGGGTGGTGCCCTTGGCTGCTCCCATGCCACGTCTGGGCTGTGTGACAGTGGCTGTGTGCCGCAGCCCTGACGTCAGAGCCAGCCTGAGTCAGCTGTGACGCAGGGCTGGCCGTGCATGGCAGTCACACACGCTGCTCCACTCTGTCCCCTTTCCTCCCCTGCCAGCCTTTGTGCTGTGCCACTGCTGAAACAAGCTGTCAGCTGCTGAGCAAGTTCTATTTTTGTGTCTGCATTGATACAGAGCTATTGAAATAAGCCAGGCTCCGAGCTATAAATAAGATGAAGTGCATTGTGGTTGCTGAATGAATGTTGCAGAAGGGCATCCCGTTTGGCAGTGTATTTTCATGCACTTTTATACGCAAGTAACTTATTTTTGGTCATGCCTGACATCTACCAACAGCCTCCACTGTCCTGGGTTTATTTAGAGCCATTGAAGCAGCAAATAATATCATACTTGTATGGAGTAGCAAGTAATACAGGACTTCAATTCAGGGTAGGACAGGTGATAAAAGGCAGTTAGTAGTTAAAGTGGTAGCCATGAATTTCAGAATTTAAATACAGAATCAGAGGTTGTTTCTCCGGTAAGAACAACTTAAAAGAGATAAGTTTTATCTTATCTCTTAAGATAGATAAGATAAAACTTATAAATATTTCTAAATATTTCTAAAAATCCTTTGGTGTCTTCTGAGAAACAGCCTATCAGTAGCTAATTCTCCACAATTCTCACATATACCAGCATGTCTTTGGCAGTTAGATCTCCTGGTTTTTAAAATCCTTTTTTTTTCCTGGACTGTCATTTATTGTAATAGAATCTGGTTTGGGACATGGACACAAATGTGTGTAGCAGTTTAAGAAGTGGCCATCCCTCAGTCAGGTACCCACTCTGTCCCTGCAGCTGCTGCCACCTCCAGCTGCCGGGTGATGCTTACTGGAAGAAGATTCTTTGCAGATTCCCATTGAAATGTGTCTTTATTTCCACCACCACTTTTCACTTCCCAGGGTGCAGCCTATGCTGCCACTGCTTTTAGCCCCTTCCCCACTTTTCCTGGGGACAGAAAATCAGCTGTTCCTGTGATGAGGAGCAAAAAAAGGTATTTCCATTCTGCTTGAATTTTCTGGTCAAGTTCTTATCCAGTCCTATTAAATTCCTTGTTTGCCACACCAGGAATAAAGATGCTCTTATTTTAATGAATGTGAAGTTAGTTTTACCCAAAAGCTAGAAAGATCCAAGTGCCCCAGAGACTCCAGGAGCTCCAGATGTTACATGTTGATGTTATTCCTTGCCTTGGCAGTTCTGTGCAATGATATTTTATTCCCCTGAGGAGATAAGCAAGCTGTTTGCTTCCAATGGCATTCCTGATCCTGCATACCCAGAGGTGGGGTGGAGCCAAGCTGATGCTCATGCCTGACCACATGGACACCTGTTTCCCTATCTCACTGAAAATAGGGAACTTTCTTCTGCATCTTTTAACGCTGGACCTGGCAGATGCCAGCTCCTGTCAGAGCAGTGGCTCTCTGCTGTTCTTTTGGATTGCCTGTGTGGGGAGTTCTGTAACAGTAGACTTGCTCACTCACCTTCCTGAACCCAGTCTCCTTCAAGAGAGTGTTCTTGTAAGACACAGATGCCAGCTGAGCCATCTGATGGGCAGAGAACCATGGCATTAGCAGTATGTTTAGGTTAAATATAGGAGGGTTTAACTTTGCCTTATCAAGTACAGAAAGGGCTTCTTTCCAGAGTTTGAGGATTTTTTTTTTAATATTTAATCTCTAATTTAGATCAGTCATTAGTAAGAATGTTCTGCTGGTAAAAATAACTCTGGATAATCTAAAAATACATTTGAAAATGCTTCTAAATACACCAGCACTTACCATTGCTGAGTGTGGCAGCCAGTGTAGCATTACTGGAAAACAAGTTGTTTTTCAGTCTGTTAATGTTTGTTCAGTCTGGGTGTAGCAGTGGCTGCTTCTCAGACTTCAGAGCAGCAGAGTTTATCTCCAGAGATTGAAGCATTCTGGTAGCATTATTGATCCACACAAGAGCCTGGATGGATTCAAGCAGGGAATTGGTGTGCAGTGCTTCCATTAGTCTCTCACAGAGCTGCTATCACCTGTGCTACTGCACTGCTCCATTAAACTGCCAGCTCAGAAATTGTTGTAGCAGGTATCTTGCAAGATCCTGTGATGTTTCCAGATTAGGAGGAGTCTTCTTGACAAAACAGAGTTGTTACCCATTAGGTCAGGGAGAAATGAAGGCAGAGGTGAGGAACATCTTAACAGTCTACAATGGAGACTGCATGTGAAGCCAGGTAACCCTGCACTTCTGTCCTGAGGCAACACACGTTCTCTTAGTTTTGAGCCCTCTTAAAACCTGTGTAAGCAAGCATCTGTCCTTCAGAAATACTCTGTGAAACACAATATTCAGTTGCTGAGCCTTTTATCTCTTCACAGCAGCTTGGCAGAAGAGAGTAAAAATAGTGCTTGGCAGCCCAGTTGTGTTTGGGGACACAGAGTAAGTCTTTCTTAGTGTTCTGCCCTCAGCAAAATAGTTCTTACTCTGTGGGTGTGTTTTTTACTTGCTGCTAGGTGGTTTAATTTTAACCTGCTGTACAGCATCTGGGCTTCAAGATAAAATAGTTCTTTATTGTTTGTCTTTGTTCCTAATATGCAAACTGAATACTTGAGCTGATTACTGAAGCGCCATTTCATAACATTTGTCTTTGGGCAAAGACTTTCCTTCAAACTCTGTTTTATCTGAGATAACAGTTGCTAATTTCTGGTTACCAAGACTGGCTTTACTGGAGCATAGAGAGCTCCACAGTGCCAGGAGGGTGTAGATAGAGTTACTCCAAAGGCTACAGAGATAGCTGAGTTCATGGTGATACCATGGTGTGTAAATAAAGTGGTTCATCTCCTTATATTGAAGTTGTCTTTATATGCCAAAGCACTGTGGTTTGTAATTCACTCCTTAGAGCAAGGCTTGCTGCTTGACTCCCCCACTTCCAGCTTATTCTTCCATGCATCAGACTGAAAGGAGGAATGACAGATGACAAACGAACAAAGCTGGCAAAGATGTTGAAATTATAACAGCAACAAAGCATTCTTCAGAAGTGCCTTATTTTCTTATTCTGAAATTCCCATATCTGTCCAGAGACTTCCCAGATGATTGTGGTGTTACTTCCAATTCTTTGCAGTATGGTCAGTTGAGAAAGACTGTGTTGAAAATGAAATGGAAATTCACTAATGAAAATAGAAGCGTGGTGTAAATGAGAAGCTCAGTGGGAGCTCACCTGGAAAGAGAAACCTACAGTAAAGGCCTTGCATTTCAGAGTGTTAATTTTCCAGGTTAGCCTGGTACACAAATCTCTCCTGCCTTGTCCTGCCAGTACAGCACTGTGGATGTGTAAGTTCTTGTATATATCAAAAGGCACTGAGGGTCTGCTGAGGAGCTTTCACACTTACTGTGAGATTGGAAATTCTATTTTGAAATAATCCAGTGAGGTGTGGTGGGTAATTTGGGAGTTTCAGGGTGTGTGTACCCCAGTGAATTCTGCTCCGGGTGTCTGTTTGTCTAAGCCACCGAAGTACAAAATCACTAGCAATTCTCTCATTGGTGTTTTTAAAACAGAGCAGCAATATTTGAGTACAGGGTCAGTTTTCAGTGTAAAATGTGCCTTGTGAATTTCAGAGAAAGGTGCCAGCATCCTTTGAAAAGCACAGAGAGCTTGTTTTCTGGGATGTGGAAGAGCTGTTGGTACTTAGTGATGTCATTATGTGGCTTCTGCCTGCTCAATTGTTTCTTCAAAGCTGTGAATCAACTTTCTCATTTTTTTATTTCTTTCATTCCCCTTGGTTTGTATTCTTCTTAGGGAATAATAATATAGTGTGGTGGTATTCTGTTAAAAAAATAACAAACCAGTGCCTTAGTAGTTTTTATCAAAAGCTGTAGTGCAGCATTTGGTGGAGACTGATGCCAGTGTCTTCTGTGTGGTTCTGGATGGCAGCCTGGAGTTTCCCACTCTTGTACCCTTCATGCCTCTGTGATCTGTGAGTTGGAGAGAGTGCAAATCATGCAGCTAGATTTATATAAAAGTCTTGTTCTGTCTGGTTTGTGGTGGGCTGGGGCAGAAGAGTTTTGTTCTCCACATGCAGAAAACATTTGCTAGGTTTAATTTGTGTTTGTTTCTTTGATAGGATTTTTCCAGTGAAGGATGTACCTTTAGAGCCTGAAGCTCTCACAAACTGGCTGTATCAACGATTCATTGAAAAGGAGAACCTCTTGACACATTTCTATGAAACAGGTAGGATGCTACCTAGCAGAGAGAACTGTGCTTTGCTAATGGCTTTCCTTACAAGGATCTCAGAATGGTTCAGGAATGTGTAATTCCTTCACATGTGTGATACAATTACTGCTATTACAATTACTGCTATTATTACTGTTTTTTATGTGGCAAAAAGTATGATTAAAGAATTATCTAGGAAAGGTAAATTACCTGGGCAAACACTAGAAGCCGGGTAGCATTTGGGAGCTGTCAAAAAAGTAACACACAGCTCAGCTGTGAAATGTGCTGCTCTGGGACTTCATGGCAAAGCTCCATGATTGAAGTATGATTGGAAGGGCCTGTGAGAATTACATGGCTCACATTCTGGAGCTGTGATCTTGCAGCCCTGTTCATCACAGTTGTTGATGGGAAGTGTTCACTGTCTCAAACCAGCTGAGTTTAGTATTCCTGGGTGACTGTGTTAAATGAAGATACTTCTTCTGTGAGATGATTTATTGCAAAGTCTGCTTTAATTTAGTTTTGAGTACCTAATTTATCAATCCAAGTGCTTAAAGAGATTAATAGAATTCTTTAACAACCCACAGTTGTATTCTGTTTTATGAAATGTTGCTGTCACTCAGCCACCATTGATGGCAGAGTTCAGACTCTGCTATATAAATCACATCCAAATGTATATATTGGACTTTATTACACAAATAACTTTGTGAATATATTTTAAAATACATGTGTAGCAAATACATTATAAAGAATTCTTGGTTTTGTGACATTATTTTATGCTATTGAAATAAGTCATACCCAGAAAATCTAACTAGTCCAGAATTTCTGAGAGTATAATTAATATAATCAGGTTTATTCATTAAAATGCACTTCAAAAATAGCATAATTGGTAATAATTTGCCAGTGCAATCAGTATAAATTAATAAACACGTTTTAAATGTAAATGCTGTGACATAGGACCTTATTAGGCATAAATTAGTATAATTTAGAGTTACTGCCATTTATACTTTTTGAGAACTTGCTTGCATTGCTTTAGTTGGCCTATTGAAAAAGTGCTGCTGCAGTTTTTGGGAACCCCTTGGAAAGGTCCTGAGGTTGACTCTGAGAGGAGTCCCTGAGGCTGCTCAAGAGCCAGCTTTGTACTCACCTGGCACATGGTCACAGGAGGGGGTGGTTTTAAGACTTAGGGCTGTTTCTGTTAGAATCAATCATTATTATTGTTATCATTATATTATTCTACAATACACACTGCTTGGGAACTATTCTCTCTTAATAAAGCTTACTTCAAAAAGCTGGAGTAACATTTTAATGCTCTGTGAAACTTTAAAAGGTTGCATTGACTAAGCCAAGAATTCATTTCTTGGCTTATTTTTATTTGGGAAGAGAAAGAAACAAAACCCAGAGCACCTTTCTCCATTTTGCTGTACTCTTAAGTGTCAAGAACTTAAATCATCTGTAATATTAGACCTCTGGAAATCCAAACCAAAAGAAAAAGTATGCCTACAATTTGACATTAAGCTAATCCCATAATTTTTTACAGGTGCATTTTGCACATTTCATTTATAAAATTAGAACCATTTCAAGTTAATAGCTGCAGTAACAGACTCCTGTTTTAGGCAGTTAGTGGAAAACTTGTATTGGCAAGTTCTTGATTTCTCTGAACTCTTCAGCAAGACAACCTTGAAGCCTGCAGTAACACAAGTGAGATTTCATTTAGCAGGACGAAAACCCTTGGGGACCAATTAAGGAAAAAAACCCAACCATAGGCTAGGAGCAGTTGGAAAAGTGATGGTGTACTGAAATCATTGTGCTCCTCATTCCCTGTGCTCAGAAGCCAAGTGGTGTGAGGTGATGAAAAGAGTAAGGAATGGCTTCCCTAATGCTATGGAAACACTCCTTGTTGTGCCAGATTGGAAACCTCTTCTGGAAATCTGCATGCTGTCCATTCTCCCTGTCAAGGAATATAAATGGAACTGGGAAGAGGGACAGCTAATCAGAGCTGAGATTAAGGGAAGGAGGAGTAGTTTCTGTGAAGGACAGCTAAAAGTACTTGGCTTGTCTCAGCTGGGAAAGGGAAGGGGCAGAGCTGCCTTGGGAGGGAGAGGGGGAGACAGCTCTCTGTACCTACCAGGGAAAAAGAAAAGGTATTTAAAGCAGAGGTCAGTGTTGGTACAGAAAAACAAATGGGCCATGGAAGAACAAATCTAGCCTAGAGTGGACAGATAGAAAGAAGCTTAGCTGTGAGTTACTGGGGAATAATGATGTAGCAAATCTGCCCAAGTGTGAAATACCTGTCAGGGAGAGGTGGATGGGACTCACCAAGGATGTTTTTAGGCTTTTTCCTTGTTTACTTTTTTTTTTTTTTTAATTAAGAGCATTCATGCAGGAAGAAAAGCTTTGTCTCAAATGCTTGATTGCAGTTCCTCCAGTGATTGCAAATGTGAAGCACAGAGATAAGCTGCTGATGGTATCTAATTGCCCAAATTGTGTGGTTCCCAAGATTAAAAATTGACATTGCTGCATCTTTACTCTTTGAATCATTAATTTCATTTTCTTCTTAGGGAAGCTGAGACTCCATAATGCTGCAGCAAGTACATCATCTTCTCTGGTGTAATTCAGAGTTTTCTATCCCCTGTTCGGGATTAACAGCAATAAAAGTACTTTGTGTCATCAAGTCTTTGTGCATCTGAGTACAATGTAACACAGATGATTTAATATGCTGATGTAAATATATGCAGATAGTTTGCTTACAGTCATAAAGCTCTGATGTATTCAGGCACATTTAATTTAGTGTTGCAAGTGAGAAAAAGTCAAAGTATGGAAAAAACAAATTTTATTGTCAGATGAATCTCTTCCAGTCTTTCCCATCTAAGCAAGGATTTCAGTAAAGAATTTCTGGAAAGCTCTATGGCAAATGATAATGTTTCCTTAGTCAGTATGGCTGAGTGTTCAAACAATATATGGGAGCCGTTCTTTAAAGAAGAGGGTGTTGTGTGTGTATTTACATTTTCAAGAGGAACCTCAAGAACATATGTGTGTTGCTTCTTCACAGTATACAGCATCACCACCAAACAGCTGTAGAGTTTAATATGGAATCCATTCAATTTGATCATGGAGGTACTAATAGAACTTCAAAAATAACACAAAACTTAGTTGACAGTTGGATTTCTCTGCAAAGGTTGTAGTACAGTGATAGCAGCTTCTAAGGAATGCTTTCAGGTTTATGCTTACAGTTTATAAGGAAATGAAAATTACTCTTATTAATTAAGGGATTGTGTTTTGGTTTGGGGTTTTTTATTTTCTTGAAGGCTTCTGGAGAATCTTTCATAAATTTGATGGCATTAGAGCATAGAGCAGTACCCAGTTAATTGTGTGTGGGCACCATGGCTGGGACAAGCAGTAGAGAAGCTATAAAGTGCATTAAGGCTGTCATCCCTGGGCAAAGCATTAAATGTGTTTTCTTTTCTCTTGCAGGAGCTTTTCCACCACCCCAGGGTCAGACAAAAGCGATTTCTCGGGAGATGACCCTCAGTAACCTGTGGCTGGTTGCCATACAATCATTTGCATTTTTGTCAGGAGGGATGTGGTACTGCCTCTTTCAGTATTTGTACCATTGCCTATTTTAAAAGTGGAATGGGACCTGAGGACACAATGGGAATCCAGGCTCTTGCAAATGAGTATCATGTTGTATGTGCAAATGTGAATATTCAAGAGTAAAGGAAAATACTGGATGGACTTTTACCTCTCTGGGGGAATTTTAAACTCCACTAAAAGTGAAGATCAGTAACATAGTGACCTGATGATGTATTATTTTAAGAATTGTCTGTATTTTTAAAAATGTATACTCTCACCCACACTTAAGCAAATTCAGCATTTGGACAAAAGGTGCAATCGTACAACCACCGTAGAAGAATGTCTGTGACAAGAAAGCTTTGTCACCACAAGTATTTCTTGGCATTGTAGTTAGAGCTCAGAAAATTCAGCAACTTGTCTCTTCAGTAGTGTGTACAGCATTGGTGTGGTAGAGATTCCTCATTTGCACAACGTGTACTTTACTGCAGCTCATTGTGCTGGAGTCAAAATCCTCAGCAGAGCTGTGGAGGTGTCCTTGTGGCTACGCAGTCAGCAGTTGTTGTAGCAGACACATCGATCTGAGCCCAACACCCAAATAAGATCTGGTGTCAGGTCTGTCCTCTGAGGCCCTGGTCCTCACACAAGCATTGCAGCATCACGGTGTGATTAAAAGCTGTCCACGTGGGATGAATCAGCCCATCCCTGCTGTGGTCTTGCCATCAGCCCTCCGAGTTCCATGTGCTACCAGTGTCTCGTGTTATAGGGAAACTTGGAAAATACAAAGTCACTCAGTTCAATTCCCTTTTTGCTCAGAATGCAGCTAAACCGTCACCACCAGTTTTGAAAATGCACTTTCCAAGGTGAAAAGTCAGTGAAGGAAAGACATAAAACGTAGGGAACAGAGGGAAGCTTTGTTTGTCACACATTGGAAGGCAGAGCAATTCTAGCTGTTTCTGAAGGTCTGCTGGTGCTGCTGGTGATTTTTAGCCACATTTGTATTTTGTATACTGCAGTCCAACCAAGGTGACCTTGGAGTGGTTTATAGAGGCCTTTTTCTCCCCGCTAGTTGCAACAGTGCTAAATATACTTGTGGGAGAGTTTCAATAATTAAATGCCAACCATCTTAATGTTTTGCTAAGGAGAAATAGAAGAAAAACTAGTTTCATAAAAAGAAAAAAATAGGTAAAATTGCTATCATAAATCTGTAGAAAGATACTACTGAAAAAATAAGTATGGTAAATATTCTGAATAACTACATGGAAGGCAGTATTAATTAGCTCACCACTAAAATCTTACTGGAATAAGGAGGGGTTGAACTGAAGGGCAGATGGGAACAGAGGACACTTTCAGATGTGTAGTGCAGGATCCTTTTGAAAGGATGTCAGTGATGTACAGCCTTACTTCTGGCAGGTCTGGTTGGCATTGTGTTTATGTGATTATGCACAGATTTGCGAGAACGGTTCCTAAAATAAAACTAATCTCTCTAAATACAGGCAGGGTAGCCAGAACTTCAGATGTTGGCCTGCTGCCTTCTACAGAGTAATTTTGTTGAGAACAAAGTAAGCCCTCAGTAGTTTTGGCTCTGAGCTAGCAATATTGATTCCCCTTCTGTCTCCCTCTGCTGCTACATGAATCACAGGAGGTGGTGTGCAGAATACAAAACCTTGCCAGTGTTCTCTTTCTGTGGGGGGGGCAAAGAGCATACCAAAACACGAGGCAGTGCCAATTTCCCCTGGCTTTGTGGAAAAATACTTTGTCAGATATGCCGTCCCTGCCCCTCCCCATGCAGCAGTGGTTGATCAGTGGGGATGGATGCAAAATGACACCACAGTGAGGTCCCCTGAAGTGTGTGTTCCCTGCCTGACTCCACAGGAGGCTGGAGGAAAAGTACAGTGGTTACCAATAGCTTCATGTTTGAGGCAGGATGCTGTTTATAAATACCATCTCTGCACCTGAATTCTGGTGTAACCATTAAAAAGAGGTAGCTGTGCCATGATAGGGAAGGGAGTCTGTGGAGTTTTGTTGTTTCATGTTGTTCTTGCTGAAGTTCAGCTGATGGAATGAATGTATTTAATCTGCCATTTGACAGGGGGGTGTTGGGGCAGCCCAGCACTGCTGTGTGTAAGTGGTTATTTCTGCTGCCCATGGGACTGACTCAACTCCAAAAGGCAGGTGGCAAGCTACTCACTAGCTATCCTCCCCCATGTAGTTCGATCAGAGCCACAGAGATGCCCTGAGTACAGCTCATTTTATTTTGAGCTAGGACAGACTGGACTGATGCAAAAAGGGAAGTTTATATAAGCAGAATGCACAGCAGTTACTCCCATCAGGAGATTGTTCCTTATAGACCCTGTGAACTCCATGTAAGAGCATCTTGTTTTGTCAAATGCAGTATTTTTATTTTCCCAGTGGGTTGCAGTCAATAGCAAGTGTTCACGTGCTGCCTCAAGAAATTAGCACTGCGCAGTCATGTTTCAGACAAGCGTTTGATTGATCTGGTCCTGTTCATTTTCACTTTGTTCCTCTGTAGTTCTTACTCTTACAAGAGGTTTGTTTCCAAGCACTGGTTGTTGTTTCAGTAGGATGTGGAAACAGTGTCAGTCCCAGGCTTCTCTCATGCCTGCACTGGGAATTGTGAAGAGCGCCTGACACCACAGCTCTGTACAGCCAAGTTGTGGGTGACACCGGAATGAAACTGTGGGAAAGCAACACCAGAGGAGCCCCCCAGCATGATCCTGGATGCTGCTTCATGAAAGATAATAAATTGGATAAAATAAGTTTTGCTATGAAGGGAAGAATGTAAAATGGATACAATATGTAGGAAATTCAGTGCTAAAAATACCGTGCTGGTCCAGACTGTCTGGAGCTTAGCAGGTGAGTCTGTAAAACACAAATTTCTGTCTGCTGCAGTTTGGGCATTTTGCTGCACCATCCATGGGTTGCCTCCTCTGGAGAGTTCAAAATGTGTTTTGCCACAAACATGAATGAACTGTACAGTTGATCACAAATTAATATCACATTGAATTTATATTAGGGGAAAAATAATGGAAAAATGTGTAAAATTATCAAAAATGAAAAATTCACAGAAAAAATTCCAACTGAAAGCTGTTGCACACAGAAGTGAGAACAGAGCGATTTGAGTGCATTGCAGATAATAAGAATAAAGATGGTTCTCTGCTAGGGTTGCCCACGAAATATCTCCACGTTTCTATGTTTAATTGTTCATAAAGAAGTTGTTAGAGTTGAAGTTGTGTCAGTCCTCATGGTTTAGCTTTGCTGCTCTGTGAATCCCATGATGTGAAGAGCACCTGTCCATCCACACCAAGCAGTTTCCTCAGTGCCCTGGGGTGAGTGCGCCATCATTTCAGTCTCACTTGGGTTCCATGTGTGGTTCTGTTGAATCTTGCCACAGTTGTGTTTCCTTTTTCTTCTTTTTTTTCCTTTTTTAAAGTTGATATCACCAGATGTTGAAAAGTGAAATTTCAGTTTACCTTGATTTCCTGGAAAATGAAAAGCTTCCATCTCCCTCCTCCCCCACGTCGCAAATAAGGTGCATCTTCTTGCAGTAAAAATAAAGCGATCACTGTGTACTGTTCTTGTTCACTTGGCTTGCAGTTGGTAGAACTTTTCTTTGTGTGACACTGCCATAAAGTGCTGTTAACTTTTCTCACCTGTTTGTACAAGATAATAACAGATACCGATCACTGTGTGTGACAGGATTCAACTGCTCCGCTTTGCCTTGACGTAAATTTTGGGACCAAAGGTACCTAAAACTGGGATTTCCAAACCACGAGCCCAGGCTTGGATACATTCTCTTGACAGTCAGCTGAAGATTTTGTGGTGATCTGATACAATCACACAAAATAGTTATACATCTGGGGTTCTGTATTTTTTGGAAATAATGGAGCCATATGAAATAAAGGGTTATTTTGCAAAATTGCATACTTGATAGTTTTTACACTTCTTTTAAAAAATAGATGAAGAGCAAAATGGAAACTATACTCTGGTTCAAAATGTCTGCATACATTAGAAATGCTTCTGAGCAGCTCTGCTTTTTCTGTAAGAGCTGTAGACTGCCTGGCTGTGATAGAAGTCGTCATTGGAAGGACTTTATGCATTTTAAAGTTAGACCTTTTATTTTATCATGAGATAATGAAGTAATTATTCACTGAACAACTGTCCTATTAAAATGAGCTAGTTACTTAAAATTACTCCACCATGATGTTCATACTGTATGATGAAAAGGGGTTTTTTTATAGCAGTTATCTTCACCTCCAGTTTTCTCCTTCCCTTCTCTGTTACCTGCATTTTTGTTTCGTGTGATAAAATGTGGAAACCTGGAGTGACTGTCAATGGTTTTGCAAAGGGCTGGTGATGTTTGGAATTATTTTACTGAATTTATTTCATTGGGTATTTTTTTATAAAATCTTTCCAGTAGCCAAGATGTCTTTCAGAAATGTATAAAGATACCAGAAGCAGCATTTCTCTTTCTTTTCCCTGGGCTGGGGTTTTTTTTTTTTTTTTTTGTTTCATTTTGGTTTGGTTTTTTTCTTGTTTTGGTTTTTTGTTTGTTTGGTTTTTATTTGTTTGTTTTTGGGAGTTTTGGGGTTTTTTGCGGGGGGGGGTTTGGGGGTTTTTTGGCTTTTTGTTTTGGTTTTTTTGAGTTTTGTTGTTGTGGAGAGTTTTTTGTTTGGTTTTTTGGTTTTTTGTTTGTTTTGGGGGTTTTTTTGTTTGTTTTTTGTTTTGGGTTTTTTGCTGTGGCAAAAATACAGTTGATTTTTTTTCAAGACTATTTCATGTGCTTCTGATCCTTAATAGATGAGAAGATTTTCTTTGATGGTTGTATTTATTGTGCTTTTAACTAATGGATACACAATTTTTACTGTGCTTACTATAAACACAACAAATAGTAAAATAACTCTTTGGTTCACTGTACAGCTGCAGTGTTAATTTGGGACTGATAACATTGCTCATTAGGAAGGACACAGAGACAGATGTTTCAGTGCCAGAGGTGGCAAGAGGAGGAGTGGAGCACTAGGGAAGAGAGGGGCCAGCAGCTTCTGCAGCCCTCACTCACTGCAGCACCCGCTAGAAGCTGTGCCAGTGCCCAGCTGCAGAGTTCCTCTGGAAGTCACTGTAGCCATGAGTCTTCTTAAAGTTTCTGAGAGCTGAGGGCATGCCAAGAGCAGAACCTGAGCCCCCTTGAGCCTCGTTTGCCTCCTAGAAGGATGTGACTCCAGCCTTGTTGGGGAGAGGCTGTTGTCATTGTGAGATCCGTAGTTTCAAAGAGGGATCTGATTTTAAGCAACTCCAGCTGGGCAGAGCAATGCCAGGTGGGACAGCCCCACCCATTCTGCAGCCCTGGCACCTCTGGAGTTCAGTGCTGGGGCCCAGTTCTGCAATGTCTGATGAAGGGAAAAGGAGCTCCTTGGAGCACCGTGAGACATCTCGCACAATTTCCAAACAGCGCCATAGTTGTAGTGATGTCTACCTCTTTGTTTCCCATCTGGGTTTTGTCTTGTTTTTCTGTGTGGTGTTTTTCTGTGTGGGGTGGGGGAAACTGGGGAGTGGGAGGGAAAACTTGAAATCTGAATATTAAGACACTGGTGGGGTATCCAGTGCTTACCAGCCGTGTTGTCATATTGAAAAAGCCATTGTTTTTAATTCCTGCCTAGTATGAAATGTTTGTTTTTAAAAAATCCTTCCTGCTGGAAAGAAAAATGTATTTTTAAAAAGAAAAAACATCCCTCTTGGCTATAAGAATGTCAGCTGTATGAGTTGTGACCATATCATGACATGCTGATCAGATAAATAAATTTTTATCTCTCAGGACTCTATTGTCATTTTTGCTGTTGTTGTAACTATCAGCTTTTCTGAAAGGATGCTCTTCATTCTTAAAGACCACTAATTTCAGCAGAAACAGCAAATTTAAAAGGTATGTGAATGTCTTGAGTGCCTACTCTGGTTTACAAAAAAAACATTTTTGTCTTGATTTAACAAAAAAAAAAAAATCATCCTGTGAAAAATAATGAAAGATTACAGGTAACAAAGGTTACAGGCCCCTGAGGTGCTCAGGTGTGACATGCTGCAGTTACTTTGATCTCAAAGGCAAAGAAAAGGTGTCTCCTGGGGGAGAAAAAAGGAGGTTTTCTGGTCAGTACTTTTCTGTAGCCAAAATCTGTTAACTTAAACTTCCCATATGTCCTTGGGCACTCTGTGGAATAAGGAAGAAGTCTTTTGGGTCAATTGTCCTTTCTAATGTCAATCTGGTTTTGTGCCAGGTCTGACTAAGACTTCTCCATGGGCTTGGAGAAGTGGTGCATCAGGAATTTCAGAGCAGCTGGTGCTGGGATCTGGTACAGCTGAATAAAGGCTGCCAATATTTTTGCTTAAAAATAAATCATCAAGTTTGTTGTAAATGGTGTTATTGTGTAAGTATTAAAGGCTGCTAAGAACAGATAAGTACTGTGGCATGCAGATTTTTAAGTTTTTCTTGGGAAACTGGAAGTTCCAAGAAAGTGGATGTTGTGAAAGGGATCAATAAGATCAAACTCTGGGTCTATACAAAGAGTAAATAATAAGGTAACCTCAGTAGAGCTCTTCTGTGTGGCTTTGGGAAAAAGCAACACTGGTCTTGCTCAATAGAACTACAAGACTAAATCATATGGCAAATGTGGCTCATTATTATATGCCACAATAGAGTTGGTGTTTTATAATCTCACTTGAGAACCTGAAGGAAAAAAAATGAAAAGGTTAATTTATACTGAATTACTTTTGAAGAGAAGATTTTTTCATTTGCAGTTAGCTAGTACAATTCTGCAGATCTGTTGAACTATGTACTATATTTTCATAAATTCTATTAAATAAAGCATTTTTTATTACTGATTGTTATTAAGGAGAACATGTTGCTGAATGGTCTGAGTCACTTAGTGCAGTGTATGTTTGATGCTGAGCAAAAGGAAGGTCATCTAGCCACTAGGAACAGATGTCTTCCAGGAAGAGAAATTAACCAGAAACACAAGAGTTGAGAAGTTCTGGCAACTGAGGGCTGCATGGCATTTCCACTATAAATACATGGAAGTAAATAAAAGGGAAGATTTGACCCTTTGAGCAGACAGACCAAGTAGGAGCAGAGGGTAGCAGGATTTCCCTCTGCAACATTAGTGAGACCATGTATTGAATATTGACTCAAAGTGGCAAGACAAGACAGAAAAGAAGAGCCTGTCAGTGTTTTCCCCTTAAGTGAAACTGTTGGGTTTTTTACTCCTTCTGTGCTCTTGGCAACACTGAAGATGCTTCTGATACTGTTCTGCTGTTCCCTTCTCTCTGCATTTCTCTTAGGCAGACACACTGGGTCTTCCTCATCAGCAAGGATTTGAAGGGGAGAAACCCAGAGATGTTAGACAGGGGCTGTCCTGCACTTCTGCCTTGAGTGCACAAGATGTCAGAAAGATGCCTGACAGAAAGAGATGAGAAAAAGCTCCCTTCACTGGATGAGACTGACATTTTCCTGCAATGAAAATGCCAAATTTAGAATCTGTTAGAACAGAACTGATGGTTTGGTTTGCTTTTTGGTTTTGGGTTTGGTTTGGTTTGGTTTGGTTTGGTTTTGTTCTGGATTTTGCCACTGCTCTGACTAAATACTCTCTTGCAGCTGGCAAAACCAGTGGAACATTTTATGTGCAGTGCTCTGCTCTGTTACACCATGGCCAAACAATTTACAGGACCTTGTGGACAAGCAATTTTAAGAGCCTTCAGAGCTGAACCTTGTATCCTGTAAGGTGGGTGGGGTTGCTTTTTCAGGAGATTCCTTATCCAAAGCTGATGACAAAAACAGATGTGAATAATATTTAACATTTAGTAGAGTCCTAAAACTAAGGTCTGTTAATTGCCCACAGGCCTGCAGTAATATTTGCTGAAGCAATGTTGCTTAGGTGGCACTAGATTAATTTCTGTCAAAAAAAATTTTCTCCCACTTCTGTTTATTCCAATATTAAGTCTTGATTGCACTGTCACTTAAGGCAGTAACTGATGGTTTTTCTTACTCCAGCCAAACCTCATGGGAAATACTCACAAGATGCAGTTTGATGTTCCATGTTTGTACCACAGCTGATCCCTAAAGTTCAGAACAGGCAGCTAAGGATTTGCTAAGAGGCAGAAGCACCTGTTGGTGAGAGCAGTCACCAAAGGTTGCCTCTGACACCTGCTCCTGTGAGGCCCTTACCCAAGTGTCTGTTTGCTGAGAGAAGGATCTAGGTCAAGATTGATTTTTAGCATTAATCATTGAGTAAGCCTTACACACATGAAGTGAAGCTGTACCAACACAACCCTTAAAAGACCCCAGGCAGAGGCAATTAAAGCCACAAAGTTAATCTGCAAAATCTTAGAGAAAGAAGGAAGCCTTGTCTGCTTAGCTTATCCAAGGGTTAAGTAAAATACCACTTTGCTATGTACAAGTACTCAGCAGGTGCTGTCGGTCATGGACTCCAGGCTGGAAAAAAAAAACGCTGAGGAGGCAGCACTTCCATGCAGAATATAATGAGCTGAGCTCAGGATGAGGAAGGGAGGGAAAGCCCCAGCTTGGGCATGTTTTTAGTTCTCCATCCTTCAAGTCCTGAAATCAGAACTGTTGCCTTAAATGTTTTATTACAGAGCTGAAATAGAAGTAGGTACTGTTTAGCCTAATTACAGAGGGAGGTTGTGACCTACATTATGCAGGTAACAAGGCTAAATAATTCATGGGCTTTGGCCCAAACGTCTGTGAAGCTTAGAATTTCATTAGCAGCTAGATGGCAAATTCTTTTTTTATGCTTTTATCTTCTCAATGCAACATTTCTGTTTTCTGGTCCAGGCTTACAAACCCCAATTCTGCAAGAAATAGCAATAAATACAATGCTAATTTTTCAGATTAATCATTTGCATCTCTGGAGTAACTATTAAAATATCTTCCTTTCTTACATAAGCACAGATGCATAGAGAGCATAGAGAGCTGCATAGAGAATCAGGCCCCAGATATGTCTGAGCCATTATCCTCACACCAGAATAGTCAGGACAAGTGCCTCAGAGAAAATTGTAAGGATCCCTGGAGTGGACAAGCACCAAATAACCTTGCTATATATAGGAATTTTCTTCCTAATCCTTCCACTAGAAGTTGGTTTATATCCTGGCCCACTGAAATTTACATCCCTCTTTTGTTTTACTTTCTGTTTACCTCCTTCCTGTCAGGTTTTGGTTTTATTTTGTTGACCTGATGATTTTTGAGCTTGGGAAGGTTAATGAGTCCTGCAGGCCACTTGGAAACTCTATCAGAAGTGCACTTTTTTCAGAAAAAGTTTCATTCCTTATAAATCTTCTTGGTTTGCATTGGTTCTTTCTCTCCTCTTGTGTTATGAGAGGTTTAAAAGAAAAAACCAAACCCTGATGCAGCTTTTCCCCTCTGCCTTTCCTGCTTTTGTATCCCCTGTCAGTCCACCACAGCTGAGCATTTCTCTGAACTATTTAAATTTCTGTTCTCATTGTGGTAGATCCATCACCTGCATAGTTAAGTTCCTTCTGCTTTTTATTACAACATTCAGAGAATTGATTGTCCTATCAGTATAATTTATTTAAATACTTATCCATACAGCTTGGTGGCAAGAGGATTAGATTGATTAATGGATTAGTAATTTCCTGACTCCAGTGACACATATAAATCAAACAATACATAAGTCAGCAGCTGCAGAACAAAAATTTGCTGCCAACAGTTTTTAATTTCCTACACAAAAGTATCCATATTTAATTTTATTGCATAGTGAAGGCTAAAAAGATAAAGCTGTTCCCTAAGGTGAAGGGAGAACAGGGAAGTTGCTTCCTTCATACTAATCTGTCCTTCTTTCTAAAATTGAAAAAAAAAAAATAGTCAAATGGGGTCAAGTTTAATAAGCTTGTTCTGCTATTTCCCTGAAATTTTTGAGATCCCAGGAGCTGATACAGAAACCAACAAACTGCTAACCTGAACCAGAGCCGCCCTGTCTCCTAAAGGATCTATGAAAAGTTGGCTCCTGATTTTTATTTGTGAATTTCTAATTTGTTATATGGAAATAAATACAGAAATATTCAATAAAGCCAAAGGATAAGGATGTGGAGAAACTCCATACAGGCTCCTGACCTTTATTTTCTGGTTTGCATTTCTCTCTGCAGCACTTTGTTGTGAAAGGAGGTGTTATATATCCTGGGTATGTTAATGCAGGCAGCACAGCCAACCTGGGTGTATATTAAGGGTAGAAATCACAAGGTCAGAAGTGCCAGTTGCACTAATTAGTGCAATCCTGACTAAGAACAGTTACATGACTTTATTTTTAATGAGCACAAGGATTATGGGAATTTAGATAGAACAATAATCTATTTTTATCTGGTATTTTGTAAGCTCAGAAGATGAAACAGGAATAAGCTGCATAGTAAGACAGGCCAGAGCTGCAGCTAAATTATCAAAACTGCAGGAGCAAAACATTCCTTCCTTACAGCACTGCATGGAAGTCTCCAGGTTAGGGCAATAACCCTTACTTGGTACCAAAAGTATGTGTTACAGTGACAAGGTGAAGTACAAGCATGGCACCCACCTCAGAAGTTAGTATTACAAAAGTTGTCAGTGGTTTTTTTATCTCCTTGGTGTTTGCAAGTCAGGAGGAAGAGAAAATACATTTTGCTAGTGGTTGGTTAATCATACTTATTTCTTCTAATTACTGCATCATCTGCTATTGAAGGCTAAGAAGGCTAAAACTGTTAAAAGGGGGCAAAAATAACAGCAAAAAGGAGCTCTTGGGGAGGGGTTTCCATAAGGAGTAGGACTTGACTTACATGCATATGTAAAATATATGTTCTCTGTATGCAAAGTCTCTGCACTGGGATTTGCTTACTCTCTTTCCTGCCTTGTGCACTGGCTGCTGGTAATTAAACATCAAAGGTGGGGTCTCCTTTTGCCAGGAACACATCTGCATTGCTGCAGAGCTGGAGGCAAACAAAACCAAATCAGTGGGAAAGTCAAACCAACTTTCTACATCTTGGGAGATGGGAAAGGGGACACAGGGCACTTAAAGGATCATTAAATCAGAAAAGGATGGGGATAGAAAGCCAGCTTGTTTCTCCCACTGGGCTCTCTCTAAATGCAGCCTAGCCTGCAGGAACCTGCAACCCACTCAGGTTAAGTGGGTAGGCACTTAAGTGCATTTGCACTTTGGCAGCTTTACACCTGCTCTTGAAAGTGTCCAGGACTGGGGTCAGAAGAGTAAAGTGTGACTCTTTCTCCTGTCCTGCCAAACCATAGTAAAACTCTTCACGCTTTGTGTAACTGCATTTATCTCCACCTGATCAAAGCCACGTGTATTTTTATGATGACCAGATCTCATGAGTGTACCATCTCCCTGGATATGTAATTCAACAAACTCGCACGCTCTGGTAGGGCTTTGTATTCCAGCACATTTTCCAGAGAGCTGAAAAGATAATGAAGTGCACCCCACTATCCTACATGAGCTGTTTGAACAATTTGAAATACAAACATTGCTGTGGACACAATATTTTCTGGTGATTCACCTTATTTGGGAAGGTAGGGTGAGTCACGGTATCCTGTTGGAATTTCTATTAACAGTTGATAATTTATAATTTTTCAGATAGAACATAGAACAGGATTTTTCCTGTAGCAGAATTTAGCAGTAATGTCAGAAAAACTTAACTTGGGTGTCTGATTTAAACTGTGCTGCTCTTAGTTAAGTCCCATGGTACTAAAAATCACTCGGTGATTTAACTTTTGGATTGCTATTTCATGCCCAGGATCCTGTTTTAGGTTGAAACTGAGTTTAAGAACACCTAGAGAAACTAAAGTTTAATGTAAAGGATAAAATGAATGTTTCAGCTTGTACAAGGCTTTGGGCTGCTCACTTTTTTTTGTACTTTGTAGTTTAAGGATTTGCCACAAACAATTGCACAGGCCATCCTATCTTGACCTTGAGCAAAGCCCAGTTTCCTTAAGATGATAAATCTCTGCTGAACACATCCCAAATGCAAAATCCTTCCAGAAATTATCTGCCACAGCTAGAGAGAAATGTGCTGTTCTATCTAACTTCCTCTTGAAGGCTGGAGAACATTTCCCAAAGAACATCCCATAGGCACCAGCTGCACCTGGATTGCTCAGTGCCTTTTTGTCTGGCAGTGCAGCCTGACAGTGTTACCTGTCCTGCTGTGGTTCTCCAGAGGCTCAGCTACTCAGTCCTTCAGGACACTCTCTTTCTTCCAACTTGCACCACCAGGGGAAGTTTCCAGTACTGAAATGTTAAGAGTCCTTCATCCCCTCCAAAAGGAGATATATAAATAAGAAGATTATTATATCTGTGCTGAGATTTTTGGACCCCACTTGTTTGTTATATAAGATCTGTCAAACTGGTTGCTGTCCTCAGTTTTCTCTGATGATGCAGCAGGTTACTAATCATGTTGCATCCCCCTGATCCCTGGCAGATATCAGGTGTTTGATAAACTGACCATCAAAGAGATTAACCAGGAAGGCTTGGGCTTCTGTGGCATTGGCTTAGCATTGGTACCACCTCTTGGGCTGTGCTGGCCCAGGTAGGAATTTCTCAGGCCAAGATCTGTGGAATCATGAGCTTCTGCTCAAGCAGTGACTGAGGTATTTTACAAGAAATGTTTCAGCTAAATAGCCAGTGAGATGCTGCTCTCTTCTCAGTCTTTCTTCCTGCTCACCTGTTGTCCCAGAGCTGGGTAAGAACTCTGCTGACAACATTCCATCTGGATATTTAGCTGAGTAATGGCTCACATTTAAGCCTCAAATGATGAGAAAGCTCGCTTACTTATCTCTCAGGACTGCACCCTAAAACACAGAAAATAAAGAGGCTGGAAGGTGCTTCTATTCAGCTGAGTCACAGACCTACAAAAAAGACTTAGAAAGATATTTTAAAATTGAAATTTGCTTTAACATTCAGACAAAAGTGGAAATAAAAGGCAGTAAGTGCATATGTGTCAAAATGAAAAAGAGAAGTGACATTTATAATGATAAGTAGACAAGATGAGAGGGATGCACTACATTTTTTCACTGTACTAGAAAGTCTTTTCTTCCAGCTGTATAAAACATGAATTCTTATCTTTTTATTGGAGGGAGTGAATTACAAAGTGAATGCCTGAGGCTGCATCTGGACCAGATGATTGGCTCACTGAGGTGAGATACCCTGTGGAAGAGAACTGCTCAAGCACAATCTCTCAAACCCAGTCACATAGACATTGCTGGGTACTGTTCAAAACACAACCTGCAGTCAGTGCTGCATGCAGTCCATGAAAAGCAGCCTCTGGAGCTGCCTCCTCACAGCAGTGTCTCTCCTATCTGCAGCACTGGCTCTCCCAGGCTTCCCAAAGGATGGGAGCACTGGGGGTCTTAATTCATGGTCATTGTCTGATTTATTTGTGGCAGATGCAGAGCTTGCCTCCTACACCTCTCAGTTTCTCTGCCAGTGGTGACCACTACATTAAAAAGTGTAGGTGGCTGTTCTGCCTTCAGATGTTCCATCCAGAGTGTGGCTTATTGGTTTGGGCAGGCTTTGATTCCAGTCTGTGTGAACACACCAGGCCAAGAACCAAGGCAGCAGAGGGCTGGCTAACAGTGCTCATTAGATCTCACGGCACTGCTCCGGGAGGTTTCCAAACAGACACAGAGGAGGGGGAGGAAAGTTCAGTGAAAGAAACAGATTTTAGGATGAGGGTCTGGTGAGCTCACCACTGAAGATGAATTTATGGGACAAGTACTCAGCATTCACCCTGATGGGGGTCGGTGGCACATTTACCAGCAGTTAAATGCCCCACCCTGCCCTCTTTTGAGCAGTTCCTTGTTAGGGGACTCAGTATTTTTATTCAATTACAATCTCTTCCTGCCTTTTATTCTTTTCTGATATAAGCACCTTACTTCTCGGTTCTTCTTTCCAGAAAGCTGAAGAATTACTTGGCTGAAGCAATTTTGAATGTTAGACATAGGAAGCAGCTTTGTAGAGTAATTATCATAGAATCATTAGGGCTGGAAAAGATCTTGTGTACTTACATACAGGCTTGCCATGGTTTAGTTAATTGGCTCAGGCATGTGCAAGCATATTTAGTTAGCTTCCTCCTAGGTCCCCAAGTGCACCAGTTGTAGTGTTGTAAGCACTGCCATGAACTGGAGCTGCTGTGTAGCTCTGTGTGTGGGCCAATTTCTCCCTTTTCTCTCCTAAAGCCATTGCTGCAGGAGCAGCACCCTGAGTTCAGAATTTTTTTAATGGTGAAATAGCCTGTTCTGACAAATTGTGTCAACCTTTGAAAACAGATTAGCATGACCAAGCAGAGATGATTTTGTTCTTACTTTCAGGAAGAATGAGAACAATGTCTTAAGAAACCCAGGCTACCTGCTCCTGGATCCATTTCCATGGGGGTGGCTGCTCATCCCTCTGACGCAATGTGTTAACAGGAACATTGATCCCTCTAAGCATGTGCTCTCGTCCTTGTTGACAAATGCACAGCAATAGATGCTGTGGGTGATGCATCATTATGTAATTGTGCTTGTGGTGCAGACACTGAACCTCCTGTGACATTACAGATCCTGTATTAAAGACAGAAGCAGCTTTATCCTAAGTATTATTGCTGATGGGAACAGACCTAAACACAGACAGATGCACTGCTACTACATGCAATGTTAGGCAACTGTGACATTATTAATTTTAATTTTAAAAACTGTGTCTTGTTTAATTTGTTCACAAAAAGAACCCAAATATTTGGGTTCTGAACATTTTGTAGATTAACATCTGTGGTGTATAGAGTTGGAATTAGAGAACTCTAAGATGTACATTAAGAAACATATTTTGACCTTGACTACTCAGGCTTTGATTATTCAACTCTTCCAGTTATTATAAAAAGGGTCAGGTCCTCTTGTGTCTACTAATTAAAATTAAAAGCTAAAATGTTCCAAACTTGTCTGAAACCTCAAAACAAATTTAGTATACCAGCAGAGAGAAAGAGATTAAAAATATGGGAAGGGGGGAGGGGAAAGAAAATGAATGTCCCAATTCATCAGAATGCTATTGATTTTGACACTGAAATGTTGGAGGCATTTCAGTATTTTAAGCAACACATGAAGCCTTGTGGTCTCTCCACTGGACTGGCCTTGGAAAAGCATTGGAAGTCATTCCCCTCTGGCCTGCCAAGTCACTTTGCCTCCCTGTGCTTTTGTGTTTTGCACTGAATGGCACTGACACAAACTTTAAGCCCACCCAAACCAAAGCTAGCTATTCTCTGTCAGCACAATATGCTAAATTAGCTTGTGCTGGGATCAAAGAGACACCAGATTCTGTGATTGTCTAATGTGAAACTACAGAGGTCAGGTAATGGGTCAGCATTTCCCGCTGGGTGTGACCAGCATGACTTTCACCTCAGAAACAAAGAATTAACAACTCCATTTCAAATGAGGTTTAAATTGGGGTCCTGCACCTTGTGGTATGTCTTCTAAGCTTCCTCTTTTCTTCTGGATGTCTCACAAACCACAAACTGTGTCCTCAGATCATCTAATCACAGAGACCTTATTTGCAGCCAACATTACAATTGATTTTACTTTGATTATCATTCCAGTACACCAGCACTATTCAAACAATGAATATTAGAGGACATTGCTAGTTTTCACAGTCAGTTGAATCACAGACAGCAGCAATCTTCATCTGAATTTTTCATTTAAAAAATGAAACCTTTCATGGAGCTGACTAAGCTGTCTGTGTGAGCCACCAGGAGACAGAATTGATGGGAATCACAGTGCAAAGTCAGTGATCTGAACCACTGAGAAGCACAGAGCACATGGTCACACCCTTACTGAACATACTGAGTTAAAGCTGTCAGTTTAGAACTGTGCAGGCCAGAATATCTTAAACAAGAATTCAGAGCCAGCTCTTGCTAATTAGAAGTCACATAATTATGTAGTATGTTTTTCCATTAAAGAACTTAGGGCCTTTTGGGAAAAGAACTGTATTTTCTGGACTGAATAAGAAAAGTCTCCTCATCCAATCTTGGTAGAGTCATATCCATGTAGCTGCAATATAGTTGGTGTCCTTACAGCTGTGAGCTTTCCTGGGTGCTCCTGCTAGCTTAGGTAAAGCCACACTCAAATAAAAAACTGAGCTTACCAACGACCTTGCTAGTGCTAGTGCTGTAAGCACAAATGCACAATACTGTAACACCCCTAACAGAGTAAGATGTATTAAAATAACTATTTGGACTGTCTGCAGTTAGCCAGGCCAAAGAACAGGCTGCTGCTTCTCCTATTACCTACACATCTTTCTTCAGCCTGTGACTTAATTGAATACTGATCTTAAGGCCAGAAAGCTGAATTCCATTGTAAAAAGGACAGGTTTAGGATTAGGTTCAATACTTTATATTTTCAAGGTATTATAAATGTCTATAATAAACTCTCCATATGTGACATTTTCCCTTATGAAATTTTAGACAAAATTACAGCCTCTATTCACTCCATCATACTAGCAATTTTCAATAAAATATGATATAAGAACTATCCCCAAACCAAGAGCTTTGAAAATCTATAATGATTATATTAAGATGTAATATTGTTAAATGCTTATCTAGAACATTAAAAAGGATTTAACCCTATCATGACAACATATGGAAATTATCTTAAAAACATGAAAATGCCCTAAGCTGATTGTATTGCATCTTATTGCCATAAAACAGAGGGTTGTTGGAGTCTTGATATTGCATTTCCATCCCACACATAAGGGGTGGGAGAAACATCCCCAGTTTCCAAAAAGGAGAAGATTTTGTGGTTGATTAATCTGTTGTTACTCTGCCTCACAGATTTCAGACATACTGGCCATCCTCGGCTTCTTTTAAATCCTGCAAGTGTGATCCTAAGAGGGCTTTTTACTGAAAAAAATAAGAGCTACACAGAGGGCAGACTCCCCAGATGAACAGCTCCCATGTGAGGAAAGAAGTGGGCAGAATGCAGGCATTTTATTTGACCTGGTCAGCTGGCCAATCTGTGATGGCTGTGGTGACTGCAGCATGTGGCTGTTGCAGGGAACATGCAGCAGAGCTGCTATGAAGGGAGGAGGGAGTTCAGGAGACAAAGAACTCAAATCTGCAGGAATCCAGCATTCCCTGGTTCTGTCACTCATAGAACAGCTTGAGAGGATTTATCCTCTACACTTCTTTGAGGAATAATTCTTGTCTTGTGCAATAAATTACTACAGGATAAATGTATGAGAATATTAATAATGAAAGCATCTTGCTCTTCTATGCTGCAGCTTATCAAAAGATCAAAATAATGATCATTATCTGTGAAGGTAGCAGAGCTCATTTCATTCCAGAGAAGTAGAAGTGACACACAGGCCCTGTGCCTGCCCTGCCCATGGCCACAGAGGAAACCAGCAGGGAGGGTTTCAGTAAAAACAAACCACCCCATTTTTATCAGCAGCATGTGGGATAACTCATGTTCCTGTTGTCTGTGTTTAAAGCAAAGGAAGAACTTACTTGACTGTGTTCTGTTTGAGTCTACTTGAGATATTTGCTACCTAGAACTGGCAAACATTATTAGATTAGACCAAGTAGGTGGTGTTGTTATTCTTGTAGAAATTACATTTACAGAGCTCTCCTGCAATCATCTTGTTTCCTGAAGTTTTCCAAGGTTCATACTGATAAAAATCATAAAACCAATTGTTATACGTGATATCTTATGATAGTTGTTGTGGTACAGGGCTAGTCACTAAAATAAACCTACACCAGCTATTCAGAGTGAAGTCAGAGAAGAGGCTCCTATTGACTTGAATGGAGCTGAGACTTTGTGTTAATACATTAGTAGAACATTAAGTTCTGATTTTACAAATTCAGCTGCTGAGACATTAAAAGTTAAGGAAATTTCTTTCATCAGCTGGATAGGAACCTGTCCTTGCTTTCAATGCCTGTCCTCACACATCTTGGCATTTTTGCCATGTTGGGTTTCTTCAGTGACCAGCTCCAGCATCTGTCTTTAGCCTGGCTGTCCCCAAGCAGGGCACAAATTCATTATGTCCAGCAGGTTGGGATCAAGGAGAGGCCATGTCCGAGTCACTGGCAGTGAGCCTGGAGCAGCTCTGTGCCGTGCTTCCTGTGCTAAGTGCTGCAGCCTGGGGGAAATGCAGCCTCTGCTGAGCAGGGATATCCGGCATGGCAGGAGCCAAGCTCCCACAAGGCACCTTGGAATCACATTTCATTTGAGAAATGGAAAGAGAAGTCCAAGGGAAGTGAAGTGCTTTTGAGTGCAGTATAAAGAGTCTGCTGCTCAGATTTTTTCACCCTATGCCATTCATTATTTCAGGACTTTGCCCTCATTCTCAGAGTTGCAAGACCCAAATTACAATGTGGGTGATAATACATCAAATCATTGCAGATAGGGAGAGGAACCACTCTGATATTGTGTAATGATTGTAGCCAGTTGTATCTGTTTTTATAATTATATTGGTCTCAGTGCTATTCATTCTGCACTGATACCTGTGTTAGAAAGAAAGGAACGGCACATATTTTAAATTAAACCTGCATTGTTTTTCTAGTCATGTACCCAGAATGCATCCTCCCATCACCAGTTTCTTTTGGGCATTTTAATTAGAAAGAGAGCCAGAAAGAAAACAATAAGAATTTTTGCCTAAGATATTCTCTGATTTTAGCAAGGTGTTGGACCACACGAGCTCCAAAAATTAATTCCAGCCAAAATTAGTTTATGACTCTAGGCCTGACTCCTGTTTAGAAGGAATTGCCCCTTCCCATGGACCTGTGTGTGACATGTACATTGAAGCCCCTTGCTGATGGGGCTGTTTTGTACCTCCAGCTGCTGTATCCAAAGAAGCCAAGTCCAAAGTTGCTGCTGTGCCTGGACAGCAGGGTGTATGTGTATGCATTAGGGCTGTCTGCTGCTCAGAGATTCCAAAACTTGGTGGGGGGATGTGGGGTATGTGTGAAATGAGGACAGGATGACAATGTTCGTAGCAGAAATACCTCACAGTAATAGTTGTCAACTCCATTACTGTCAAATTAATTCTGAATTGTTGCCCATCATACACTGTTTAGCTTGAAGGCAGTGAAATGGTGGCTTTGCCTCCATGGCAGAAATAACAGTAGCTCAGCCCTCCGAGGAGCCTTGCAAAGTGGCAAAGGAAATGTCAAATATCATTTGGTCAGAGAGCATTTCTAAAGTCCTCCAAGAAAGAGTCCAAGGAGGATACACTTTATCTCCACTAGATATATAAAACAGAGGGAGCTCTTTATTTAGGAAGTATCAGCTTTCAGACAAAGCTGGGGATACTTAGAATTGAGGTTATGTTTGGACTGAGACAATGTAATTTGATTTTACAGGTCAAATCTGCACCTCCAAGCAGCTAAACTTCTGCCTTGAGAGCAGCAAAGAACAGTAGATGGAAAACCAGACTGATATTCAGCCTTAGCAGGCTCAGTCTCTGCATCCACAATTAACTTGGCATGTGACACTGGGCAGGTCCATGGCATTATCAGTACTCCTCCTCTGATCTGGCACAGTGAGAATCAATGCAGCAGACCTTCCAGTCCAAACCAGCTATCTCAATATTTGAACTCTTAGGCAATATCTCCACATGTTTACACACTTTGGTAACTGAGATTGCATTAAGGACCTGAAAAAAATTAAATATTATCTATTTAGATGCCTAGTTAGAATTTAAATCCCCAAAGAATATTGTTTCTACCTTTGTAGTGCATGTACTGTGTCTAGAGAAAGGAAAAGATAAGGACAGGCTGAAACAAGGGAAACTGATCCCTCAGTGCACCTGAATAATTCCCTGGATGCTTTTCTGTTGGGCTGCTGGTTCATTTAAGGTTTTTTCCTTCCCTCGCAAGAAAAGATCTATAGGAGTTTTTCTTGAATCTCCAGGCTTACCAAATTGAAATTTTGTGGAAACACGTTGAGGAAGACACTGGGAAGGTGCAGTGCAAGTCTGTCTCTGAGAGCCAGGTAGAGATCTTGAGAAAGAAGCTGAGGGTGCTGAGGGAGCTGAATGTGATGCTCTTGTCTAGGAAGCACAATGAATCTGAGTGCTACCAGACCTGTACATTAATTCCAGAACTATCCTAGATATATGGAGTGTGAAATAATGACCAGGCCTTTTGATCTGTGGTGTTACTGATGAGAATGCTACTGGTACAGAGAGAATTAGATGTTTAAGAGTCATATACTTGGGGTGATCACACAAAATCTGGATTATTCTCTGGGGTCAAGCAACTGCTGCTGTTACTTAGGGCTTCACAGATTAATGGTCGTTCTCCATCTTGCAAAGTGACCTTAAAATTGCAGTCAAAAATGAACTTGATATTACTACAACAGTCTGCACTAATTACTCTGTTTGTGTGCAAGTATTTTGCTATCCATGCACTCTGTGTGCCAGACTAAGAACAGTGCAAGGTCCCAGCAGGTGCTGGTGAGAAAGCAGGTGTAACTGGTGGGTTAATCTCAAGGAGAGAACAACCCCTGCTGCAAACTCCTCTGGCAGGGACCTTACAGACTCGACATATTTTGCCTTCTCCCTTGCTTTCTTCCCTGGGCTCACAGCGGTGGCCGTGTGGCTCCCTGTGGCCAGAGGGGGAATTGCTTTTCCTGAGCAATCCCAGTGAAGATTTTATTTGTGGGGTCACTTTGACATAATTCTGGGAGGTGGCATTGTAACTTTTGACTTTTAAATGCTTCAGTCTCATCCATATAAAGCTTTGGAGTGTGACTAATTAATACAATAATCACCTCTTGCAGAGAACACATTAACTCCCTGCACTCAGGACTTACAGGATCAGAGAGAATGCTGAAAGTCACTGAGAAATTGAATTAGCAGATTCTCAGGATGGCAGCCAGTGAGGGGCTTCATGCACTCATGTGTGCTGAGGGATGAGCACCGTGCCCCAGGGACCCAGACAAAGCTGCTGTCTTCACTAGGATTACACCATGTGGGTACTTCCCTAAGGACAAAAGGGAATGAGCTCCAGAGAGCTCTGGAGCCCTGTATTTATTCAAACTAATATTCTGTGAATCAAATGATCTAATTAGCTAAACATGCATTTGACCACAAAAATGTTATTTTTAGCTGGCATTGCAAACCTACATCAGGGTTGCATCTTTTTCCCACTGAAACTCTGCATCTATTTTCTACAAAATTCCCCTATTTCTTCTGCTTTAATTCATCAGTGATCTGAGTGACTGCTCTTGAATTTTGATTCTCAGAGCTTGTTATGCCTCTTCATCCTTTTTATTGATGAGATAAGCTTCTAACAGAAAGACAGACAGAAGTAATCAGGGTGTTTGAAATGAGTTTTACACAACAATACAAGTAATGTTTTCTTTCTGTTTTTAAATAGAAAAAGAGAGGGCAATTACAGATCAGTGTGATCCATAAAATTCATTCCAATCTGAATTTTTATTACACATTTCCAGGCTTCAAGGTAAATTCAAGATGATACTGAAATCACCAAGATGGAAGCAAAATAGTCTCAGATCCTGACCTTCAGCCTCTCCGAAACTGAATGAAGTAGCACAGAAATCAGATTTCACATTCTGAAAGAGCAGTTCTCCATGGATTTAAGCATTTGTTTGTCACATACCACAGTAATTGTTATCACCCTAATTGTGCAGACCTGGGGGCTGTGGACTGCCTGAGGTGTCAGCAGCCATTACCCCAAACTGTCTCACGTATACCTTAGCTACTCACAATGTATCACCCTGTTGTAGGTAGCATCACTGTAACATTTTGTCCCTTTCTCTCTTTCCAGAAGCATAGGAGCAATCTGGAAGAAAAAAACCCAAAAAACATAATCAAAAGCTGCACAGATGGTTGTGTAACACAGCTGATAGGTAGCTGCACTTGCTGATGAGTATTTTGGAGGTGGCAGACAGCAAGGGCAATGAAGAATTACTGCTGGCATTTAAAGGGACTCTGCCAGGACATGAAATAATCCTGATAAAAGAAATACATGTCAATTTTTCCAGCAATAAGACTACTTAAATGGGAAGAAATTCCCCCAAGGACAGGGACTTCCTTCCTTCCTTCCTTCCTTCCTTCCTTCCTTCCTTCCTTCCTTCCTTCCTTCCTTCCCTTCCCTTCCCTTCCCTTCCCTTCCCTTCCCTTCCCTTCCCTTCCCTTCCCTTCCCTTCCCTTCCCTTCCCTTCCCTTCCCTTCCCTTCCCTTCCCTTCCCTTCCCTTCCCTTCCCTTCCCTTCCCTTCCCTTCCCTTCCCTTCCCTTCCCTTCCCTTCCCTTCCCTTCCCTTCCCTTCCCTTCCCTTCCCTTCCCTTCCCTTCCCTATCCCTCCATTCTTCCTTCTGTCCTTCCTTCCTTCCTTCCCATCCTCTCCCTCCATTCTTCCTTCTGTCCTTCCTTCCTTCCCATCCTCTCCCTCCATTCTTCCTTCTGTCCTTCCTTCCTTCCTTCCTTCCCACCCTCTCTTTCCCACTTTTTGAAGACCATTTTAAACTGTGCTTTGCAGAAGTTTTCAGAAATTATTATCCTGGAAATAGAAACGTCTTAGGTGTCTTGCAAAAGCATTTTGCAGTGCCCCACTTACTCTTTCTTGTGGGAAAGAGTTTAGATTGTGACAATAACCACAGATCCCATCAAGCCAACTTCTGATGGAGTGCCAGTCATGCAAACTGCAGAAGGGGCCTACAGTGCAGTTTGTCTGACTCAGGAAGGAGATCTGCAGATCTTTTAGGAAAAGCCTTGGCAAGCACCATGAGACCAAAACCATCAGCAAGTGGCTGTTCATGCCCCAGAGTGCTGCTGGCTCAAGGCACAGTCAGCCAGACCAGAACTGCTTTTCATGTTTCCCAGTCATCCTTAGCAGTGGGTTTGGAATGCGTGTAACAATCAGATATGATTCTGACATAATGCTCTCTCAAACATTAAGCCCTGAATGATAAAGACTGGTGTTGGTTTAGGCTGCTGTGTTAGGGGCTCATCCTCACTCAAAATTCAGAGTCATTCCTGATGCATTTAGCCCTTTTAGTCCTGCTCATTTTATAGGTGCCCTTGCTTTGTTTGAGGGTCCACTCTGTGCACAGACAAGTGAAGCACAGCCATAACCTGTAACTGAGTTCTGTCCCTATTGAGCATTTTCCTTAAGCACTCTGAGGTGCTTTTAATTTCTGACAGTGCAGTCCAGCCTTTCCAGGAAAGTCTGACAAAAGATAGCCAGATAAAAATATAGAACTACTCTCTATTGCAGTGACATTTTTTACCCTCTATGAGCTGTCACAGAGGGCAAATAATCCAACTGACAGGTAATTCCCCTGGAAAATCCTGAGTAAAGATCTTCCATGCAGCAAGTTCTCCCTCTGGTCCCAGATATTTCGAGGTAGCTTCTGACATTTTCTGTTGCTGGATTCACTGAGTGCCAGAATAACTCCCCTTTGAACATGACAGGAACAGCTTCAGTGACCTGTAAAATCATGATCTGTTTCTTCTCTTCCACTTGGAAGATCAGCCTTGAACTTCCTGTGCTGCCACCAGCAGCTGAGTCTCAGAGTTTGGCACATTGTGACAGGCACCGTGGCACAGTGCTGTGACCTTAGTGCTGAGCCTGCCTGGTGCCTGTGGCTGCACAGGAACTGCAAAGGTTCCCCTTCTCTATCAGAGGTGTCCTTAGCTCACTCACTGAAGTGTTCTGAGCCTTCTTTCCCAGCTCCAGCCTCACACCCCTCCTCTGCAGTGAGGGTAATGTGTGTCTAGTCAGCACACATCCCCTCCGAATGGGCTCTGAGGGGATAAATCAGGCTGCGCTACAGGACGGCATTCAGGATCATGGGTGAAATACAGAACAGGCAAATACACTGTGACTACTGGAGACTGTGCTAGAGTTAAGAAACAGTCTAAAGGACTCCCACTAAATGTACGTACATACATATGTATGTGTGGAAGTTTGTATGTATGTACTTTTGGTTTTGAAATTCCCTTCTCAAGGTATTTCTATATGAACAAAATGTGAAGCAAAGGACAAGCTTTCACAATCATTGGCTGTACCAGTCCTGCAATTGCTGGCTCCCTGCTTTCTCCTATTAACCTGAATTCCATAATGAGTTCCCCTCAGAAGCTGGTGCTGCCCAGGCAAGAGGTTATATTGATGTCATGAAGTGTCTTCCTGGAAGCCTCTTACAGAAATAAAGCTCAAAAACTGTGAGAAAAAAGAAGTAAGGTGGCCATCTTGCTCTTTAAATACTTATGTCTACCCATAGTGTTTGTTGACAGTTTCAAATCAGGACAGCTGAAAATATCTAAACATATATGAACATGAAAGCAAAATTTGCTAAAATGTATCTGTTAAGTGGAAATGTTCTAGAGGCATAGATGGGTCCTGCCTTACAGAAGGGATGAGATGAGGCAGTGAGTTCCCTAAAGAGTTAAATGCCCTTCCCTTCTATTATTTCCATTGATGACAATGTCCCTACAAGCCTCACTGCCCACCTCTTGCTTGCTCGTAAAGTTTAAACCACACCTGAAACAGGTATTCCACTTGTAATAGATGTGCCATTTTCTCTTCTCCTTTTGCTGCTAAGTAAGCAAAATGTAGGACTGATGAGGACTGAACTTGGACATTGTTCAAACGATAGGAATAGGGGTCACACTGTGTCTCTGCTGGCAGCTGTTTTTTTAAAAAATATATGACCAATCCTTGAGCTCTTCCTGTGTGAAGAGAAATAAGTTTCATTTGATGCTCTCTTCTGGTGTGTGCAGGTAGCACAGGTTGTAAGACATTTTATGTTCTGCTTCACAACATCCTCCCTTGACAGCAGTGCATGTGAAACTTTGAAAGTTAGATTACAGACAGAACGACATGGAATGAGCCAAACCATGGTCTTCATAAGCATCATGTGGTGGCCAGCTATTTCCATCTCTGCTGAAAAATCTTCATGCCTCATTACATATAGAAGGTAGACCTGACCATTAAAGATCATCAGAGCACTTCCCTTAAAGACAAGAATTTCCAGTTGCTCTCCAATAAGACTAAGAGATGAAAGTATTAATATATTCTTATAATCCTTATTTTTGGTATTGGTGAGTGATTTCAAAATCTCTGAAACAACACTGTTAAATGACTACAATAAGAGGAGAGGATCTTGCTGTCTTTATGTCTGTCTCTTCTTGTGCAGCCTCTTTCATTGGGCTTATTTGAGAACATTTCTCATCTTCAGGTACATCAGGACTAGAACAGTGTCTTGTTAAATTTGGGCCACTTTGTATCAAAGATTTTGGAAAATTGTGCCAAATGGAGCTGGAACTCTCTTCCATTGTTAGTTAATGGCCATACATAAATTACAGATTGTGTTTCTGTAGTTTACCTTACTTCAGAGACACTTCTTGCTGTGTCTAACAGTACTTGCTGTCATTTAAATGGGAAAAAGAATAATGGTATTGATGTGATTTGGGCTTGATGTGGTATCTCTAGATAACACTTTAAGAATAATGGTATTGATGTGATTTGGGCTTGATGTGGTATCTCTAGATAACACTTTAAGAATAATGGTATTGATGTGATTTGGGCTTGATGTGGTATCTCTAGATAACACTTTAAGAATAATGGTATTGATGTGATTTGGGCTTGATGTGGTATCTCTAGATAACACTTTAAAATTTGTGTCTGAGGTTCTTCAGTAACTTGAAGAGGATGAGAGATTTCACAAATGGATGCTTTGTCCTCTTGGTTAGCATGAGTTAGTGAGCAGCCTCGTGGCAGAAAGTGCTTTCCAGCTGAAGTATCATTGCTCTGAGCACTAAAGTTTGCTGTGCTAGACAATCATAAGAACACAGCTGAATTTACTGTAGAAAGAAATGTCAAATTCAAATGTGTGTCATGAAGGCAAAGAAAGGCAAAGACTCAGATGGATTAAAAACAAACTAACTTTGAATTAACTGCTGCTTCTCCAATAATTATATTCTCCTAGGAATAACCTACTCATATTAACACTACAGGCTTGATTTTGTATAAAGGAAACACACAATCACATTACTTGCATGTCAATCACTCAACTCTAAGGTGCTTTTTAGCCTTCCTAAATATTAAAAAACCAGTGAATTTTGCCTCCATAACCACAGAGGTTCTACCACTTAACTTACCAAAAGAAATGTAATAAAGATAAGTTCAGTGAACCTCTGTTTAGGATCATGAAAATTAGACTTGGCGAATTTTTTAACTAGTAAAAATGAATAAATTGAAAAATAAAATGACATTTCCTCCTCATCTAGGCTGTACCTTCTGCATTTATAATGCATGCATCTAGATGTAATCACATAATTAGGACTCTAACCAAGAATAATTAGAAATAATTATATCAATTTTCAACAAGTTATTTGAATAATTAATTGCACATATAGGATTAATGAGGCCTTCTGCAGAAGCAGATTGTAAATCAAATTTTTTTCCTTTGCTTTACCTGATGAGTGGGGGTTTTTTGTTTTGTTTTTTTCACTTATGGTTTTAGGGATTTTTACCACACCCAGCATTGCAGTGTGATAAAGCTGGGACTGGTCTTCTAACCCAGAAAGTCTCTAAGTGTCTTCAAATTCAGAAAGTCTTAGAAACTCAGCATCACAAAAAAGGTTTTGAGATAGAGAAATCCTGGTTAACTGTGAAGCCAGCTTAAAAAGCAGCAAATATAGCTGCAGAAGAGAAAGTCTCCTTCATTCTCAGAAGCCACAGCTCTTCTGTGAAGGCTCTGAACTTAATGATGTACTGATGTGGCTCATTTGCCATAGTCTCCAACTTTGCTCCAAGATCCTATGCACCACTTTAAGACTTCCTAGACAGCTGTCATTCTCAAATGACTCTCGCAGAAAGCATAAAAAATTTTTAAAAATATATGTTTTGACAAAGAGACCAGCAAAACAGAATCAGAACTATTATGTCACTGTGGTAGGAAGGTTTCCTGAGATCCCACAGATTGAAGGTGGCTCAGAGAGAGGCAGGCTGCCCCATTCCTCTGGCAGGTGACTGGAAGCCCTGTGAGTATCAGCACTGTTGAAGCACTTCAGTTTTTCTTGCCAGCAGACACAGGGATGCACACTTGGTGCCACTGCCACCAGCTTATGCAGAGGACATACTTTCTGCTCTGTTCATCAGAGGTGCCAAGGTCCCTTTGGGGATTTCCCCTGAGAGATCAGGGAATGTACCTGAGAGCTCTGACCAAACATCCCTGTACTGATGGTGCTGAACTTGTGGCTTGGGAGCTCGGTGTGACTCGCCCAAACAATCCTGTCAGAATTACAGAACAGTTTGAGTTGGAAGGGGGCTTAAAGATCATCCAGTTCCAACTCCCCTGCCATGGGCAGGGACACCTTTCACTAGATCAGGTCACTTAGATCTCCATCCATCCTGGCCTTGAACATTTCCAGGGATGAGGCATCCCCAGCTTTTCTGGGCAACCAGTGCCCCACCACTGCCACAGTACAGAATTTCTTCCCAACAGCTAATCTAAACATGACTTCTTTCAGTTTGAAGCCACTTCCCCTTGTCCTGTCCCTGAGTTTTGAGAGAGTCCCTTGTGTCACGGATCTCGAGGTCCTCAACACAACAGAAAAAAGAATTACTATATTCACATACATTAAAATGTCCTTATTTATACAGTCAAAAAAAAAAATCTGTAAGAAATCCTTCTTTCTTCTCCCACCTCAAAACTCACTGACTGCAAAGCAGGACCAGATTCCCCTGTAACTTTGAGCCCATGGATATAAATCTTTGCCATCTGAAGAGGTCTCAGGATCTGATTGTCATGACTGTGGCTTACCCTTTCCTGAGTGCAAGACAAGGCAAGGCACATCCTTGCAGGGCTCCTCTGCCTCCTTTGTGGACACTGGCCTTCCACAGCACAGTTTTCTGCACACTACTGAGGCACATGACAGATTTTTGATTTAACATAATTTTGGTTTAGGAAACCCACAGAGTTTGTGTGGATTTTATGCAGTGTAAGTCTTCATTTACTATGTACTTTCCCGAAAACATAGGTTGTCAACAAAAAAGTGCTAGAAAGCTTTTTTCATTTTTTGTTCCTCCTACTCTTGTAATTCTCTCTTTTATTGATGCATACAACAGTTTATTTGGAAGCTTAATAACAGAAACAGCACAGTGGAAAAGACTCTAACTAGAGGATTCTGAGAGGGAGAAGTGAGTAACAGAAGGATGAATATCAGTCTTTGTTTACTGGAAACAAAACCCTGATGACAGTCTCCCTGACACTGCTCTGCCACTTATGGAAGCAAGGAGAATAGTCCTTAGCTAAGTACACATTTCTGTAAAAATGTAAAAGACAAAATACTGTGTAGAGTGCATAAAATGTCAGTGATTTTCCCAAGCTGTCAAATTCCTAACATTTCCCTGGCTACAATCTATCTCAGAATTTGGGTGACAGGATAATCAGCACAACATTTCAAACTTTCAAAAAATATTTCACAATCTCAAGCCACTTTTTTTTTTCCAATAATTTTTTTATGTCAGTATTTTCAACTTTATCATCATATGATTGAGAATGAAGGCCTCTTGCCCCCAGGATGGTTGTTAGAGCTCCCAGCAAAGGTAGGTGACTACATTTGCCATCAGCTCCTGTGTGTTACCTGTTCCCAGAGGCTCTGCACACTCCCTCACTGCCTTGGGACCATCCCTTCCAGGTGTACAGAAAGGTGCTGCATTCAGGGAAAGCTGGAGCTGCACCACATTTTGCAGAACCTGGAAGAGATTCTGCCATCACTGCTCATGATGTAACTTTAATGTGAATTCTGTGCATTTTCTCCCGCAGGAGAAACAAGGCAGGGAGGAATCTTATTATTGGGATTATATCATGGGTTTGTAGGCATTGGGAGTTAGAGAAATAGTGACTGACCTCATAATGAAAATATCTGTGACAATAATGGTGCATGGAATTCTGGTGATGGTTGAAAAACTTTCTTGAAATATATTGAAAAACTTTCTCCCAACATATCTGAAGGGACTATAAGTACAAATAAATTCATGGAAAAACATTTGAGACTAGCTGTTCCACAATAAGAAACTCTAATATTGTTGCTTTAAAAGAATTAAGCGGCTTTACTTACTTACTGTATCACTTAATGCAAAATATTTACTTACTGAATCACTTAAAGCCTTTTTTGAGCATGTTGAGAGCTCCTAGATATGAATTTTAATCAGAAAAGTTTCCCTTCCAAAAGAGACTAAATTTAGGCACAGATCCTAAACTTTTCTGCTTTTCTAGGAATGACTTGGTAAGCAAACCAACAGAAATCATGGATGATCACACTGGAATCCTTCCTTAGAGACAATCCCAATACTTTAAATTTTGACTTATTAAGGATTTAAGGAGACTCTGTAATTTCACTTTTGAAGTTCTATACTCATCAAATAATCAGTCTTTTAATCAGTTTAAATTGTGGTCCTAAAGATAATTCAAGTACTCTCTGTTCTGAAGGTTAATGAATACTATTTTGAAAATTAGCATATATATGAAGACATATATAACATATAGGGCTATTAGTTTCATTACAAGAAAGAGAGTAAGTAATTACATACTTTCAAAATGTCCAGCTGAGCACTGTATTTAAATATTACTTTACAGAACATAAGGAATGGATAATAAAAACCTGGAGTTAGTAGAATTCATATGCTCCCCTCTCTGAATGCAAGAATGTGTATTTTCTCCTCAGTCTCCTCCTCATTGCTTCCCATCCTCTCAGCTTGTCAATTTTACAGTCCTTTGTGCAAAAACTTGACCTGCTGCTGAATTTATTTCATGGGGCTTTTCCCCTCTGAAGGGTTTGTAATGCAAAACTTTCAAGGTACAGCAGCTGCAACAAACTCCCTCACTGGAGCCTGCCTTGCTGCACACATTGCTCTTGGAGTCTCAGCTGCCTTTGAATCCAAGCATTTCAGAAGATGAAAAATAGCATGGTCTCAAGTACTAGAATTAATGCTGCTCAATTTTGTTCCTTTGCTGTCCTGTCCACAGCTGTGTTGTGCAGAATTTATTCAATCAACATGTTCTTTGCTTCCCTCATAAATCAATAGAGGGAAATTTTATCCTCTGGTACCTTTTAGAGTGTTTCTCTCTAATATGCCTATATTTTATATGTTTTTGTTGATCCTGTGGATTATTTTTGTTGTGAAAGTCAGTAAACATAACGTTACCAAAAAAAAATTATGTCATCTGTGTACAACAGTCCTGGGTAAATGTAAAATGTCTGGGCATGGACAGAGGTGAGAGAAAGGGAGGGGGAAAAACCCAAGTAAGGACAAAAGCAACTGAATGTGAAAAATCCCAGACTACTTCTGTGGTGAAAATGAACTCAAATAAACCACTCATTGTCTCAGTCACTCCAGTATTTATAAATCCTCTTGCTGTCATGTAAAAATATTTCTAAGACCTCTTACCTATCTAATATTGAATACTCAACTCCTTCTTTTTTGCTAGAAGACTTTGGCACATTTCTGAGATCCTGGACTGTGACTTTACATGTCTTTCACCTCTTTGAAAAGAAAAAAACCAACATTTATCTCAGTTGTTCTTTCTAATTATTTTTATAAAGTGCATTTATTTTTCATTATTAATAATTATTATGGTTTCATTTTCAGTACTTTTCCTATTGAACTTATTTTCACTTTCTGAACCTGTGCAATCTTCTCTGATTGGAAAACAAACAAAAAAAAAAGCTGCCAGAAACATAATTTAATTTCCTTCAGTATTTTACCACACTTTTTTTGCTATCAATCTGTATAATTATATTGTGTTGGACTTTCACAGCAAAGTGTTACACATTTATTTTTACCCATTTCCATGTGCAAAAAAAAATCTTTAGAGAAATATCAAATTGCCTACCATACTATTTATCTTCAACACTTAGTATTTTGTCAGACAACTAGGTCCTGGAAGAAGAGAAAATGTACTCCTTACATCACAAAGGACAGATGTCATCAAAACTGAAAAACTTTGGTGGGCAACTACCAAAGAGTACTTTTATTTTGTTTAAGTTTTGGGAACTAACTTGTGAAATTTGATGTTAAAAAATTAAAAAGCAGAATATAATATTAGAAGCAACATTATAAATATGCTATTGAGAACTATTTGGTGGCTTTTGAGGGCCTGGATTTTTGAACACATGTATTTTCAGGAGTAGAAACCTGAGAGTTGCTCCTGAACTAGAGACCAGAACTGAAAATACATGACAAAAGAGGCCCCCATTTCAAACTTGAGACATAGTTTTGGAATTACTCTGTGTCTGGGCTCACTTGTCCATATATAAAAAGGAAAATAATCTTATTTTTATAAGTGTGAAAATCAGAAAGAAAGAAAATTGAGTGTCTGTCAAAAATTCTAATAACCTTTCAGAAATGCATTTTTCTCAAAATTAGCCAGCCCTTAATAATATAATAAAAAGTAAAATTACTCTGCTGCTGGCTTTTGAAGCATGACATTCTGACATTTCTCTGATTCAAACCAACATTTCTAAAGAAACTTTTAAGATAGTGCCTAGACAAAACACAATATTGAAATCCTGCTCCATTTCTTTTGAAATATAAATAGACAGGCTCCCATTGATACCAGTGGGAATGCACGATGACCTTTTCCTAATTTGAACACACAGAAGTTGGAAATGGAGATATTTGAAACCAGTAATGAAGCTTACAGCCTGAATAATACACCCTGCACTGCTTGTCACTCTTATTGTGCAATGCCATCATTTATTCACTATGCTAATGGTGCAGGTGAGGATTTTCTTTCAAGGCAATTTAAATCAGTAATAAACACGAACCCTTTTGATCACCCTGTTACTCATTAATTACAAAACCAAAATATCTTCACACTGTAGAATTCATTTGCTCATTTTCTCCTGGAATGACCATACATTCTGTACAGATGGAAGTCTATACAATTTTTATAATGGCCAGCAGGAGTTTTTGTGCCTCCTGATGATAAAAGTAAAGGTTTTGATTTTTCTAAAGACTAATAGAAGAATATTTCATAAATATTCAGTCATAGCATGACACCTACTCAAACCTATTTCAAAGCTGAAACAAAATTGGGAATAATTGAGACCACTTGGAGATGCAAAATGAGGAACTACTCTGTCCTGTTGCTGAATTTCTAGGTCAGGACATACAACTGTTCCTTTCACACCTGATTCAGGAAAGGTGTCCCTGCCCATGGCAGGGAGCTGGAACAAGATGATCTTCAGGGTCCCCTCCAGCCCAGGCCACGATGATTCTGTATTGTTACAATGCTTTGCTGAAGGAGTTCTTGTTCCAGTCACAGCTACTGCCACATGGATAGAGATTAAATTGCATCCAGAACTGCACCTTGGTGTCATTCTTATCATAAATGATGCTAGAAAATACACTACATTCTTCTTAATATGTAAATAATGCCATTAGTAGATTGTGGTGTTACTCAGTGCCATTTAATGTAACCACAGTATTTGCTGGCTCAGAGTTTGGATGTGGACCCACAGTTTGCATTTTCCAAATGTTATGTTTTAAGCCATTGCATGCTTTGGTTTGTTTTCAGCAGGTGGTTTGTGTATGATGTAGCATGGCTGTTCATATGTGGTGGGACAGGAGAGCTGCCATGACTTTGGTAGTTATTAATCAGGGAATTTTTGAAGAAAATTTTTTGAGGAAATTTTCCACACTAGTTTTAAAGGATGATTTTTACAGAACATACTGAGTTGGAAGGGACCCACAAGGATCTTCGAGTCCAGCTCCTGGCCCTGCACAGGACAACCCAAAAGTCACACCATGTGCCTGAGAGCTTTGCCCAAACACTTCTTGGGCTCCATCACACTGGTGATGTGACCACTTCCCTTGGGAGCCTATTCCAGTGGCCAGCCACCCTCTGGGTGAGGAGCCTTTCTCTAATGCCCATCCTAAACCTACCCTGACACAGCTTCAAGTCATTCCCTCAGGTCCTGTCACTGGCACAGAGCAGAGATCAGTGCCTGCCCTTCCTCTTCCCCTCAGAAAGAAGTTGTAGACTGCAATAAACTCAGACTAGATTTACATTATTTTAAACCGCCTGAGGTTTTTTTTAAGCATTTCTGAATATTGAAATTATCTATCATTATCTATCCAAGAGATGTAAGCATTTTAGGAAAGGTGATGATTTGCTGTTATTTTTGATGGAAAAAACCCGTCCCTTCCTGAGGAGCTATGAATATGTGACTTATTGATACCTGCAGGCCCGGTGATTTGGAAGAAGGGATAACCAGGAAGGAGAGAAGAAAGGAAAAGGAAGAAAAATGGAAAAGGGAAAAAGTCAGGGAAACGAAAGGGAAGCAGCCGGCAAAGCAGCCCAGGGCATCTCCCTCAGGTCCTGGCACCGTCACCAGAGCAGAGATCAGTGTCTGCCCCCGCTCTTCCCCTCACGAAGAAGCTGTAGACTGCAATAAATCAGTAAATAATGTAAATCAGACTACATTTACATTATTTTAAAAAGCTTGAGGTTCTTTTTAAGCATTTCTGAATATTGAAATTATCTATCATTATCTATCCAAGAGATGTAAGCATTTTAGGAAAGGTGATGATTTGCTGTTATTTTTGATGGAAAAAACCCGTCCCTTCCTGAGGAGCTATGAATATGTGACTTATTGATACCTGCAGGCCCGGTGATTTGGAAGAAGGGATAACCAGGAAGGAGAGAAGAAAGGAAAAGGAAGAAAAATGGAAAAGGGAAAAAGTCAGGGAAACGAAAGGGAAGCAGCCGGCAAAGCAGCCCAGGGCATCTCCCTCAGGTCCTGGCACCGTCACCAGAGCAGAGATCAGTGCCTGCCCCCGCTCTTCCCCTCACGAAGAAGCTGTAGACTGCAATAAATCAGTAAATAATGTAAATCAGACTACATTTACATTATTTTAAAAAGCTTGAGGTTCTTTTTAAGCATTTCTGAATATTGAAATTATCTATCATTATCTATCCAAGAGATGTAAGCATTTTAGGAAAGGTGATGATTTGCTGTTATTTTTGACGGAAAAAACCCGTCCCTTCCTGAGGAGCTATGAATATGTGACTTATTGATACCTGCAGGCCCGGTGATTTGTCTAACCAGGAAGAAGGAAAGGAAAAGAAAGGAAAAGGAAGAAAAATGGAAAAGGGAAAAAGTCGGGGAAAGGAAAGGCAAGCAGCCGGCAAAGCAGCCCAGGGCATCTCCCTCGGGTCCTGGCACTGTCACCAGAGCAGAGATCAGTGCCTGCCCCCGCTCTTCCCCTCACGAAGAAGCTGTAGACTGCAATAAATCAGTAAATAATGTAAATCAGACTACATTTACATTATTTTAAAAAGCTTGAGGTTTTTTTTAAGCATTTCTGAATATTGAAATTATCTATCATTATCTATCCAAGAGATGTAAGCATTTTAGGAAAGGTGATGATTTGCTGTTATTTTTGATGGAAAAAACCGCCCCTTCCTGAGGAGCTAAGAATATGTGACTTATTGATACCTGCCGGCCCGGTGATTTGTCTAACCAGGAAGAAGGAAAGGAAAGGAAAAGAAAGGAAAGGGAAGAAAAGTGGAAAAAGGGGAAAAGTCGGGGAAACGAAAGGGAAGTAGCCGGCAAAGCAGCCGTGGGCGTCTCCCTCAGCCGGGGGGCGGGGCCAGGCGGGGCCAGGGGCGGTACGGCCCCGCCCCAGTCTCGCGATGTGCGCTGGCCCCGCCCCCAGGGGTAACGGCCGTACCCGCCGGGCCTCGCGGGCGCTGTTTACGGCGGCGCAGCCAATGGGCGTGCGCGGCGCGCGGGCGGCGCGGCCAATGGGCCGGCGGGGCGGTGCGTTTGAACGGCGCGGCGCGAGCGCAGGGGCCCGCGCGGCCCGGCGCGGTCCGTGCGCTCCCCGCCATGCCCGGCCGCCCCGACGACTACGAGGTGCTGCTCACCATCGGCGCCGGCTCCTACGGGAAGTGCCGCAAGGTCCGCCGCAAGGCCGACGGCAAGGTGAGCGGCAGGGGAACCGGCGGCAGCGCAGCTTTGCCGCTGCCGTGCGTCCCTGCCCGGTGCTGGCGACTCTCCGCGACACTCGAGCGGCTCTGGCAGCCGCGCGGCCCGGCCGCTGTCCCGGTCACTCCACAGGGTGTTTGTGCCTTCGCAGATCTTGGTATGGAAGGAACTGGACTATGGCGCGATGACGGAGTCGGAGAAGCAGATGCTCGTGTCGGAGGTGAACCTGCTGAGGGAGCTGCGGCACCCGAACATCGTGCGCTACTACGATCGCATCATCGACAGGAGCAGCACCACCCTGTACATCGTCATGGAGTACTGCGACGGGGGAGACCTGGCCAGCCTCATCGCCAAGTGCGCCAAAGAAAGGCATGTGGAGTGTGTTTGGAGTGTCTGGTATGGGACTTGGGCAGCCCGGGGAGAAGGGAAAGTTACTTTGTAACTTCTGAGCAGTTTCGGGTTTAAACCTCTGGGCCCGACAACTCTTCTCAAACGTGAAAGGTTTTGTACGAAGTTACGACAGCGATGGGAACTGTGCTATTGGCTGCATCACCCGATTGGGTGTTGGTGCTGAAGTATAAGAAACCCCGAGCTCTCCTGGGAGGCAGATGCTGTTGACGGGTTTCTGGCTATGAATGGGGTTAGGAACATAAACCAGGAGGTTACAGCTCTTTTTGACAGGCAACATGGTCTTCCCCTTGAGTAAAACTCCCGGGGTTTATGAGGACGCCAAAGTGTGTGGAAGGGAGGAGTGGTTTTGAACGCAATGTGAAAAGCTGTTTTATCTGCCTATATATAAAGCTTGGAGAGACATCAAGTTGATAAGTCTTCATCTTGGTCTAATCTCCTACTGAAGTATAGTGTCAGTTTTCACATTCTTAGGTCAAAACAAGTACATGACTCCACCTCTTTGTGAGGATAGCCTAAAACAGTTGTGCAGCTGCCTGCCAGCATCATTGTTTTCATTTAAGGAAGTTTGTATTAAAAAAATCAGCCCCGTTTTGGCTGTTACTATATGTGTGCTCATTATTAATAAGTGCCAACATATTGTTATCTTAAGTGATCAAAGGGACAGATCTCATCACAAAAACATCAAATTGATGTTTGTAAATAATGAAAATGCTATGTGTTTGTTAGATGGTATGGGAGAGGGAGGAAATACTGCAGTTATTCTGCAATGAAAGCCTCAATGTCATCTAACATATTTGCAGTGATTTTTAAAAACAATTAGTTTTAAAGGTTGAATATGTAGATGCCTGTTGCTGATAGTGCTTATTTGAGTGGTGTTTTATGACATTACCATGAAAAAAGTTATGGAACTAAAACTGGCAGTGACTTATCAAACTGATGTGTGTTCAGAAAATCCATTAAACAATGTGTTTGTTTTGCAGGCATTTCTTGGATGAAAGCTTTGTTCTCCGAGTGCTGACCCAGTTAACGTTGGCCCTGAAGGAGTGTCACAGACGGAGCGATGGTGCAGTTGCTGTGCACCGGGACCTGAAACCAGCAAATGTCTTTCTAGATGGCAAACAGAATGTGAAACTTGGAGACTTTGGGCTGGCCAGGATATTGCGCCATAACACCAGCTTTGCCACAACGTTTGTCGGCACTCCATATTACATGTCTCCAGTAAGACCTCTTTCTATACCTTATCTTCCCTTCTGCCCCTCCAAGGTGTGCTCTGTTGGTCTCAGAGTCCATGAATGTTTGGGAGGTTTTAATGAAGCCTTATTGGTCTTAAATGCAGGTGACTTTTTTCATAAAGTATGTGTGCTCTGGAGACAAGGTTATCCTGCAGTTATTTTCATCTCCTTTCTTCCCCACACAATCAACTTCCTTCTAATAACAGTTGCTCTTTGCTGTATAAGTTTTGTTATATTCTTGGGACACTAGAGGTGTTGGAGTATATTGTTCCTGAAAAGGAATAGGGAAGTTAGAGACCTTTTATGCTTCATACTGTTAAGGTAAAGACCTTATTAAATTACCTTCTAATGGTAGGATTTTAAATTATAGTGGAAATGAGCAGGAATTACTTATTTCCCTGATACAGGGCACTTTGTGTGGGAAAAATTAATGTTGACTGAAATAGAGTTGCATCAATTAAAGATTTGCTGCAACCGCTTCAGTCTTCTACAGTGTAGTACTGCTACAAATAGTTAAAATCCTTCTAGTAAGAGTAGATATGGATATTAGTTAAGATGGAATATTAGAAATTGCTCCAGTATATAATGGTTTATTTCAGGTTTGAATAGTAGCTGATTATCCTGCAATAGTGGAACCATGTCTTTGTAATAAACCTAAGATTGTTCTCTTTCTTTAGGAACAAATGAACTACTTGTCATACAATGAGAAATCTGACATCTGGTCGCTGGGATGTATCGTGTATGAATTATGTGCTCTCTCGTAAGTAGGGTAGTGTGGTAACAAATGTGGAAACATAACTGCTAATGCAGGTGTGCTTGTATTTTGTGTAGATGAAAGCTTAAAAGTTTCAGAGACTAGTCCTAGATTCTTATTTCTCTATTGGTCTTGACATTAGATAGTCAAAACAAACCTTGACTGCAGTTTTTTTTTTTCATAGTCTGATACTTTTTTTTTTTTTTCCTGAAAATAAGTCCTGTAAAACTAGTGAAAGAATCCAAGAAAACTTTTCTTCTTCAGGCCTCCATTTACAGCTTTCAACCAAAAGGAGCTGGCAGAAAAGATAAGGGAAGGGAGGGTCAGGCGAATACCATATCGTTACTCAGATGAGCTGAACAACCTTCTCAGGGACATGCTGAATGTAAAGGTAAGAACCAATTACTAATTTCTCCACCTGTGATTTGAGCTAGTACTGAAATACTGGTTTTTCTTCTCAATTATGAAACATACCTACCTGAAGTAGTGGTTGTTATCACCTTGTCACTGGCAGTGTCACTTGTAGAGGAAGGAGGGAGGAGTTTGCTCTGAGTCCATCAGAGGCAGCAGTTCAAGTGTCATGCCAGGGTCACAGAGTGCCAAAAGGTGGCCTCAATATTGGCTTACATGGGGTTTCCTGATTGCATGCTTATTTGAGGCCTTATAACTTCAGGGTTAAAATGGTTCCAGTGTGTTTAGGAGCTGGAAGGGGCCGTTTTTTCTTCATTTTAGGGTTGGCTTTATATGGCTAATGTATATCTTGTTCCCCTACACCTGGTGAGGAGATATTGAGGAGAATACGGCAGGGGCAATAAAGTTGTAACAAGTGCCAAGCCTTCAGCAGGCATGGACTGTTCAGCAGAGTGTTAGCTGAGCAACGTGCTGGCAGCTGCCTCTACAGGCTCACTCGCCCCCTTCTGACTCTGCAGGGAAGGGGGTCCCTGGGCTGGGAGACACAGTCATGCAGCTCTAGAGCTGAAGGCTGAAAGCTGAACAGCCTTCTCCCTTAGCTTTTATCATCCTGCTGTGCTACAGCTTCCCAACTCCAGTTTTCTCCAATCTCTCCTTTGCTTTGTAACACCTTAGCTGATCTTGCTTGGAAATCTCTGACCTCACTGTTTCTCCTTACAGATGGAACCTGTTGCTAATGCCTTTCCATTTCCTAATTTCCTTTAGGATTACTGCCGACCTTCTGTTGAAGATATTCTGCGGCATCCCTTGATAGAAGATATGGCAACAGAAGAACAAAAGCAGAATTCTGAAAGAAGATGCCTCAAACTGTGGGAGCCAGAAAGGCTGCAGTTCTCAGATGTTGTAGTAAATGAGCTGAAACGAAAGGAGCAACAGTTACAGGAGCGAGAGCAAGCCATTAAAGAGAGAGAACAGCGTCTGGAGCGTATGCTATTCCATTTTGGGAAGGGGGTGGCAATGGGATTCTGATTCAGTCGGAGGAAGAAAAAGTAGACAGTTTTCACAACCCTCATTTTAATGCACTAAGATACTGTAGTACTTCATTCACCACTAGAATTGTGTCTAAAGACCAAACCAAGAATGCTAGGGGCTTACTCTGCTATACTAGCTTCTTTTTTAAGTTACTAAGATAGACTTGGTAGTTTGGATATGGAAATCTGGTTTGTGAAGATTGTTAAACCTGAGTGGCAATTAGGAAAGTATACAGAAATGTAGGGTCTGCACTGTGCAGTGTAAGTTGCTTTTTCACCTACTGTGTAAGTAAACATTGCTTATTCTAACATGTAACCTAAGATGAGCCTCATGCTGGAAAAAAAAAATCTTTGAGTAAACTGTCAATTGCTTTTATAAAAGCTGCTCCCCACAGGTAGCTTACCTGTGAGTCTATAGATGGCTGGTCCTCAAGTGTTGGTATTTCCTCCACATGAAATATCTCTCTGCATATGCAGTAGGCTCTGCAATACAGTTTTTAACCATGTGGATTTTTTTGTCTGAGCCTGAATAACAGCTGCTGCTGTTGTAAGCAGGGTGTTAAATCATAGTTGGATTATAATATCTGATATATAAATATTTAAACCTGGTGTCATGTGTGCCACGAGTTAATGTGCAGAAGAGAAAGTTGCTGTCTCTTTGTTGCATACACATCAGAGTTTGGGACAGAAGCGTGCCTGGCATTTCAGAGTACTTGTCAGTGCTTTATTAGTGCATTGATAAAGGTGTATCTACACAGCAGTAACCTTTGTTTAGAGCCATAGAATCAGAAGTGTGGGTGCACCTGACTGGCTATTACTGCTGTCTTTCCCTGTAAGAGAAGCCCACCATGCACAGTCACTCTAACATTTACATGTTCAAGCTGCATACTGCCGTATTTCTGCTTCCAGAGAGAGAACGGGAGCTCAGTGTTCGGGAGAGACTGGCAGAGGACAAACTTGCTAGGTATCTTACTAACCTATAATAGTCTATATTAGAAGCTCTACAGTCTTACAACAAAAAGCTTAAACTTCTCTTCCCACACCAGAGCTGAAAGCCTGCTGAAGAGGTGCAGTCTCCAGAAGCAGCAGCAGCAGGAGGTAACGTGCGCGGAAGGCCCAGGTATGCAAATACTCCGGCAGGCGCTTGCACGGGTCGATGTAGTCTGGTGTGAGCAGAAGAAAGCCCCTGGTGCTCAGCGTGCTCACCACAGTCCCCTTGGGGAAAGGCAAAGCCCACTTATGGCTGCAAGGTTGAGAAGAGACTTTTGATTTTTCTGCTTTGCAAAAGGACTTAATGAGTGATGCTCAACCATAAGCCTGAGTTAGCACTGTTTGCACTGCAGTTTGGTGCTGTCTGAGAAATGAGGTTGTTGTGGTGACCCAAACCTTTCTCAGAGTTGCACTTATTTTATGTGTGGATGTCTTTTTACAGACCTTTGATTTGGTTAATTTAAATAAAATTGTACATGTCTAATAAATTCAGTTTTCATTAAACTTCCAAAAGCTTCAGCATGGGAAGTACTATTTTTTTGCAAGGGACCCAGCTGTGACTGGTGGATGCATCATATAAACTATGAAGAATACACATTGCTATTATAGAAAGAAAAACTCATATTTGAAAATGTACTAAAACACTTCCTGACTACCTCTAGTCCAATCTGTTTTATGGTAGTATTTTATACTCACTTTGCCCTTGGTTGTTCATTCTTTGCTATTGTAAGGGTATCATCTGTTAATTGCTCCCATCTGTTATTATTAAAAATAATATTCAAGTATCTAAATGCCTTTTTAAATAGTGGTAGGGATAGTGAAGGGCTGGGTCAGAAGTAGTACTCTAGAACAAAGATGTGTGAACACTCTTTAATGTGCAGTAACCCTCTCTTCATTTAGTTTTGGTCTGATAAAGCAAGATAAGCATGTCACTGCCTCCAAAGCAAATAAAACTGAAGTAGCTTTTTCTTTTTTTCCAAGAAATGCCTATCAGAGCAGAAAAGGACACAAGTAAAATGCCCCTAGCAAGGGAGTGCTTGAGCTGTACCTAACATTTCTGTCAACTTTGGGAATTCCACCTGTCTCAACATCTTGTCTGACATCGACACATTAAAGAATTTGAGAACAAACTTGCTTTTGGCTTTCTGATGTTGCATCTAAAACTGGATGACTGAAGGCAAATGAGCTTCAGCTCTTACTTCTGTTCTCTTCTGCATTTCCCACTCCTTTACATGATATTTGACCTTACCAGGCATATTCGTTTTTAAGGATAGGCAAAACCTGTTTGTGTGGTTAATACCTCAAGCTGGATAATGCAGCAAAGTGAACATAGTTATTATAAAACTGACCAAATTTTTCACTATCTGTAGAGCATGTGATTTGCTGCCCTTCTATTTCATTCCATGGTGCTCTTGTAACAGTGTTTCTAAAATTATGCCCATTCTCATACAAATGGACCAAGTGTTTCTCCAATAGTGGTACTAAGATTGCTTGCTTGTGTTTTCAGTTGCTCAAATATTGCTGTATTTTTCACAACTGGGTTGCATCTCACACATCTCTTAGATCCCTAACTTCTCCTAGAAGTCCATTGGGTGGTTCACTTCACAATAATATGGAATACCAAAAATCCAGGGTTTTTAAGACTGTGTCCTAGACACTGCCCTATTTTTACAGGGATGTTCTGATTCTTAGTGAACCATTTAATGTTAAAACAGACCTGACTTACATTGATGAAGCTAAAAAATGCTGAAATATTTACTGGCTTTTAAAATTCATTCTTGCTCTTTTGTGCTTATTGCATGTTTGCTGTAGCCTCATAAATTGACAATTAAGGCTTCAGTGTTGAGATTAGAATAGTGAGACCTCTGATTAAGTAAAAATCACGCTTTAAGTTGGGCCTTGTGAAGTTGGCTCTTATGTGAGGCAACTCAGCTGTTACAGTAGTTTTTGATGGCAGTTTTTCTACTCTTAAATCATTGACTGCCTTTTGATGGTGGCATGCTATAGGATATTCTATGAAAATTCCTGTTCTGAAGGCTGCAGTGAAAGCAGCCTGTTAATTTTCAATTCACCTAAACTCATTACTCACCAAGTCAGAGCCTAATTTGTACCCCAGTGACTTAATACAAGGATGGAGTTGGAATGATGTGGGTGAAGTACAAAAACCACTAGCCAGGTTGAGTCTACCCTTGCTGTGAAGCAAAGACAAGTTTTTTTCAGTAGCTGAAAATTCATTCTGCATTTTCTTTTGGAACTGGCTTATGTTACTGTTTATTTAATTCCTGTCCTTCAGAAGAAACATGTCTTCTTTCCTTAATCAACTAATCTTTCCTTAGGTATTGGGAGGTGCACCCTAAAAACTACTATGGCATATATCTTTTTACCATGATCATTTAAAAGGCTTGTTTTCAATTTTTTTCTCAAAAAATAGAAAATAATTGTTGCTATTAACAGAGATGCATTTAATTAGATGACTTAAAGCCATAGGTAGATGACAAATTGGGCATCAGGGTTAAAAGCAATAAATGCTGGAAGATGCACTAATGCAGTACTTTTTGATTTCTTAAGATAACACACTCCTGCTTCCCCTTTCTACAACCAAGAAGAATTCACACTATGATGGAACTGAAGAGAAAGCTGTACCTCATAATATGGAAAACTATTTCCTTTCCAAAGGAAAAAGCTCTGATCTCAAAAGGCGTCTCTATGCTGCAAATCTACGGGCTCAAGCACTGGCTGAACTGGAAAAAAACTATCAACTAAAGAGCAGACAAATCTTGGGCATGCGTTGAAACTGTAACAGATACATTTATCTTTGAAAAGAAGATTAAATGTATAGGCAGATACTTGTGCCTCCCTCTCTTAAGCTAGAACCTACTGAGAAATTATTTTAGCAGTTATACAAACTCTTCGTTTATGACAGGTAGTTTATGATAAATGGATAAGATGCTATATGATGAAAATAGGTACTTTTGATACCAAATAAAACAAACTGAATTAATTGTACTATTAAAGAAAAATATTTTGGTCCTCCTGTTTACCATACTTTACTCTTCTGAAAATATAAAGAATGAATATATGTAAATTATTTGTTTAAAATCTGATGTGAAAAACTTTTCAGGTGAAAAATGTACAGAGAGTTTCAGTCTGTAGGTTAAAATGTTGTATGTAATGCACAGTTGTTGATAAAGGAAGTGTTTATATTCTGTATATGTGGGAAAACAATGCCTTCTTTTCTGCACTTGTAAATATTTTTTAACCAAAGAGCCCAAAGATTTTATCCATCTCTTCCTGCTAAGTAAGTGCTCTATCAAAGTAGGCTGCTTTTAACTTTATGTTTTGACTAATGTGTGGGATGGGTCAGAATAACGTAACTTCTGAGTTTATATTCCTTTCTGCCTGAGCAGCTGAATGTCTTGTCCATCCTCCTACAAGGCCTGTGCCAGGGCAGGGCATTTGAAATAGCACCTTCTTTGCCTTGCCTTGAAGCTGTGCTATAAACTGATCCCCTGAGACTGCTGTCCAGGATGGGACACCATCCAGTGTATTAGCATCTGGGTTTTGGGGTGGGGCAGTTGTCCTTTAAACAGCAAATCCTTATGTTCTTGAATAACTTGTGGAACCCAACAACAGATCTGCTCTAGCAGATTCTTAACAACCCAGCAGAACTTAACATTTGCTTGTGGAATGGTTGCTGTTTTCACCACAACCTTTGCTTAAAAGAATTAGACATGACTATTTTGTTTGCTGATCTAAAACTACCAATATTTTGGTGGTCATTCCCTAGCAGTAGGTGTGATGGGAATGTGCCAATGTGTCTCAGTGCAGCTTTCCTCTGCACTCATTTGTATTTCTGAGGCTGCTCACACGTATGTGGAGGATAAATCCGCCCGGTCACCATGTTTGCACACTCAGGTTTTTCTGTTCTGTGCCTGAATTACTGCATTGCACTGCAATACAGTTCTGGCCTTCATGTGGATCTTTATGGCTTAACCCATAAAACATTAAAGGGTAGGATACAGTGGTGTCAGTACAATTGATAAAAAAAAGGATTCAAGAATGTTTTGTCTATAAAATGCAGCTATCAGTGAAAGGAAAACAGGCAGCTAAGAAAATGAATACTGATTTATGAGAGACTATATTCAGAGTCACAGAATGGTTTGAGTTGAAAGGGACCCTACAGAACATCTCATTCCAGCCTCACAGCCATGGACAGAGACACTTCACTAGACCAGGTTGCTCAGAACTCCATCCAGCCTGGCCTTGAACACTGCCAGGGACCATTCAAGAAACATCCATAATTTCTCTGAGCAATCTGTTCCAGTGCCTCACCCACCCTCACAGCAAGAACTTCTTCCTAGGATCTAGTCTAAACCTACTCTCGGTTAAAAGCCATTCCCCCTTGTCACAACGTGCTCTAGTGAACAGACTATCATCTTTCTTGTGGGCTCTGTCCAGGTATGGGAGGGCCACAGTTAGGTCACCCCAGAGCCTTCTCCTGGCTGAACAATCCCAATACTCTTACTCTTTCCTCACAGGGGAGGAGCTCCATCCCTCTAACCCTCTTGTGAAAGGGCTGGCGTTTGCAAATGTTTTTTCCTTTAACACAACCAAGGTAAGAAAATGGCTTGAGAGCATTTTTTTTTTTTTCTCTTGGGACACACGTTTCTCTATTTAAAAGTAAAATGCCTTAAGAGAGCACTGCCTTTGGCATTCCTCTTCCTTTAATACTCTAGTAACCTCAAGATGGCACTGTTGCCTTGTCATTCATAAGAACATCCTCTCTTATACATACATTCAAAATCTAATATCTTATTTACATTTATTTTTACCTGGTTTGTTTTAAGAACTTTGTTGCAAGATGCTGACTTTCTTTGGCTACGGATGCTTTAGTACTTGCTGGTGCAATTAATTATAATTATCTCTGATTTGCCATTTTGCATCTTATATGCATGCATTATAAAAAGAGCTGAATCAAAGTCCTGCTTAACAACTATACTGTTATGAATCCGAAATGCTACAGAGTGTGCAACTGTATCAATCACAGTGGCAGTAATAAATGAGAACAGCTTAGGTTACAACTGTAGCATTTAGCTGCTTAACTGTATTCCTTACAGCATCTTCTTGAAGTATTATCAGTCTAATATGATAAATGCAGTATTTCTTGATGTTTTTGAAATAAGAACTTCCTACCAGTAAGTGTCAAACATAGTAAAAGGCATCCTGGAGATGGTCTTCATTCTCTCTCAGGATTTCTGCTTTGGAATACTGAAATTCACGTTTTCCTACAAGGGCATTATTGTTTTTCCAACAGAACGTGTGCAGCATTGGAATCACACTCAGGATGCAATTTTCAAATATATTCAGGAAATAGAACATTCACAAATAGAACATTTATAGGAATGGTGACTGCTTATGGAGTGCTTCCAAAACATTGCCATCATGCTGATGGATATACTAATGTCTTAGGGAAGTGTGTACATATGGATATGGTACAGTTTAAGCCTTACAGAATGATAATAATGGTGTACACTGTGGAATGTTGTGAGAGAAATTAATTACTGTTTAATACAGGAATTTTAATAATATGATTAGTTGTGAGCACCTCTGAAATTGCAGAAGTTTTATATGCATAGAAACATCAAGGATAGCCAGGAGGGGAAGTTGCATCATCTTTGAAAAATACAGTCCAGTCTCCTGGTTTTCAACAGTTATGCCCTGTCCCCTCTGCTGCCAGCTGAACAGCACTTAAACAGTGGGAAAGTGCTGGCCACCTGGGCACATAAGAAACTTAATGAAAATCAAACATAAATACAGAGGCCCATCAAACTTCTTTGTAAAAGCGGGAGGTGCCACTTCTGAGTCTCCATCTCTTTGGTCCCTGTGGCAAATGTGGACCCTGTACTCTAGAAGTGTCTTCTCTACAGCGGTAAATCTGCATTTCTCCACCTGTGGCAGACCTTTGCCTGTTGTTCATCACCCATTTCAACAAAGGAATGAGGAAAATATGTGGGGGGACCATGATGCCATCAGTGGAGCTGATGCTGTGCCAGAGATCCAGTATCCCCTGCACAGGGTGTTAATAGAGTCTAGGTGTAATAGCATATAAAACTAATCAAAACCACTTCTGACAGCCAGAACACACCATTCTCTGTTGTGTTCTCACCTCCAAAGAAAGTTGTAAAACACCAGTAGCAGCATTTCCAGGTTTTCACCCAGCTTTAGTGGTTATTGCTTAGGGTTGATGGTTTAGCCTTCAGTGTTTGCCACAGATTGCCAGAAGTTTATGGCTTATCCCTGTGGTCCAGGGCCTATGGTTTATTGATCCCTGTGCTCTCACACCTCCTGCTTTTTTTGGTTTAAGATTCATAGCCTATGTTTAGTGTTTTGTGGTTTATTGGGTAAATTATAAACTCCTGAAAGATACAATTCTCAAATTCTACCCCTGAAGCAAGATTTGTAATCTTCCTTCTTCACTGTACAGGGTTCATCTCTCTGTAGTCTGTGTTGATTAATTCTGGGACTGCTCTTAGCTTAGCTAATGAAGTCCTCAGAATGGATCAGACACAGGTGAAGGAAGGGGTGGATGGGTGGGTGGTGTCAGGTGTCATGCCAGGGTAGGCATTTCTCTTCATGAGGAGCTCCTGGGGACAGAAAGGGGAGGCAAGAAGAGACTTCCATATCTGCCACAATCCCCTTCTTCCTCTAGTATCCATTTTCCTATCAATGCACACTGTAGTTTATTTGATCACTGTCATGCCAGGGGTCACTAAGCATTCTAAACTGAACCTTACCAGCTCCGCCTGGCCATTTTGCAGGGGCCTACAGGTGGAAGATGAACAATTTGGGCAGGGGTTGAGCTGAAATGGCATTTTGCCACTTCTGATTTCCTCCCAGCTTTCACAGGGGGCGAGACCCCTGTCCCTGCAACCCACTTGCTTTTCACATTCACACATGTGTGCCTGGGTGGCAGTTCAGGGTCACTGAAGTGGCTGCTGCAGTTTGAAATAGGGGCTCTTGTTTCCTTCTTTGGGTTTCCTAACCCCCTCCTAAAAGCTGGTGAGAAAGGACACAAAAATATTGCCTTGGAGGAAGGGGACCAAAAGCATAAAGTTTATTTTTAACAATGAATAAAGTGTTTCATCCTCACAAAAAGTGTTTTCTCCTGACCCCCTTCCTTCAAACTCACAGGCTGAGTGATGATGTTTTGATGTGGTGAGGTTCTGGCACTCTGGGGAGAAGAAAAGACAGAAACTACTGGTCAGTGGAAGAAAACTCCTGTCCAGCCTCTCCCAGTGTCTCCAGTGCCCCCAGTGCTCAGGCCACACTGGGGCTGCTCAGAGTTGCACCCAAGCATCCTAATGGATTCTACATTTTGGAGAAGAGCAGGATGGAGGGATATATGCCACCTTCTCCATAGATGCAAGAGTGGGGTGCTTGTGTGCCACCTTGCACCCTCCCAGCACTGGTATTTGCACTGTGCCATGGAGCCGGGTACCCACCTGAGACTCCTGTGGCATGAGGAACAGCCAGGCCTGCCCTCTTTGTTGTGATAGGAAGGTCCCCACAGACCATGGCATGGAGCAGGATGTCCAGGGACTGGATCACCCCAAATGGCCATGGTAGCAGTGGAAGCAGATCCGCTTTGGGGGGCTGTACTTTGGCATTCCTGTGGGACACAGGCAGAGATCATCCAGGGGATGCTGCTCCCTCCCAGCCCCTCCTTTGCTCGCGCATCCCTGGGGATGTGAGGGCACATCCACTGCCTTCTCACCAGCACCTGGGCACCCCTGGGGATGTGAGGGCACATCCACTGCCTTCTCACCAGCACCTGGGCACCCCTGGGGATGTGAGGGCACATCCACTGCCTTCTCACCAGCACCTGGGCATCCCTGGGGATGTGAGGGCACACCCACTGCCTTCTCACCAGCACCTGGGCACCCCTGGGGATGTGAGGGTACACCCACTGCCTTCTCACCAGCACCTGGGCACCCCTGGGGATGTAAGGGTACACCCACTGCCTTCTCACCAGCACCTGCTCTTGTTCACAAACTCTGGGTTGTGAAAGAAAGTGTGTGGTGCTGCAAGAGGACAGCTGAGTAGGGAAAACCCTCCCCTTACCCCCTACACCTGAGTTGGCCAAGAAAAATATCATAGGCCAAAGCTGTAAATGGGAGTAGAACAGCCCAAATCCTTGTGCGACTGAAAACAAAGCCGGGATCCCTGCTCCTCCAGAAGTCCCGAGTGCACTCTGGATGCTCCATCACAAGCACAGAGCCCTCGGGGAGCTCGAACCTGTCCAGCAGCCTCACGGCGGCCGCGGAAGCCACAGACGGACACCTTGAGGAGCAGCACCGGTTCCAGGTGAGGGGGAATGCGACGCCGTCAGCGGGGCTGATGCTGCTCGGGGGTCCGGATCCATCCCCCACCCTCCAGAGGGGATGTCCCGGTGTTCCCCTGCCCGGCCCCGCAGCGCTCGGCATTGCCCGGGCCCGGACGCTCCCCGGTGACCCCGCAGCGTCCCGGGCAGACCCGGCGGAGGGAGGGCATGGGAGGGATGGGCGGGATAACGAGAGGAGAGCCGGCAGAAAACCGCTCGGGAGAGTCACTGCTCCTGCTGCTGATGCTGCAGATGCTTTATTGGTCACTTGCTTTTCTAAAATTTCTTGTTTTTTCAGTTTGTATTCTGCTTTCGTGGAAGTGAAGTAGCACTTGCTGCCGAGGTCAGTCTAAGCTCAGCGTTATTGCCGTGATTTGCAGCGTTTGCTCGTGGCTTGCCATGTTTGCATTGCCTCAATGGCACGCGAGACTCCCTGTCAGGGAGATTGATTCTAAAGCCTTTCTGTGGGTCCTGCCCCAGCATCCCTTACCGAGCTGGTTCTCCACATCTTCAGCCTGGGAAAACTAACAACTTTCTCAAAAAACCCCCAACACATACCAAACAAAAACCCCAAAACCAACCAACCAAACAAAACCAACCCAAACCCAAAATAAAAACCCCAACCAACAAAAAAAGAGCCACCTCTCTCCCACCTCAAACCCCTCACCTTTAGAAAGTGGGATTGAAGAAATTACTATGCTGTAGTGAAGTGCTTTGAGATCTGTACATACTGAATAATACTATTTAACTCCTCCTAGTTAGTAGTAGATGATGCCCTGTATGTAAATAATTGGTACAAAGTTGGAGAAATGCTGTGCATGTTTTGCATGGATTTATTGTTGTTATTATTATAAAAACATGCACTACCAAATATGCTGCCAACTTCAGTCCTAATCCAGTATCCCACAATATCGAGCTGTGAATTAATATTTTTTTGTGATCTTACAGTAAAATCACCAATTATTATTTAACAGAAAATCAGAAGCATAGACAAGGAAAGCACTGAATAATAACGAGTGTTTGCAGTGGTGAGGACAGTTTTCAGTATATGCAAACACAGAATTGTCTCCTACTCTCCTTGTTAGTAACCAAACACAGAACAATGATCCTCTTCCCCCATTTACAGGCTCATTCTCCCTGGTGACTCAGCCTGGAAGAATAGGAGCTGCTCACTTCTTTAATGCCAGGAGGACTCCTTCCAATGCTGCAAATCCTCGTGTGCTGTGCCAGCTCCAGCAGTGCTGAGGAACAGGACATGAGCCCAGCCTCACACCTCATGTCCCCAAATGCATTAACACCCACGAAGTGGGGTCCCTTCCTGTTCTTGGCAGGTAATAAGTAATAATAAATGCATGAAATAAGCATGAACATCATATATAATACATAATACATAATACAATATTTTGTGTATAAATATATAACATTTACATGCAAATATTAAAATACAAAATATAGCATCTAATAAATATGTGTATGTAATGTAAATATATAATATAACAAAGAATTAAATAAATGCATGTATTAGACATTTCTCAACCTGGGAGTTATTATAAGGAAATCCCCAAATTCCCATTGAGGCCTTGCATTACCTGGCAGTGAGTTTTTGGTCTGTTTTAAGCATGTAGCTAGAAGAAATAACCCCATGCTGATAAGTTGTCTTTGCACAGCTACTGGGTCCCTCTCAACACATCAACACAGGCCACAACGTAACCTGAAAATGTCTCTCTGGCAACATCCAACCTTCTAATTTTGTTACTTAGATTAAGCCCAGTAGCTGATGAGAGGCAATTCACCCTGAATTAACAGGATGAGCCTGTCTGGATGTGCTCTCAGAGCTCTGCTTCCTCACCTAGTTTGCTCAGAGTAGTGTTGCTCTTGCTTATGTGTTTCATGAAGTGGTTACTTCTTCAAGAGGAAGGATAATTTGAGGTAATTTTACATAGATTACTGAGGAGGTATCAAAAGGCTATATTTGATATGTTTTCTATTTTTAAAATCTTGTCTAAGCTAATTGTCCCTTGGTATGGGAGGGAGAGTGGTTGTTGAAACAATGGTAGTTTATTTACAGGTACTTGGGGTTTCACTGTAATTTCCTTGTGATGGTGAAAACATTAACCCTAATTCAGCATAATTGGAAGCAAAGGATTTCCATGGAACTGCCTTTTCAAGCATGTGTTATAATTGGGACTTCTATTTAGTACCCATTTCACTATTACATCTTCCTCTGTGAGTTACAGAGAAACTTTTTTATTTTTTATAAAATTTGGGCTTAACATCATAATAAAAAATCCATTGACCCCTCCAGTTGTTTATTAGGTCATCTCTTTGCAGTGTATTATTTCTGGATTTTCTCTTATATGGATCCTCATTAATGTTTTATTTATGTACTTCTGAAACATTTCCAGTGTGTGGACCTGAGTGATTGGGGCTGCTCTTGCCAGAAGACACCAGCAGCCAGGGGATAGCCAGACTGCAGGGCTGAGATACTGAGGGATGAGATGGCTTCCCCTCAACCTGAAACCTTTCCATCACTGCTGGATGGATTTCAAGAAGACAGTACACAATTTAAGCAGGAGTTCCTGATGTGAGAATCTCTGAGTCAAGGTTTAAAGTTATGTCAAAGCCACAGCTCCTAATGATCAGCCTTTGAGCAGTAATTTCAGGGCCAGCCTTTGAGATTTTCTGTAAATTTTCTTTCATCTCCCTTAGAGCATCTGCAAAGGATAGAGAATTCCTAAGAAAACCTGTCCTTTTTCACAAAATATAAATCCTACTAAGAACTATTGTAGTAAAAGCTGTTGACAAATGCATTTCCCCCATCCCCTGCTGGTAAGTCCTTTAAGTTTGAGGCGTGAGTGACATCAGAAGAATGACAGTGTGGGGGCTGCACACTCTGGGAGACATCTGCCATGCGTCAGACACCGATGAACTGGGATTTGCAAACTACCAAGGAAAGTTGCTGCACAGGAAAATGAGGGCAGGATTATTGGGTTTTGTCCTTGGCTGGAAAATGCAGGAGGAGTTCTGGCCCTGTGGGAGCCATTGATGCCATTGTGGCCTGGGCTGTGCACAAAGTCCTGCCCTTTTGATTTAGAGTGTTTATTTGTTTCCAAATCTCTTTCCCCACCATCCCTCATTTCTACTCTCTCTGGGGATGATTCAGGGGAGTAAAACCACATGAGTATAACACCCATCCAGCAAAAACACTTGAGGACACACTTTAAACTGAGCAAGTGTTTTATTACTTCCTGAAGAAGAATGTTTTTACAAAGTGATACCTGTATGTTTACTACAAATAATACATCTTATAAACAAATCATTTTAACTAAAGGGAAACCTGTAGCAACTGCCCCTGTTGCCCAGCAATCAAATGAGGCTGGCAGAAGGAAGCAAGAACTTTGGAATTAATAGAAATAACTAATTCTGACTCTGCCAATTACTTGCTTTTGATTTTCTTTCCCCTCTTGCTGTCTTTGTTCCTTCTTGACTGTCTGCTCCATTTCCTTTGTATTTTTCAGTCACACTGTTGCTTTTTTTTTTACTGAAACAAACAAAACCCAGAAAATTACATTGTTTGTTTGACCACTGTGAGAACTCTTTAGAGGGCTGAGGAACTCTGTTCACTGAAACCATCAGGGTAAATAGATAGCAGCACAGAAATAAGTGTGCTCAATGCAGGCCAGTATTTACCTTGGGTGTCTGCATATTCTTTTGATGTGAAAGGAGTATTGTGCTGTCCTCGTGCTTTGCCACAGAAGCCTTTCTCCAGCAGAAAAACTGAGAAAGCAGGTTTAATCATTAGCTGCTTTGCACCTTGGTGGCTTCAGAAGGCTGTGTGGAGATCTTGCAGATCACGGCCCTCAGGCACACCCAAAGGTTGTGCAGGCAGTCTGGAAAGGAAGAGCTGGACGTGACCATTCCCCTTGCAAGGCTCCAGCTGTCCCAGATAAACACTCGTGCAGGAGTGAGGAGGGGGAGCTGCAATGGGAGGGTCCCCAGGCAGATGTGCTATCCTGCTGCCCCAGAGCGCTCCCTCGCTGCCTGGAGCAGATAAAACAGAAACATGGAACTGGGCTGCCTCCAAGTGTGGGTTACACTGGGGCCCGGCAGTCACAGGGCACAGCACAGCTCCTGTAACTGGCTGTTCAAACATGGAACTGGGCTGCCTCCAGGTTTGGGTTACACTGGGGCCCGGCAGTCACAGGGCACAGCACAGCTCCTGTAACTGGCTGTTCAAACATGGAACTGGGCTGCCTCCAGGTTTGGGTTACACTGGGGCCCGGCAGTCACAGGGCACAGCACAGCTCCTGTAACTGGCTGTTCAAACATGGAACTGGGCTGCCTCCAAGTGTGGGTTACACTGGGGCCTGGCAGTCATTGGGCACAGCACAGCTCCTGTAACTGGCTGTTCCCTGCCATGGGAGGCTGAGCACTGGGATTTGGTTGCCAGAGATCCATACCCATACGCTGGGATCTGTGTCACCACCCCAAGCAGCACAGCCAGGCTGTGTGACACACTTCCAGCAGGTCAGAGAGGCACCAAGGAGGCCAGGAGGACTGAGACGGTCAGGAGGATGCTGTGGTATCTGGGACTGGGATGAATCACCTGAGCAGAGGGAAGGCTCACTCGTGCTACACGCCCTGGTAGGAAGTGCTGGGCTCTTGCTGCCCTGACTGCTGGATCAGGCCAGAGCCATCACGTAGGATGATGGCAAATGATAATGATGGCTAAATTAAATTACAGCGATCAAGCAGCTCCTCCTGTCCCTCCTGAAACACCTGCAGCCCACACAGTGCCTGCACGTTGCCATACAGAAGATCTCAGGAGCGGCCACTGGTGCACACCCAAATCCTTGTTCACCCACACAGTGTCCTAGAGGGCAATCCACTGGGATGGCTGTCTCCCATGGAAGACTGTGTCAGCCCAGCCTGTTACAACTCCTTGGGGATATGTGAACACACAAACACTATTGGCTGACTTTCTGTGTGCTCATAGGCTGTAACCGTCTCCAGGAAACATTTTTTCCCACTTAGGATTAGATACAAAGGTGTTGGATATAATTATCAACAATAGAGAAGCTTTGAAGACCAATTTCAAAAATAGCTCCTAATTTATTGATTTTTAACAGTTAGTGTCTGTGTTTTGATAATGCCTATAGTGATTTTATATCACTACCGTGCTATAAAATGCATGCACTGAGCTTTAACAACAGGGGCATGCCATGCTACTGCTCCTCAAATATATATTTTGCTTATTTATACATTTCATTTTTTACAAGAAGAATATCCTTCTGAAGCAGAATTCCCAAGAAAAAGATAGGTCCTGGTTTATTTAACTGGCAAAAGCACAAAGTTTGTCTATTTTATGTGGCTAATAAAAAACTGAATAAGCATATTCCTAGTACTTTACTTGGCAGTGTTCAGGATCCTAAGGTTATACACAGTTTAACTGCAGCTTTTTACACAAGAGCTTGACAAATGACAGGAAAAAAGACCTTTAGCCCCACAGTTAACTAACTAACAGATAATATACATTGTTAGTCAATAAGGGAGATGGAACACATATTTCACAAACAGATTACTTGGAAACTTGACTGACAAGTCCTTCCTGGGACAGCCACTGTAACTGCTGGATTTAATAACTGCTTTGTCATCTTAGCAGTGATGGAAATGGGTTCCCTCCATTGGCTCTGCAGCTACTGTAGAACATCATTTAATCCACCCATGCCAATCTGAAACCTTATTTGCCCAAACATTAAGGCAGAAACATCTAGTTAGGTATAAAGCAGGTTAACACAAATAAAGCTTGGAAGAAGCAATGCTCACAGTCACTATTTTGCTATGCAAATAGCCATTGATAATGAACTCTATAGAATTAGCTTGTAAGATCTGGATGAAGGTGTTTTCAAAACTCATGCCCCAAGTGAGGCTCCTCCATGTTTAATCACCTACATAAATGACCTGCTTTCCAAAAGCATCCACCCCTTATGTTTGCTTCTGAGCAAACTGTCACCTGCCCAGGACTGATTAAATCAAAACACCTCCGCTGTGCCTGTGAGTTTTAATTTGGAGACCCAGCCTTGAGCATCACATTTCTGGCATATTGCTATAGCCATTGGTATTGGCAGGACAGGCCACTGGGTTCCACTCTTCCTGCTGGCATTACTCAGTTTGTGTCATTAAAGAACTCACTTAACTCATGATCTTTAATGTAAGAATAAGAGCAAAATCCTTGTTTTAAGGTGGGCAAAACTAATGGTGGGGGCAGGAGTCACTTCATTAACCATTGACCTAATCTCCAAGCAATTCACACCAGGCTGTCTCTATAACCCAGGGCAGAAATGCGCACTCTAAGGATGGAATTCATCTGATCAAGTACACAGCCCCGTTGTAGGAGGAGATAAACCATGTTGCAGACTCCACTGACAAAGCTGATTAGATCTCTGCTGACTCTAAAGGGAGACTTGTGATCACAAGATGTTTGTGTATCAGCTACCCATTCCCAAACATGAATCCCTCCCTTCTTGTCCAGTTGAGGCTGCGGTTTCATGACCAGCATCAGTGGATGCAAGTACATGGTCACACACTTTTCCCTGCCCCAATCACATGGTCCTGTGTGTCAGCTCTAGCAATCCTGCTGCCCTAGGTAAATAGGATTAGCTTGCTGGACTGATGAAAAGCAATGAAGATGAAAAGGAATTTGGTTTTTGGTTGCACTGGCAGGCAAAGCTGATGGCCCTTATGGCATCACGTACCCTAACTGCTAGATCTGAGGCCTGGTTGGGAGCAGGAATATAGTTTCTGAAAGGGACTTGCGATGGCCCCTTTTGGCACCACCTTTTAGTCAAACCAGCTTAAGTTGAGAACAAAATGGCCTCTGTAGAAGACAGTCTGGAAAATTAATAGATGCAGTTATAGAACATAAACTTAACATGTCTATGTTTACTGCCCTGGGATATGATTTGACAAACATCAAATATAATTGATCCTTAAAAAGAGGCCTTTATGTCTCCATCCTTATGTGAAGGGCATGTAGTGTCTGGGAAAAGCAGCAGTGTCCAGCAGGTTTCAGAGCTGGGATTGCAGCACATTCCAATTCAAAGCATCAGTATTTATTGTGTAATAAAGGCAAATCCACCCACCTAAATCTGACCCAGTAAATATCTAATCCATCAATGGTAAAATGATGAGTATGCTATAGTTCAGCCACTTGAATGGCTTTCCAGCCTTTGTGTCAGGACAGAGGGCTGCAGCTCTTGCCTGGTGTGTGCTGTGGCAGCAGGAGCAGAGTGTGGCTAGGTGAGCTGGCTGGGAGCACCAGCAGCACCTGGGCTGCCCTCCAGGTGAGACCTGGTGGCGCCAGGTCAGAGCAGGAGCCTGCCAGGGGTGCTGCCCAGGGCCCCGAGCCCGAGCATGCCCTGCACATCCTGTGCCACAGGCTCTGTGCCACGCTGCAGGCACTGCACAAATGAGAGGATGTGCTGTATCCTGTGCTCATGGCTGTTCCAGGAAGCAGCCTGTAAACTCTGCATGTACACAGCCAGGGGGATGGCTTCCTTTCCAACCTGCCTGGGGATCTTCCTCTTCTGGAACCATGCTCTTACACAGCCTAGCTCAATCGCTGGGACTGAGGTCTTTGCACAGTGTGCCCTTGATGCCACTGAGCTCCCAGGAGACAGGGAGATAAACCAGCACAGCTCCATTCCTCAGGGCAAAATGTGCCACCAAAGGGCATTGCTTCTTTGCAGCACTACATGGAGGTGCTCTGCAGCCTCCCACAACTCAGAGCTGCACTTGTTGAACTAGTTTTGAACTGCCTTTTCCAATGCCAGTACATGCATGTTTATAAGTTCCTACAGTATTAACTGTTCCTGCAGGGACTTACCTCAAAGGACCTGAGTGATCTTCTTCCAACAAGAGACCATCCAGAGATCCTTCACCAATGAAATCCAGCATGCTACTGTGAAAAAGGAAATTCCTGCCCCCTATTAAGCAGCTCAGGCCCCAGAAAGTACTGTGAGCTCTGAGAGGACCTGATACTGTAAATAGGTGTATCAGGCACCACTGTGATTAGCACACATCTCTCTCAGAGCCTGTCCTCAGCAATTACCTGTTGATTCCTTGATACTCATTATCATGGCTCCAACAGAACTGGCTTGTTCTCATGTTCTTCCTAAAGATAATAAAAGGCAGAGCTTAGCAGTATGATTTATTAAAAATGCCATAAGAAGGATAGTAATTTATTTCAGTAATAATTAAAAATGTTATGAACCAATCAGATGCAAAGACATATTTTCATTCCAGAATTCCATATTTACAGAATTTTCCGATCCCTCTTGAGTCATTGTTACTCTTTCCACCAGAGAGCCACACTGTGTGCAAAAGTGAGTAACACCACAAGTTCTCCTGCCTTTTTTCCTTTAATGATTAATATGGTGGTGATTTTTCTACTTGGATCCACTCAAGCACTGGCTAAATAAGGCATTAGCTCTAACTAATGCCTTATCAGTATTAATTTCACAGCTGATTTGAGCAACTCTTTTGCCTGCCTACTTGTGGATTTTAGGAAAATACTATTTGTATCATAAGCAGAAAAATTGGTAATCAAAGCAGCCAGGGAATGCTGTTTAGTCCACCAAAAAAGGCATGCCTGTTCATTAGAAATAATTACAGATTGGCCATACAGTTAATTGTGCCCAAAGCTCTGGAGCATTTACAGGAAACTGAATGCCATTGAATCAAGTGAGCAGCTTGAAAGTAAAAATGCAAAATAAAGGAAAGATCAAAACTGGACATAAGAGAGGCATATTTTAAAAATGAGCTGTTTTTTCATTAGGGAGAAAATGTTTCAGAACGGAAAAAAAGGGTTTTTAATCTGCTTTGCAAGGTTCAGAAGAAGTATAGTGGATGACACACTGATCACCTCAACTTGCCTGGAGTTCTGCCACCAACTTCCAAAGAGCCCAGATTTCACAGACACGGTAATCAGGCAGAAGAAGAAGAAGAAGAAGAAGAAATCACTTTGTAGAGCAAGGTATCCTTCATTTCCTATCTCAGTGCCAATTACAGCTATAGCCTTTCTTCACAGGTCACAAACAAAAGCATGTAAGCACACGCTTAACTTGCCTCTGTTCAAAGAAGGCCTTTTAATTAACTGCAAACACATGTCTAAGTCCTTTCCTTGATAAAGCTGCTTTCCTGAATCAGGCATAACAGTGAATCCAACCTGCAGCTACATGAACAGAAACACTCACTTTTCATTTGTGTTGTTTTTTGTTACAAGGAACAACGTTTTTTATGCAGGTCTCTGGACAGTGAGTGCTTCTGTTGGCTTTGGTGATGCCGACTGCATCTAATTTGAAGAAACCTTGTAAGGACAGCTACCAGAGAGAGAGACACTCACTGCCTGTGAGAAACACAGCCTAAAATGAAAGCTGACAGCCTTGAAGTGGAACAGACAGATGGAGACATGTTTGCCACAGTCCCACAAAGCCCTCATTAAAAGCCGGCAGGTCTGATGACTGCACAGAAAGGGGAAGAGTTAGGTGTTAAAAGGAGGCAGTGTGCTCTGTAATATGTGCCTGCATCCATGGTTTCTAGGCAGGGTTTCACCTTTTCCAAGTGGAAAGGCACAGAGTGATGCAGAGCCCTCCGTGGTGGAGACCTCTCCACTTGCAACCCTGCGCAGAAATTCAAAGGGAAAAAGCAGTGGCTTTATTTGCTCAGCAAACACGCTGAGTAACAGCAGAACTGCCAGCCAAAGTCCTGCTCCTCACACAGGGCTCAGCCAGCTCGGGAGAGCCCAGCAGGACTCGTACAAAACGTTTTGCTGCAGGACAGGTGACAAGCAGCAGCTCTCTGTTCAGACTTGTCACCTGGCTCTGGGGGGGAGAAGCTGTGTGCCAGACATCCACAGCTAGAGCTTTTATGGTAAGTAAACAGATTTTAGATGGGTCCTTCCACATCTGTGGACCGGAAAGTGAGCTGAGAAAGAATTCTTTGAGTCATGAACAATGCCTGGAAGCCTAAAAAAAAAAAAAAAAAAAAAAAAACCAACAAAAAATTCAGAGTCCTCCCTACTCTGAAGACAAAGTATTCTCCCTAAAAGCATAAGCAGGAACATTGTGTCTCCTGTGAAACACCATTTATGGTCTCATTAGGTACCTGTATCAGTCACTTTCCCATTAATCTTAAAATTGATGATGCTGCCAGATGGAGAGCCCTAAGTTTAGGAACTATCCTTGTTTCTCTTGGCTGCTGGTGCATGGTAATACAATAGAAAAGCCTGGAAACTGCAGCATACAGCCCACTGGTTTACAAGAAAGAGTGGGGGGAAGAGGTAGCAGTGTGAACTCCTGTGTGGTCCAGCTGCCAGTCCATGCCTGGCACGTCCAGCAAGGGGACTGGGCTGCCACAGGGGATCATTCATCAAAGTCCCTGTGTTTGAAGCCCACAGAGACAGCAGTGGCTGGGTCAAAACTGTACGCCCAGCCCTATTCATCAGGGAGCAGTGGAAGGCCTCAGGAACCATTTTTCTTCCCTGCCTGGGAAGAAACCACGCCCTCCCATTCTCCTGGGGTATATTGTCCATGTCTTGTGGCTTTTGGCCCCAAGTAGAATTAAGCATTCAGTGTGGTAAAACAGGACAAAAAGCTATCCCTGGACATGGCCAAGGATCAACAGGATGCCATCCTCTAAGGGGAAGGCTGCAGTACACTGACCAGTGGTGTGGAGCAGATCAGGAGGTCTCATGGTGGAGAGATGTTGAAAGGATCACAACTGGATCTGGACATCATTTGCATACTAACAAAGGAGTCCAAAAAGCCCTAACTCCCCTCCTTAAATCAGTCAAAGCTCTTGACAAGTTTTTAATGAAATTTTATTCATCAGGGTTCTACTGTTATTGATATCCTGTTTATTTCTCTCAGGAGGGGACTGAGTACTTTTAATCAAGAAAATTATGACACCCCAGTGGCAACCAACTAAAACCCAGTTTCACAAATTCCTGGAGCTGAGCCAATGAGAGACACCAAACTTGCTGTCCTCCCTTCCTTCCTACCTAAATTCCATTGGATTAATAGCAATCCCTGTAAAATGATGACCCACTTCACCTGCAGGAATTAAAAGAGGCTTGAGCTGTACCAGTTTCTTTGACCCATATATCCTAAATTTGGGCAATTCTTCCTTGTTAACTAATGGCCTTGTGTGGGAGTGAGGACGACACAACACGGGCATGTTGCGTTTCCATGTAATCACCGTCCAGCTTCCCGGTTATTTACTCCTCAGCGAGTGACGTTAGGGCATACGGGAAGCCAGGCAGCTGAGGAGAATGTCACAGCAATCTAATTGCTGACTCTCTTTACAATGGCCATTAAAGAGTTCTGGGCGCATTGCTACCGCTACATCCAGCGTGTAGCATACCTAGATTCTGACACAAGAAGCAGAAAACAGGATTCAGGGTCACAGGTCAGCACAGCAGTGCCCAAGCCAGCTGTGCCATGTGAGGAAGGTTGCACAAAGTTGAGGGAATGGCATACATGGATAACAGTGTGGTATCCAGGTGTGGACTCATGGGGATGCTGCCGAGCACAGGGGAATCACTGCTCTCAGTAATTCTCATTGATAATGCTTTCCTTGTGGACATGTGAGCACCTTCTGTCATTTCACTGCCCAAACAAAGCCAGGAACTTTTGCTTGGACCCTGAATCACAATCCCTTTGAAATCTCCAAGTACAGGAAGGACATTTTGCATTCTGGCTGGCAAAATGCCCTTCCATCTCAGAGCACCAGCTCTCCTCCTGCCCCTCTGGGCCCACACACAGCTACACCCACAGCTGCAGAGCCAGGGCTGCTCTCTCCCCTCACGTTCTGCTCATGGAATATTCTTTCACCCTCTTTCTCTTGCTGCCATGTTAGTTGCAAAGTAAGAGGTCAGCTCTGCCTTTTCGTAACTTTGTGATTTATTTTTTTTTTTAATTTTGTGGTTATGCTTCTGTGATTTTTCTGGATGTCTCCAAATACTTGCTTTCCCTTTCCTGACTACAAGCCTAACAAACAGTGTTAGCATTTACCTTTTAGCATTTACATATTTTTCCCTATATTATTACAGGAAAATAATTATAAAATTTATTAATTAGTATTTAACGTTTTAGCAATTATATATTTATTTTATTAATATGTTATTATTTTATACAACCTTTCAAAACTTCAAGCAAAACTTCTCTTCCAATTGTTTTAGCGGCCCATCAGTTATTAGTGATCGCGTCCGCACTTATCTTCCTGCCCTCAGCGGCACGAAAAGAATGAAACAGAGCCGACCCCCCGCAAAAAGTCACCGAAAAGCGCAAATCCCACCCGCAATCCCGGCTCCGGACGCGTGACGTCACAGCGCCCCTCACGCCGGGCCCCGCCCCCGCGGCCCGCAGGGGAAGCCCCGCCCCCAGGCGCGCGCCGGGCAGGGGCCGTGTGAAGCGCACCTTTTGCACGAGTCCCGCTCGCCGCGGGCGGGGCATGCGGGGGCGGGGCGGGAGGGCAAAGCCGGCGGCGTCAGCCAATGGGGATCCGTAGTTCCCCAACGCGTCACGCGTGGCCCCGCCCACACCCCGTTTCGGGCGCGGGCGGGCGGAACGGGGAGGCCGCGGCTCGCTGGGCGTTACCGGGCGGGGGCGGGGCCCCGCTGTCGCGAGGGCGCGCGGGCCAATGGCAAGCGGTGCCGGGCGCGGGGGCGGGAGGGCACGGCCGGGCGGGCGGGGCGCGTCGGCCAATGGGGCGCGGGCGGGGGCGTGGCCGAGGCGGCGCTCGGGTTCCGTGTGAAAAGAGTGAGGGGGCTCGGGTGCAAAGTTTGCTCGCCCGGCGCCTGCGGAGGGAGCGGCGGCGGCGGCGGCGCGGGGGGAGCGGAGCGGAGCGGCCGCCCGAGCGCTCGGGGCTCCGACCGCCCGCCACGCTCCTCGCGCCTCCGCCGGGGTAGCCGCGATGTGCGGGGGGATGGCGGCGCACGGTCCGGGCGGGCCGCGGTGCTGGCAGAACCGGCGGGCGCGGCTGCTGTGCATGCTGGCGCTCACCTTCCTGTTCTTCGTGGTGGAGGTGGCGGTGAGCCGCGTCACCTCGTCGTTGGCCATGCTCTCCGACTCCTTCCACATGCTCTCCGACGTGATGGCCTTGGTCGTGGCGCTGGTGGCCGTGCGCTTCGCCCAGCGCACCCGCGCCACCAAGAAGAACACGTTCGGGTGGGTGCGGGCCGAGGTGATGGGCGCCCTCGTCAACGCCGTGTTCCTCACCGCCCTCTGCTTCACCATCCTGCTGGAGGCCATCGAGCGCTTCACGGAGCCCCACGAGATCCAGCAGCCGCTGGTGGTCATCGCCGTGGGGGTGGCGGGGCTCATCATCAACCTGCTGGGGCTCTGCCTCTTCAACCACCACGGCGTCGGGGGCCACGGGCACGCCCACGGCCACGGGCACTCGCACGGCGGCCGGCAGCAGCACCCCCGCGGCGGCCCCAAGCCCGAGCAGCCGCCCGGCGACGGCGAGGCTGCGCTCAACCGCGACGAGACCAGCACCTTGGTGGAGAACTCCAGCAGCTCCAACGGAGTCAGCCAGGAGAAGCTGGGTAAGCCCCGCGGGCAAGCGCCGCTGCCCCGTCCTCGCGTAGGAAAGCGGGAGAGGGCCATTCCCCGAGTGGGGCGGTGGCCGTCCTGGTCCCACCTGGTGCGGGCTCTGTCAGGGCTCTGTGTGGGACCATCTGTCCCCACTCCTGGGAAAGAGGCGAGAAACTTTCTCGGCAGCTCTTGGCGCACATGGCTGTCGCACCTCTTCCTCGCGCCTTTCCTTCGGATGCCCTAAGCTGCATGTTTGTCTTGCAGACTGGTCAGAGTGTAGAAGAGTCTTAGGATAAAGCAGTTTGCCCTGGGAAAAAAGTTGGTTCTGCAAGGGAAGGCACATGACAAGCGTTCCTTGCCTAGCGACACGAGCTGTCACAAGACGCTCTCCTAATGCCGTCCCAACTGGCTACACATCAAATGGAGCGCGGCTCAGTGCCTCGGTCCCAGCAGCTGGATTGCTCCATTGGGTCGGTTATCAGCTACCTGGAAGCTACTCTCCATTAAACCAAAGATACCGATGTGTATTCCACTGCAGTAACGTTGTGCTTCTTCATAGCATCGGTATTTATAGGAAAAAGTCTTGGAGATTGCCAGTCAGAACTGTGGAAGCCGGAATGTGGAGCATGCTGGTGTCAGGACACACGTGTGGTGTTCTGGAATAATTTTTGTTTAGCTTTCTAAAGCATGCACCTTCCCACTGACCTGCATACAGGCATACGTTTAAAATCTTCCCTTCCCAACTGTGGTTAAGCAGTTTCATGGGTAGGAATTTCTAGGGTTATTTTTTAGTGGATCCACAAGCCTGGATAGCTGATAATGAAGCTGCTTGGTCGAAGCCAAGTATTGCATGCTAGCGGAGTGAAAGGTGTGTGTGATTGCCACCTCTCTGTTCCTAGGGCATCCTTGTCACCAGAAAAAATGGACTTCAGGCTTTGGAACCAATTTCTCTCCTCCTGCTTCAGGGTGACATCAGCAGACCGTTTTTTTTAGCTTAAAGGGAGCTTTAATTGATCAGAGTGAACTTTGCTACAGTTTCAGGTTTTCTGTGATCAGAGGTTCCAATACACATTTGAGAAACTTAGTTTCTGTTTCTCTGACTCCATGTTGGTCTTGGAAAGACAGGTTTTTCAAGAGGATAGGAAAGTTCCTCTGAAAACACTACACCATCTTCTTGATCACATAATAAGCTCTTAATGTTGGTTTAGTTCCAGCAAGGTATCCTAATAATTAGTTTCAGACAATGTAAAATTACCTTTACCCTTAGTCTCATACATATCTTGGCTTGGGAATGATTCTTTAATGGTGAAAAGTTGTGCTTTTAACCAAGTTTTGGACTAGTTAGAGAAAAAAGTTATAGCATGGATTAAAATGCATATTGTTGTGAGCTAACTTGTCTGGAATGTCTCATGGATGTGCTTCTGGCAATAACAAATAATTTGTTGTGGGTGTTTAGGTGGTAATAGGTCATAATTTTGGTCACAGTGAAACTTTGAAATAAGTTTGTATTTCCTTCAGTGCCCTGTCATGATTATGTAATGCTTGGAGCTACTCATAGTTTGCCTATGAAAAGTTGCAGGTAGAGGTGATTGGAGGCTTAGGAGAAGATAAAAGATGTAGAGATGATGACAAAGGTGGTCCTGTGCCTTCACTTGAAATCACAGAGTGGGGTAGTCCTGATTTCCTAAGGTGGAAGTGAAAAATAGGCATAGCCTTAAGGTCTAGTCCTGCACAGATATTTCTATGGATGCACTTTATGCAAAATAATCTGGTTTTTGTTTCATTTCAATGAACATATTTCAAATCGGCGTGTTTTAACCATTTGCCATTTAAAAAAGGTTCCAAGTTAGTTCAAGAGCTTTCTGCAACTATGTGTCCTGTTACCCACTCATAGATAGCTGTACTTTTTAGATTTCCATTATTCCAAGTACTTGGTACAAAGTAGAGCGTTCCTCTTTCCTTGCTCTCATTGTGGACCTTGAGGTCTGAACTCTGTAACCTGAGATATTTCCCTCTAATGTATTTACTTCTCTGGAAAGTTACAGGTCCCATGTTCCATAACTCCTAGGGGTAGTGTGGAAAATGTAGCTGGAGCTTCAGGGTAGAAATGTACTGGGTGAGGTAAAGAGCTGGGGCTTGGAACTGAGCCTTGGTGGGAGCCCACTCCCTCTTCAGAGAAGAAAGGACTTGAGCGCACTCTGCAACTGCAGAATGGCAGCCACAAGGACAGAACAGCAGAAGCTGCACGTCTTGTTAATGTTTACAAAGCTCTGAACTCAATAACCTCAGAGGCAGTAAGAGCTCCTTGTTTCAGTTTGTCAGGCCAGGGACCAGTGCCTGTTGCTTTTCTTTACCACTGGAAATAGCCAAAGAAGAGCTGCTGAAGAAAAACAGGAGGTTAATCATGTACAGTTCCCTCCAATTTGAACATTGGAAGATTGTTTTCTTTCTGAAAGGATTCTTCTTTGTAGTGATGTGTATGTTTATTCCCATGTAGCTGGTTAGCTGTGTGTTGGAGTGATAAATACTGCAGACAGTTGTGGCAAAGGAGGGCATTGAAATGTTAATTTATGTACAGTCCATGGCATATGACTTTGGACATCAGAAGCTGTATGTCACTCAACAGCTATATGTCACTTGCATAAAAATATAATTTTACTATTTATTTATTTATTCTGAAATATAAATAACAGTAATTCATGTCCTCAGAGTTTCAGTGATAATTTACGCTGTCCTAGAGTAAATTCTGCTGGTAAATTCTGTGTTTTAGACCTAAAATTTCAGCTGATTGTATCTCATAGTCCTGCTAACTCCATGCACCATCTTGGAAGATCTTCCTTTTCCTTGAATTCAGAAGCCTCTTGAAAAGGCATTGGTAAACCTGAAAAGAAGCTACTACACAGCTGTATCACACAGCTTTTGAGCTTCTAGCTTCAGATTTTAATATGAAATAGCAATCCTATGGGTAAAGATGGATTTTAGCAATGTGATCAGTCTATTGGTGTTTCAAAAGAAGGAACAAATGTACCTAACTAAGCTACTTAAACCAGCTTTTTCTCATATGCTCTGTAACTCTTCATTTTGTTTAGGAAACAAGCAGTGAATAGGCAAATGGTTATATGGCTGGAAAGGTGAAAGTAGTTTTTCAGTACAGTAATTAAAATGTGTTCATCTTCATTCTGTGCCACTCTACGTCTTTAATCTCCATGTAGAAACAGTAGCCTTCTAGGTTATTTAGATCACTTATTGGAAAAACTGAGTTTTCCTCAGCCAAAGATGTTGCTAAGTGTGTGGGTTGAGCTGCTTTTCGGCTTCATACTAAGTGTGCCATGCTTACTGCTGGATATGATTTTATAAGGAATTACAGTACCATGTTGTATTATAGCTCGTGACTAACTGTTTTATTGTTTTCTTGTCAGGTGATATGAAGGATGACCTGAGTGACGTACAAGTGAATGGGAATGCTGGCCATTATCCTCTGGATGAAGAGGAAGTTGAAGAAGACTCTAGTGCACAACTTAACATGCGTGGAGTTTTTCTGCATGTTTTTGGAGATGCCTTAGGTTCAGTAATTGTGGTAGTGAATGCCTTGCTCTTCTATGGCTTGTGGAATCCATGCCCTGAAGATGGGCCTTGCTATAATCCATGTGTCAATGATCATTGCATGGAAAACGTTACTTTATTCCGAGCACTTGGCAGCACTAACAAGTCAGAGCAAGATGGCATTACGGTGGCTGGTCCTTGCTGGTTGCTATATTTAGATCCTGTCCTCTGTTTGATTATGGTCTGTATACTCCTTTACACAACTTACCCGTTGCTTAGGGAGTCAGCCCTCATCCTTCTACAGACTGTTCCCAAACAAATAGACGTCCATTCTTTGAACTCAAAGCTACGTACCCTCGAAGGAGTCGAAGCGATCCACGAATTACACATTTGGCAGCTAGCAGGCAGCAGGATCATTGGCACCGCTCACATCAAGTGTCCTGACCCTTCCACGTACATGATGGTGGCCAAGCGCATCAAAGAGATCTTTCACGACGAAGGCATTCACGCAACGACCATTCAGCCCGAGTTTGCCAGCGTTGGCTCTGAGTCAGGGAGAGGGAAATGCGAGTTTCCTTGCAGGACTCAGTGTGCTTTGAAGCAGTGTTGTGGAGCAGGAGAAGCTAGTACTGCAAAGAAGACAGAAAAGTCATCATCACTTAGTATTTCTTGTTCAGAAGTTGTCATTGAATTTCCGAAAACGAGGAGGACTAAGTCGGAGAGCATCCCTTCAGTGAAGCTGGAGGCGAACGCCGATCAAAATGAGCAGTTTGAGTCATCTTTGTAACTCCCTGAAGGGTGCTACCTGAGCTGTGGAGACTTTGTCAACAGCTGTGTTGCAAGAGGAAGAGACAGACGTTCGAGATGCAATTTTGCCAAATAGTGTAATTGCTGAAGTCCTTGTTCTTGTCATATTGCTAAATATAGAATGCTTGTTTTAAAGAATATAATGTCACTGTCATGATACAATGCGTTTGTGTTGACTTTGTTTGACTGGGACAGACAGAAAGTGCATCCATGCTGTAACACTTCAGAAAACCAGTTTCAGCATTTCAGCAGAGACACTTTTTGCTGTGCTTCAAATTAAGATACTTTTTTCCAGTGAAAAGGTATTTGAGGGATAAGCATGTAGGAACTCAATTTGTGTTACAGATTTCTTGGACCTACTTTTTCCTTTAATATTTGATTTGTAGATACCTTAATATATTGTTTATTTAGAAGCCCTAAGAAAACCAAAGTTCATAGAACATTTTTAAAGATATAACTACTAAAAACTGGAAACCACTTTGCAGTTTCACATATTTTTCTTAAAGCTATGTAATAATAATAAAAATTGTGAAGGCTTTTCTAGTGAATTTATCGCACAGCATATTTTACAGACAACATCATGTGATTGTCAGAAATTGTCCCCTCTTCTTCTGGTAAGGTAGCTAGGTAATTGAAAACAACAGAAGTGAAAGGGTTTCTTCTGTCAGAATGGCAGTTCAAGCTACTGTATACTGCTCTGTGATCCAGACATGAGACTAGTTGATAAAGTAACACAGCCTTCTCTGTTTTATGGATTTTCTGCTGTTTTCTCTTACTTTCAAGTTGTGTCTGGTCATGAAAGTCTTTGAGGTTTAAGGAACCCTTGACTCAACAGTGCTATGAATAAATACTCAGCTGATGCCGAGTTTACTAAGATAAAATAATAAGTTCTGTCAGTAAGTGCTCTGTTGGGGAAGGTCTGCCAAGCACTGACAGTGTAGCTCCTGCTTTCAAGCACAGACAGCAGCTCCCCCAAAATAATGGTGCATTTTGCTTCTAGCTGAGTGTGTCTGTGAACACTTGCAGTGACTTCAGTCCTGGTCCCCCACCATGTCCTCAGGAGCCCTCCACTGACTTTTGAGGAAGTGGTGCAGGGATCACTGTATTTCACACTTCGAGATGCTTATGGATCACATTTCACTTACTCAGTATCTGCATCTATGGTTTAAAATCTTGACTCAGTTAATTGACAACTGTCTCTAAAGAAGCTGTTACAGTGTGCTGCCAACTTACACCTTAGGAAAGGAGAAACTTGCTCTGTGGACTCCGTGAATTTGGCAGAGATGAGGTGAGAGTTGAAAGACAGAACATACGAGAAATCTATTCTAAAAGCCTGGCCCTTTTGATCCACTCTCATGTCATGTATGGGAACTAATGTCTTGTGATTAACAGATTGCTCCTGTGTGCAAAACTGGAAAACAACTCAGATCTTCCTTTCTTTGCTTTATGACTCTGGACACGATAAACACTTTGCCTCAGTTTCCCTGTCTTCAAATGGGGATAATACCTACCTCACAGGGGTGTTGTGAGGCTTAACTATTGTGTGAAGAGCTCTGAGATCTGTTACTGGAAGGCACTGGAAAGAGGATAAGATACTAGATTACCTGGCCTTTACTACTTCTACAAATGCATTGCAATACCTAGGCACAACCAGAGGGAACTGAGGATAGTTTTGGCCTTATGAAATTCTTTGATGCTGTGGTTTTCAGGTTTTTAACAGTATTTAAATATAGATTTTTTTAAAAAAGAATGTTTTGTTAGTGAAGAGAATGTAGCTTTGCCTCCAGATACAGAACACCTCCCTAGTTTGCATTTCTAATTTGTGTCTTGCATCATAATTGCTCCTAAACAGTACAAAAAATAGTCCTGCTGCTCATCGGACCTGGATTGGCCAAGTCAGTCAGTGGTCTCACCCAAGCTCTCAGCAGAGCATTGCAGTCAACTCTCGATTATCCAGGGGTGGGTTACAGTGTTGTGCATTACCTGTGCAGTGATCAGGGCCAGCACCAGCCCCGTGTGCCAAAGCACAGGAAAGCTGGAGGTGCTGCCTCTGCTGCCAGGGAGCCCCATCACAGGCTGCATTGCTGGGGTGCAGCACAGCACTGCCCAGGGTTCTGCCTCTTGGCTGCTCAGATGCATCTGCAGGAAGCTGTGGATGGGTGGGCTTGGCTTTGTCCTGGCTTGGGATGTTGGTGCCTCGGAGCCACCAGCATTGCTCACCTTCCTCTGTGTTTATGCTTGTTGTATAGTCTCATAAACTAACTTAAATGTGTTAATATAGTATTTATATATGTTTTTGTTTTTTCTGAATTATCTTAACTCTTTTTTCTGTTACCTGTATATGATCTAGAGTTGACTGTTAAAGGAGATCTTGTATGAGACTACATTTGCTGAGTATGCTACCACTGCTACTATACTACAGAGTATTAACCTAGTAAATTTTGAAATGAACAAAGTACTATTTTTTTAAATGTGTATCCTTGCTTTCTATGGTAAACTTTCACTAATTATTTTCATCACTAGCTTAAAATTTGTCTCAGTCGTTAGTACGAATTCTTGAGGTTTTGCCATATATCACTAACACACCATAGAACTACTGTTCTTTAGTTTATTTTTAAAAGTACCAACAAATCTAACCATGGTAGCACTGAGAAGTCTGATTAACTTCTTTCCTGTTGCTCTTATAAAAAGAGGGCAACTGGTAAGTCATAACAGTTATCATCATTGGTTAATAGTCTCAGTAAATGCATCTGAATAGAGGGAGTTGTAGTCACTAACTCCATTTTAAACTATTTAATCTTTTTTTTTTTTTTTTTTTGGTGCCAGAAGTCATATTTTTCTATTTCTGTGTCCATTGCAGGCAATGGCTAACTAAAAAGACAAAAAGCTCTCCCCCTGGTTATTTTAAGTATCAGGACAGGATGGAGAGGTGACAGTGATGATGGTGATGATGATGTGGGCAGGGGGGGAGTTGTGTGGCCTCTGTCATGTGCCTGTTGCACGTGCAGCACCGGCTGGTGTTATCAGGGCCCTTTAGTCTCCTTAGCCCTTGATGATAAACTCCCTGAAAGTAGAGTGAGGTCAGCATGGTGGCTATGCAGCAGCAGGAACACAATTTCTCCGTTCTGGCTGTAGGAGACCTGACTGTAGCCCACTAGCTTGTGAAATAGCTCGATTTTTTTTTAACTTGCTCTGTCTGGGGTTATACAGACTTGATTTGTTCTGAAGACCACAGTTTAAGAATACTGAGAGCATTCAAAAGCACTGCACAGTCTCTCTTTATTTTTTTTTCCACAAAGCATGAAACTAGTGAATCTCATGTAAGTGAACACTGCAGTGGTGGGGAGCTAATTGTATTGTGTATCACATTCCTGAATTTTTAAAATAAAAGCAATTATGGAACACTGATTTTAAGGAAAAATAAGTTTGTATTTCAGTGTCTAGATTGTTTAGACTTCTGATTAAATGTGTCAGAGATACACCAAACATCACCAGATGAAATATTTTACTCCATGCCTCATCCAGGAACATGCCATTTTAGAATCACTTCCTAGATTATATCTGCACCTAAGGTGAGATGCAGAACGAATTCAGACACTAAGTGGGCTAGCCACAGTACCATCAGTCTTCCTTTTTAGCAGAGTAAATTGTTTCTGTGCAACCCCTAGTAATTGTAGCTCATTTGCTTTCAACAGCCAGCGTGGGCTTTGTTAATGTCTGCAGTTGCCACATCGCAGTGTGCGGTATGGATGTACACGGAGTTATGTAAGAGAACCAGCCCCAGCTTGTGACTCCCCAAAAGTCATGGCAAGGGCTCACTCCTGAAAATTTCTCTATTCTTAAATAGTTTCGTCAGCCTGACGAGTGCTTACTTGCACACCAGGTATTACTTGTGGGAGGGAGTCCAAAGCTTCTGCCAGTGTAGCCTAGCTTTAAAGAAAAAAGTACCTAGATTTTATGGATGTATTAAAATCAGGACTGCTATGGTGTTTCTAAATTTGCTGTAGAAATACTGTCAGTTTGGTGTAATTCCAGAATTTATTCCTTTTCCCCATTCTCTAAAAAGAAAGGGAAAAAAGCCCACTGAGTGTCCTAAGACTTGTTAGCAAGTTTAGCTAAATGGACACTGTTAGCTTCTGAAATCGGGCCATCTGAATTTATTAAACACTGCCTGGTGGAGTTTGGGGAGGAGGGATAAAGATTCCTGCCATTCCCCTTCCCCTGCCCCCTGCTTTGACTGCACTTTCTAATCTCTTCAGCTATGGAGAGACTGGGAGGGATGGAGGGGGTGAATTTTGTAACTAGATGTTCTGAGTTCCACGTGGAGGGAATGGGAAATACTGCTAACTATATTTAAAAGCATATAAATATGCTCTGACTATTTTAGCTCCATAGCATAGCATCAGTTACACCCTTTTTAGGTATGCATTTAAGTGGTTCAGGTCCACAGTATCTTTGGCTTTTCCTTTCTCTGCTAGGCAGAAAGAGGTGGATGCTCCATTTGCCTGAGCTAAAGCCAGAGTTGACAATTTTCCAAATCAAACGTAGCTTTGCTGATGACAGAAGGTCTGATTATTCCTTGTGACCTTTGCTTTGTGTGGTTAGCTGCCTGTGAGGTACAGCACCATGTTTTAGCAGGCTCACATTTATATTTTTTGCACTCACTGTGTTGTCTAACTAGTTGAAAAGCAAAACCACAAAGCTGAAAAATATCTTTCATCTGTATGTCTCCAAAAAGCACATGGGATTAATTTGGCTTCTTTTTTTTTTCATGTCCTGGATCCTGTTTCTGAACAATGTTAAAATATAATTGGCATAGCTTGTTCATTAATGATATTTCTTTTTGCCTTCTTTTAAAATAAAGAATAATGTTATTTTTTTCTTTTTTTTTTCCTTTTTTTTTGTTTTTGTTTTTAAGTATTAAAGTGCTGAGAAAATAAATGGAGCTCTTGACTATCAAATCCATTTTAGTTGGGATTTCTTTCTCAGATCAGCTCCCAGGAAGGAATCTAACTAGTAGAAATATACATTCACTATCTCCCAGAACATCAAAAAGAGATGAAAAGAGCACAAATAGAGGAGGTGGAGGTTAGTAAATGGGTTGTAAAGTCCTGGCCTCCAACTGTCTGGGTTCCAGGTGCAATTAAAAGAATAGCTGCTCAGTTCTAGTATGGTAAAGAGTTAATTATGCAAAAGGCATTTTTTTTATCTCAAATGAAAACAGCTTTTGAAAATAATAAAAAAATCATCTTGACCTCTTAATTTGCCATGGTTAAATATCTGCCATAAGGGTCAATAAGGTAGGCTTCCTAACAGGACTCTATACTGTTCTTTCAATGTGTTTGGAAGAAATCTGCTTTAGAGCAGATGCTTTGGTGCTTTTCAGTTTCATTTGTTTCAACTCAGAAAAACTGCAGTTTGCACAGTTTTTTGGGAGAAAAGGACTGACTGCAGATGCCAGCACTAGTACTGAGGAGGGCAGGATGGTGACCAATACCTGCTTTGAGCTGTTAATAAGCTTGCAGTGATGAGTTCATTTTGGAGCCCTTCAGCAGCATCATTTTTCTGCTTCAAGAGGGAAAAGCGATTCCACATTATTAGTTATATGTGCAGGAGGGTATGTTTGGTTGTGCTGTAAACACTGCATGTGAGCTTCAGTTTTGCCATTTCCCAAAGCTGCTTCTACCTCTCCATGAAATGATGTGATTTGAACTTATTATGAACATCCTTTAAGAGACATGCTGGTGTGGGAATTTTAAATTAGCAGGAAGGGAAGCTTCACGTCTGTAGCTTACTTTTGCCATGTCATTCATGCAGATAGTTGCCTGACTGCAGATAGTTGCTTGACCTCAGGGACCACCAGATCCAGCCCCCAGAATAACTCCTTGCTTCTTTTCCATTGGAGGAGCTAGTGCCACAGAAGAGGGGTGGGATGGGAGCGTCTGACTCCACAGGCACCTTCCCAGGCTGATCTGTGCTAGCATCCCAAACCTGGCATGAAAGCCTTGCCACTGAGACTTTGGCTAGCATTTATATATATTTGTGCTTTGCTTTATCCTTTTTTTTTTTTTTTAATTTTCTTGACAATCAACACAAGTCTTAAAGTGTTGCTGAGACCAAATGGCAATCCCCACCCCCCATCACCCAAGCTCTGTTTCTAGTCACAGCATTGGTTGGCTTCCCAGCATTTTCCTCCTGCACCAGCTCCTGCAGCTAAGAATAGCCCTGGTGATGCTGTGGAACAGGATGTGCAACCTGCTGGGCTTCCTGCATTTGTACTCGTGTTGCTGGCCTGTGCTGAAGCCTGTCCTCATCTTCCCCTGGACTCACTGGGTGGATTTGTTAGATTTAATTTCTTGGATTAGGTTTGCTGTGGGTTGGCCCACAGGTGTTCCAGTTGCCTATATTCTGTGCTGTAGGCAAGTGCATTCTGCAGTATAGGTAAGGCCTCAGCCAAGGGAGATACTCACTTGCTGCCAGTCTTCTGTGCTGCACAGTGTGTCTGCTGAGTGTAAGAGGATGCTGCTGGCCTGCTGCAGACCTGGATTCAAGCTTCACCGCTTGGTTTGATGTTACTGTGTGATCCCTGTAGCTGAGGGTGCAGAGTACAGCACAGGTAGTCTGCAGGTAACTGGGTCACTGCTGCTCATCTGAGCTAGGTGCTCATACCTTAGTTCAGGAGTGAACAACACTCCCACAGATAAATGCTGCACATATTGCTATACCCTCAAGATTTTTTCATTAGGCAGCACTGACTGGAGACTCAGTCCATTGTTTTATCCTGTGCTGCCGTGGGCTCTCTCCCAGTCAATTGCAGACAAGCACATTTTTCCTTGAAAAACAGATTATGTGAATTAGCAAAATTGGGATGATGATTTTCACTTGTATTTGGGCATGTGGGAAGGTTCTGACCCAGATGGATGGGGCTGATTCTGCATGCTTCCAGCTGAGCTTTAGGATGGGTTGGGCTTAAGTACTAGGTAAAATCTAGGCTCAAGTAATTCATCCTAAATATCCATACTGGCAGAGGTCTTAGGTTTCTCTGTCATCACAGTTTGAAGTGATTTTCTCTTTATATTGCTGTTTGAAAAGAAAAAAGGAAAGAACTATGTTTAATTATCACAAGAATTATTACCCAGCCTTGGTAGGTGTGTTTCCAGTTTGCTAAAAACCTCCCTGCATGCAGCAGCAGCACAGTAGAGACACTGACAAGTTAGTTGGCAAGTTACTGCTAAAAAGGAGGTGTTTGGTACATATGCTTGAGCTTGGGAGTGGAATGACACTTGGCACCATAATGTCCCAGTTATCTTTTTCTGAAGGAGCAGGAAAACTGCAGAACTAAATATTGAGTCAAGCTGCGTGGGCAGAGCTCCTGTGTCAGAGCTGTGCTGATGTCACAGCTGCAGCGTGACATCACAGGCTGCATGTGAACAGCCCAGAGCCTCACCCAAGCTCTGTGTGCTACTGAAAACCTCAGTAACATTTATTGAAAACTTACATGGGGGTTTTATCCCTTTTCCCATTCCCTTAATCCTGAGAAGTTTATCCACACAGCCAAGGGGAGAGTGTGCAGCTCAACTGCCTTGTAACACTGTGTGCTGTTCTGAAAAAAGGTGCCATTGAACCAGGGTTTGGACTCTACTGCACTTGGTGTGCCCTTCCTAAAAGTATCTACAAAAACAGTGATGTCAAAACAATGTTTTGAGGTGATGTCAAAACAATGTTTCTCTACTGAAAGCTTGGGAGATACTCAAGTCTACAACTTCTGCAGCAGCTTTCTGTGATGCTCTTATTTGCTGTCCTCTGCCCAGAGATTAATCAGAGTTACTATTACTGCATGTGTGCACAATAATTAATGTGGCATGGAAAAACAGTAGGGCAGACACTGGAGTTCTTTAGATTTATTCTTTAATAATAGAAATTGTGATCTATGAGATTTTTGCCAAAACTTCTTTCATCTTTGATAGTATCAAAAAGGCAGGTCACTTCTCCCATAGTGGTCTCTCTGGTTAGTAGGAAGCAAATGAAATTATGGCACCAATGGAGTGTGTGTGGGTTTTGATTTTGGAGTGGTTATATTTTCCCCCTCCTGCAGCTGCTTTAATGAGGGTAATGACTTTATTTGGTTTTCCTCTATAGCTCTGCAGTGCTTAACAGCTTGTTACCGAGGGACCTACACTTGGAGTGCATGGAAATCCAAGTTAGTGAAAGACATGGAAAAACATGTTCAAACAGATCACAGCTGAAGCTGAGACCTTAATCTTCCTGAGACAGAAGGTAGCCAGCACAGGCTCAGCTGTTCCATCAGGAAAGGTTAGTGTGAAGTACCAAGCCTAGTTCACTGCTAGAGAAATGGTGCAGAAAATCAGGTAACAGCAGTTTAGTTTCACACCCGAGCATATGAGGAGTGGCCTCTCTCTGCAAGAGACTGCAGCTTGGCAGAAATAATGTCTGTGCATGGGGGTTTGTTGCTGGCAGTGGCTGAAATCCTGAAAGTGCAGTATTTCTCCAAATGACTTAAGGTAAAGTCAGATATGGAGGGTTCTTATGCAACATGAGAGTTCCCCTTTCGAAACAGTGGTTTGGAGAGAAAAAGTCATTGGTCTGGGCTAGGACAAAAATTAAACAAGATAAACAAGGATGGACTGCTGCCATCTTCCCCTTCCCCTTTATCTCTAAACCTTAACCTTAAACTGCAAATTTGAGGTTAATGCAGTGCAGTGTGTCTGCAACTGCTGAAAGCAGCTATGTTTTAATAGATCTAACTTATTTCAATGATGATGAAGGTTTTAAAGTTCCTCCAGGTAACAGAAATATTTCTAGACTTTTAAAGTTCAAATGCAATTATTTTTTATATTACTAAGAATATTTTAAAATTAAATAATTAATTCTCCTGATAAAACATTTAATGAATTATTTACTTATTCTGTGTCCTTGTTTCTAATCCACAGAACATAGAAATAAAATTTATTTTCAAAAACCTGTCCAATTTTTGCTAACATATTATTTTTCTTTAATATCAGCTTAAAAAGAGGAAGTGTCAGTTCATAAAAAGTGGAGCTAACCACACAATTTTGGTAGCAGGTCACTTGCCACTAACAAGTACTTCAGCCCTCTGCAGAGCTCTGAGTAGCTGTAGAATGTGCTGTGGAAACAGGGACCACAGCAATAAATTGGGATGGAAAAATATTTGCTTGAACTTCATGAAGAAGAAGCTGCTTTAGTGATACAGAAGAAAATGTGTCTGTTCCTGAGTTGCATTTTGGCCTATACATATGCATAAAATGCTATGTATAGTACAAATGTATATGTATATACGTATACATTTGTACTATACATAGCATTCTGAAAAACTAATCCTTCAATGATGTGATGGGGACTTTATTCCATAAATACCAGATTAGATCCTGTCCTATGCACTGATTTATCCAGCCACTTAAAGTATGGCAGGGGAGGAGTGGAGAGCATGATAGATACATTTCTGGACTGTACATCATTCAGCTACTCCTTCCAGTACACGTCATCCTTCTTTTAAATAAAGTGAGAGTTTGTTTGGGGTTTCACCCAAATATGACCATCCTACTTTTCAAATAACTTGGTTCTGACAGGAACATTGTTCTGACAGATTCTTTTTGAAGGGAGATGTCTTAACTCAATTGGCTTCAGGGTATCTTCCTGTGATAATGCCTTCAGGGGCCACATGCTGGCTGGCTGAGTCAGTGACACTGTGTTTTCCTGTGCACAGTAGGAGTGCAAGACTCTGAACCAAGTTGTGCTGGATGGAGGATATCAAAGACCTGGAAATGTGGAAGAATGTGTTGAAGATAAGGCTAGATTAATTCTCAACACTTTAAGCCTTTGTTAAGAAAAGCTGAGCTCTTGGATTTTGATTTTTTTTTTTTTTTTGTTTTTTTTTTTTTTTTACTTTCTGTATCTGTGACTAACCCCAAACGCAGCCACTCATATGTAGAGGAGGAGAACTTAATATTCACTGAAATTTCACTGATGTGCTTTTGGCAAGTCTGAGATGTTTACTAAGTAATTTTAATAGGATGGTAATGATTGTTACAGGACCCCTCAGAGCATGTTTTCCATCTTGCTTTTCATCACTTATAAGTAGATTATGAATATAAGAGCCTGCCTTGTATTGGGAACTCTGACAGGTGAAAAGTGCTCTCTGTTTGTAGCACATGCAGGGCTCTGACATCTGGCATGCTTTTCATCCCTCATACTCTGCTAAAAAGTGCCTAAAGAAATACAAAGTACTCACTGAGGCTCAAAAACGTGACCACAGTAGAAGCTGTGCTTCTCTGAGGGGTCTCCTTTATCTCCACACAGATTTCAGTTTCCCCCAAAAGCTGAAATTTCAGTTTAAGGATGGCCTCAGAAATAGAGATTGGGGGTGGTTTGTAGAAATCTCAAGAGGCATCCAGCAGGACTACAGCTGTTCTAAGGAAAGAAGCCATTCTCTCTTGGATTGCACTGCAAACTGACCCAGTCTGAGGGATGGAAAACCAGCAGCGTTCCTCAGAGAGGCCTGGATTGCTCCTGTGCTGCACCAATTTTAGGGCCACAGCACATGGGAGAAGTGAGGGCACGACTGCCATGAGCTGGGCCGTGCAGGCCAGCTGTAATCAGGTAATCTGTGCTCTGAGCAGCTCCTGCCACAGAACACCCACCTACCAACAAAGGCAAGCACAGCACTGCCCAGCCCTCGATGTTTGAAACTTCCCCTCAGTCCCTAGGGAAGGCCTCCACATCCAGAGCGTGTGTGCCATAGGTGTAAAGGGAGCAATGGGCTGGTGGAAAGGGCACCACCAGTGGTGCAACAACTCTGATACTGGGCTGCCACTCCAGCTGTTCTGGGATTAATGCTGTTACTGAGTTTAGAACTGATGAATGAAACTTGAAACTCAATTTATGCAGAAATGACTGCTTAAACCTGGTTATTTCTTGTTTCCTTGTGCACATGGCTTTTCTAGGCTGTCTGCTTTTTCCACAGTAACTTCCAAGCCCTGCTTGGGCAGGGGTTGTCACCTCCCAGCATAGCACTGATCACAGAGGTAGGTATCCTCCAGGCAGGGCTGCTGGATGCTTTCTAATCTGGCAGTGAGGAAAAACACCCACCCCAAGAGAGTCTGCAGTGCTTCACTAAATAATTAATAGGTACTAAAGTCTCCAGGACTTCAGAATCACATGGACTCCGACTATTCATGCAATGCTGCACAGTGTTTAGGTAAAAGGTTAAAACTATACCTACTCTAAAACAAATCCACACCATAACATGGAGGCAGAAAGACAGACAGAATTAGTAGTACTGCTTCCTCCTTTAACAGGAGTCAAGCTGAGACAGAGAGTTCATAAATATTTTCTTTTTAGTTTTTTCCTTTCACGTGACTTCTTGTCAGAAGGCTGGAAACAGACTTCTGTTAATTTTTGGTTATTAAAAACTAAAAGAAAGCAGTCTTAGAAAGAAATCAGGGTCTGACAACCCAGCAGGGTAATGGGAAACTTAATAAATATCCTGTTGTTATAACATCTGTCATTTTAGCATTAACAAGCTCATGACTTTAGCTGTTGTATGATCACAGCTCCACTCTGCAGATTAAGGGAAAGGCTGCTAGACCTCTAAAGTAAAAGATTTCTGCCCAGCAGGGTGCTTTAACCTCTTGTATCCTGAAGCAATTTAGCTAAAGCAGCTTGAAAGTGATATAGACTCCTGTGCAGGTCAATTAGGAGGGATACAGAAGCAGTTGGACTCGAGGGTTTTCCTAATTTTGTTCTTTTTGATGTCCAGAAGAACCAGGAAATAAACAAAACGAAACAAAAACCCAAACAAACGAACAAACAAACAAAAAACCCAACCAGGCCCAAAAGAATGTGGTGGGATTTTTTTTTCTTAATTTGGTCAGACTTTGATTTTCTTAAAGGTTATAGAGAGGAGATTTAAGACTGTTTTATTAAATGAATAACATCACTGCAGCAAAGATACGGTAGCTGCCCATTGCTTGTAAGACAGTAGATATCTGTCAACCACAAACACAGAATGGTATTTTGGTTCATTTAAAACAGGCCTCTGTGAGAACCAGAGCAACTGCACAAATACTGAACTCCATACAGAGTCTCTCACCACCTGTTTCTGAGATTTCTTTAGCCCGTTGACTCATGTTTTTCTTTTCTGGAAGCTAAAGAAAATGCCTGCCATGCTGAAAATGCTCCTGGTTTGGTTTTAATCTCAGATGAAGTTCATCCAGAACAGTTCCATGGTGATAATGTTTCTGACTTCTTTATTTTTTGCTTTTATGTGTCAGGTGGTGAAATGAGAGCCCTCCACGATCTGCGTGCAGCCAGTGCTTCCCTGGCACACAGCTTCTCACGCAGGCAGGAGCAGAGGGCCTGAAAGAAAGAAGTTGTCCTGCTGCTCATGAGGAGTCTGTAGTTGGGTGTGAGCAAGAGCTGTGGAGTTCAGTGGAGAGTAAATCCACCTTGTCCCAGATCGCTCAGCTGGCCTCCCTCACTGTCCTCTCTCAGGGCAAGGAAGCAGCACATCCAAGTCACAGCCAGCTCCAGGACTGCTGGCAGTCTACAGAAGCATCACAAAAGTATTGTGGACCTCATTGTCTAACATAAGGATAAATCACCATGTTCTCATGCTGCTTCTAAAAAGCTCAGAGGCATCAGTAGCACCCCCAAGTGCCCTCAAGTCCCTGTGTACTTTAGATAAGTGAGCTTGCATAGAATTTAGGATCCTTAAAGCATGTTTGTTTGCTTTACACTGAGATTGTCTTGCAAATGCTACTATTCTGTTTGGGGAAAAAATCTGATGTCTACAGCAGAGATGCCATGTCACGTGGCATGACTGGGAAGGCCAGACACGATCTGGGGCACTGGGGCACCCAAAACCCTTGCTCAGGTCTTTCATAAGCAGATGGTTTACCTTGTATATTTTCAATTTCTATTCCTTTTAGTGATGCTAAGGCAAGAAGAGAAATCCATACCCTCCCCCCAAATTTTGAAAATACCAGCACAAACATTTCAGTAGCTGGTGGTAGTTTCATTGCAGAGACAGACTTGAGGGATGATGACATTTTGTTTTGTAAAATGCTTTAACTTCCTAAAATAGTTATTTAAAAAAACCTGACTCCAAACCACTTTCTGTTTTGAAATAGATTTGTAAGTGAAATTACATGTTCAAGTTCTCTCAGTGTTTTTAGTAGAACAAAACATTTGGACCCAGTAGTTTTTGCTAAAGGCTTTCAGAGCTGTTAACATCTAGAAAGTCTGTTTTTGCATGGGGCTAATTAGAGCCCATAAAAGAATAAGAGAAATTAAACCCAACAATGCAGTTCAACTGCAGTGCTAAGATCTTGCAATTAAACTGTGCTGCTGGATTATGCGTATTAGCACATGAATTACACTTTAAGTGATAAATGTTGAACCAAATAATTATCTATAGCTTTTGGGAAGGAATAATCAATAAGGTTAGGCTGAGAAAAGTACTTAAAATAAATAAAAGAAATAGTAGGATGGCTTGATGAGAACACAATAAATTGTTCCCTGTGAATGAACTGACAGGTTAGTCCACATTTCTTCTTTTTGAAATATGGGTGGCACCTTATGTTATTTTTTCCTTTTAAAACCAGGCAAAAAATGAGAATACTCAAAACCTTGAGGAACACCTACCCTCTCTCCAGAGGCGGGTGGCAAAGACCCTTGGAGGCGCTAATTCAGCTCCTCCTCACTGCAGCAAAGGGGCGGCTGCAAAGGGCAGAGGGGAGCATGGCTGTGCCGGGATCCTGCTCTCCCTTGGATGCTGGCACAACCCTTTTGACATTTCAGTCTCTGGGTTTGTGGGAGTGCCTGCCTCTGTTATAAATAAGAAGCTTGACTAGGCCGATATTCAAGCAGCAATCAATTTATTAATTAATATGGTAAAGTATGAGCAATACAGCGCTGGGTACAGTGGGGGAAGTTTTCCCTCCAATTGCACACCAATAGTTGGGGCTTACAGGTATTTACAGGGGTACTCATCAGCTTTCTCAGCAGTTTCTATTCCAATTTTTACTCATCAGCAGTTTCTATTCCAAATTTTTACATCACAATTCTATACAGTATTGTGAGTTAGTTTTTCTCAGGATGTATCCCAAAAGGAGTATCCCCAGATGGTGGTGGTCCAATTTCTGAAAGAAGAAAGATGAATCCCGTCTGGTGAAGTCCAGCTCCCCAGATGTGGGTCCATCTTTTAATTGCAAGGACTATAAATCTCATAACAGTGATGTCCAGCTTCCCTTGGTCAAAACTATTAATCCTTGAGTTGATGTTCATCTTCCTTTCTCAAGCTGCTTTTCTCTGTTTTATTAAGGCATGAGATAAGCATGTTTCCTTTATATATATTCCAAAGCTATAGTTTCATGGACACATGCAATATTCTAAAATGATACTTCAAAAGGTTATTATTGCAAAACTCTTTAATAAGGCTTAACTACAAGCAAAGAGCAACATCCTTAACATCTATTCAAATGGTCCTAAATCAACGAAGGTTAATTGTGAACAAAAGATAGGTTCAAAGGCCTTCTTCATTGCTTTACTTTCCTCAGTTATTATTATTAGAATTCGTCTTTATAACTGTCCCATGGTCAGTTTCCATGCATATCACAATCACAAATACACACATTGCCTGTATATACCTGACACTAAACATAGCTTTGTACATCACACCTCTGGGGAGCTGCAGCACTGCCATCCTCATGCTCTGCGCGTGGCCGAAGTCACCTTGCACGGTTCCTCGTGCCCAGCTGTGCTGGGATGGCCATGGATGGGTGCCAGGGGACAGATTACAGAGGCCAGGCAGCCGGTGAGGGGGCCAGCCCCCTCACTTATCCCATCAAGCGGCCCGGCGCACCCTACCTCTCCCCGGGCCTGAGGCAGCGCGGGCAGCTCCGCGCCGGGGCTAGGGCTGGGGCTGGGGCTGGAGCAGGCCCTGGCCAGCAGCGGTGCCCTCACGGCAATTCCCTGAGCCCTCCAGCACTGCCCACTCGCCCAGGAGGTTTTATCCCAGCCCCCACGGCAGGGAATGGCCAGGCCAGTGCCCGCAGTATCAGCCCCACTTTCTCCTGCCGCTGAGTCCCTGTCTGCAGCTGCCCCACAGCTGCTCCAGAAGGCGCTGTGCCTGAGCAGAGGCCACCGAGGAAGCAGAGTGAGGGGTTTTGTGGCAAATGGAGCGACAGCGGGGCTTGCCACAGGGCCACTGCAGCAGCCCAGTGAGGGGAGCCATTGCCCTCAGGCTATTAAAATGCAATTTGCTGAAAGGAAACCGCTGCGGCCGCATGCACTCAACTGCGGCGTCCGAGCAGCGCTGGAATAGCCGCCGCCACAAGAAAGCCGGCAGCCCGCATTAGCAGGGAAATCCATCTTTTACAAAAGCCACAATGGACCGTTAGCTTTTAACCAGGTTTTAGGGGTGGGGATCAGCCTTCCTGTCGGGCGAACCCTAAGGAGGAAGTGAGTGGCTCCAAACATCCAGGGGCGGCGGGCATTGGGAACTCCGAGGCGCGCTGCTGGAGCTCGCTGGTACAATGCAGGCAGCCCCGCGTGGATGGGCCACTGGCCGAGCCGCAGGGAGCTGCCCTTGTTTGTTTGTTCCTACGGCACAGGCAGAGACAGGGGCCCTGTTTTATGTTCCCCTGCAGGAAGGCGATAAAGTGCCCGGGAGCTGCTGGAATCCGTTCTCCAATAAATTCAAAGGGAAAGGCCATTTTTTTTGCCCTGGAAGGCTGAGGGATGCTGGAAGGCAGTAAAACTAAGGCAACGCATCGCACACTAGTGTGGAAGGAAGCCACCGGAGCAATTTTTCTGGTTTGTTTTGTTGCTTGTTCTTTTTTTGCCCTGAATGATTTTTACTCTGCCTGTGGCTAAGCAATCAATATCTCTTTGCCAACAATAAATATTCTAGGCTTTTAAATGGTGATGTATTCCAGGGTGAAACAAATTAGGTGCATTATTGCTGCCCTCTTGTACTCAAACTTATTCTGTGGGTCCAAATGGAAATTCAGAGAGAGATTCCTGAACCAGGCTCACCGGTGGCAGCAGATCTGAACAGGTCTGGCTTCAGCTGTCAGCTCTGTTGCTGATCTCTCTTCTTTCACTGAGACGAGCAGAAATTCAGGAGAGCTGTGTGAGTAGCTCCGCAGGCTGAATCCATCAGGCAGATGCATGCAGCTGAGCATGAGCCTGCCTGGAGCACTGCAGCGCCCTTGTTTCCCTCAGCAGGAGGCTGCAGAGCTGGATTGGTGTGTAAAGCAAAGCCCAGGCTGAACAGCACCGGCCCAAATACTGACCCTGGGGTGTCACACCAGCAGGGACTTCAGCTCTGACCTCTTGGTGCAGTGGCTGGTCAAGGAGTGTTTCCCAAGGATCAGCTACTAAAAGCAGTTCTTCCCTTTTGATACCCACACAGGGAGCCAGGTGGGAATCTGTTTGGAACCCTGAAAAGTCTGTCAAGGCTGTGACAGCAACTAATCCTACTCCCATGTGTCTGAGGGAGAGCAAATCAACTTAATTAGGCACCAAGGAAGCAATCTGATTTGCTTCTGAAGTGGAGTTGGATGATTTGTGCAAATAAATTGTTACAGACCATTTTATTCTCTTTGGTTTCCTGTAATGTTTTGCTGAGGTGGTGGAGGGACTATGTAGTCACTCCTGCTGTGTTTCCCCATGGCATCAGTGCTGCTTGAACCCTCTAGCAGAGAAACTTTATAGGACAGTTCAGGAAACATCTCACTCCATTTCCCACCTACTACTACAAGAGCTCTTGCTCTGAAGGATTAAGATGACTATGGAAGATGGAGGGCAAAGACACTGGGCATTCTTTCTAGGAGACAATATTGCATAATAAAACACAGCCAGCCAGAGCAGGTGGACACCTCATGTCAGTGGCCATCAGCCCCACTCCCTTATCTCCCAGAACTGTCATTCCCCAGGTCCTAGCTCCCTGTTTATTAGGGGGATGGGGAGCCATGTAAAACGATTTCTCTCTTCTCTCCTTTTTTCTTCAGGGGGAGGGTGCTGCTGTTTTAGTAGTGGCAATAGTCCTCATGCATTAATCCTCATCAGCTTGTATGTGCATACAGGCAAAGCATGATGGGCTTGACATTTGCCATCAAGAAAATGAAATCCTCCCAGTTTCAGATCACCCTGCCCTGGTTTTCTATCAAATCTTTTCAAATCAACAGCCATTTCATCTCCATAAGCTAATAATAACCCTTGCAAAGCCTGTGAATCAGCAAAAGGCTCTCCACAGCTGCAACTGTCAGCAAAACAGGAGCTAACACTGTGGAGGGGTGGATGTTGAAGGAGTTTGGGCCCTGGCCCATGGTAAGTCTTGGGCAGCATTTGCTGAGCCAGACCCATCTCAGGGCTCTGCCTCTGTCCCCTCCACCATGCTTGTGGTTGTCATTTGTGAGAGGAGTGAGCAGCATAAGACCTGGCTGCACAAACAACTACCAAAGTCTTTACTTATCCTTTCTCTCTAAGGAGAGTGCTCTGGATGCCAGAAGAAGCCAGCTTTGTGACTTCTACTACAACAGGAACCAGCTTTGAAAAAAATCTGCATTGGTGTCTGGTGGGAATATCTGGAGCACTGGAGCTTGGCCTGCTGCTTCTCATTGAAATGAGCAGGAATTTTGTCACTTGCTTCTCTGGCCCAAGTCTGCTCCTGTGGCTGGCTAAGGAGAAGCAGGTTCTGCTGCAAGAGTATTTGCAATGGGAATTGCCAGGTAGTGGGCAGGCTGCCTGCTGGGAGACCCTTTGAGCCCCCTTGTAGTCCTGATGTTCTTTTTTTCCCCCTTGTGTTTTGCCCAAGGGAACCTGCAGGTTTGCTGCTGATCAGCAGGCAGTGCATGCAGCTGGAGGCCCAGGACTGAGGATGAACTGGAGAGATAAGCTATCTGTGAGCACAAATGCCTGTCTAGCCCTGTACACCTTGGAGGAAAAAGAAGAATTTCTGAAAAAGACGGCTTGCCAAGAGAGGGGCTGGGCAGTGCATGCCTTGTTTCTCACCCTCTTTCCTTCAGCACTCACTGCTGAGTCCTTTTGGAGGCAGGCTACAGAAGGAAAGACCTGTCAGACCCAGGATGGCAGTCACTGATGACAAAACTACAGCGATTTAAGAGCTCATGTACATGGGGTGTTTCAGACACTGTGCAAATAGAAGAAAGATCCTGCCTAGCAGCTCATCCCTGAGACCTTTTAATGACCAGGGCTATTGTGGCTTCCTTCTTGTGAGTCCTAGGTCTGGGCATCCTGACATTTCTCCACATGGCATGAGATATGAAGCACATGCTCCACAAGCCAGTCTGCTAGCCAAGAAACAGTGGTTTGGGCAATTTTTCAATCCTCCAGCACAATTTGGAGCACAACTGTTCCAGATTGCAAGGCAAGATGTATTCTATTACCATCTGTATGGCAGTTGTCTTTTGTCAAGTGGGCAGTTTTCCTTATCTCTCTCTCTGAGTGACCACAATCACTCCTCCCTCGGGAGGGGACATCTGCTGATAACAGGCTATTGAATGTCACTGCATGACTGATAAGACCTGTAACATCCCATTGTGAGATGCTCCACCCAGAGGGAAGAGCCAAGCATTCCTACCCAGATATAATCCGGAGGTTCTGGAACACCAGCAAGGCTTCTCCACGGGATTTCCCAGAGGAACAGCAGCTGCCTCTTCTTCCACTGGACCTTCAGAGGAAGACTACACCTTTTTCTGCAGGATCCCTGCTCCAACAGAACCACACCTGACACTCCAGGAGGGCTGCAGCCACATTTCCAATTGGACTGCTACCAACACCCTGACCCACAGGCTGTCAGGTTGAGTTCTGACTCTGCCAGTGTTGTTCTAGTGCACTGCATTGTTTATTTTATCCTGTTATTTTTTCTTCCCTATTAAAGAACTGTTATTTCCTGCTCCCATATTTTTTGCCTGAGAGCCCCTTAATTTAAAAGTTATAGCAATTTGGAGGGGTGGGGAGGTTTACATTCTCCATTTCAGGGGAGGCTCCTGTCTTTCCAAACCAAGACAATAACTCTCATGGGCTGTAGTGAAACTCCCAGGCAGGCCAGGTGGCTGAGCCAGCAGAGGTGTTGCAAGGAGCATGAGTGCCACTGCTGCAGCAAGTGCGGTAAGCAGCCGGTGACTCAGGTCTCTGCTGTATTTCCTAATGAAAGTCTGAAGGATCTGGTGTCTTTATTAATCACTACAGCTCAGCTTTCCACTGTTAGTATCTTCCCATGGTTTTGTGTATCTTGGCATGGTTAAATAAGCAAACAATTTTTTGAGTGCTCAGATGAGAAAAAACCATTGGTAGCAGACACCCAGGAGGCAGCACTGTGAGCTGGGTTAAAACTCCAGGGCTGTTCTTTGTTAGGCTTGTGGTGAAAAACTCAGGATCACTGCACCATCACCATATGGTGCTCCCTATTTCAGGATGAGCCTGACATGGATGAAAAATAAGAGCTGGAATGGCTAAGCAAAGAGGTCTGCAGCTGAGGAGAGTTTGTTTCCACGATGCTTTGTGGAATTTCTGTGAGTCCAGCAGCTCACAGGATGCAGGAATAGGTGTGCTGCAGCATTTCTGCTAATTTAGTGTACTACAATCAGCACCTCCCTGAGGGCCTGTATGGAATTAGCAGCATCTACTGCAGCCAAGGGGAGCTGCATCCTCTTGCTTGCTGCATTGCTGCTTTGCTGGTACCTTTTGTGTCTGAGAGGTTTAGAAGTACCTGAGCACCCAGAATTTAACACTATGACCCCACCATATGTGCTTCTCTGTGAGCTCAATATTGATGGCTCCCTCTTTGGCCTGGGACATTTTAGGTCAGGTATGTTGCTCTGCCAACAGCCAGTGCACCAGCCTCAAGGTCTAACTTGCTGCACTGCCTACTGCTTTTGTTTGCACAAGTTTTCAGAAGTGTCAGAGTGGCCAGACCTGATGGATTATCTGCCTGAAGTAGGTGGATGATCAGCTGAAGTGTTTGCTTGAGCACATAGATTCCTACTTGGGTTGTGATATTTTAATTGCTGAGTTCAGCCTGCAAACTGAATTGGTGAACTCTCTTTGGTATTCTGTGTTCCTGAAGTGAAACCCCTTTGTCTGTGCACTTCCCTCTTTCCTATATAAAGGAAAAGAGGATTTTATGTTTGAGTAAATAGAACATAAAGTGCTATCCAGAAGGTCAATTTAATGTGAGATTGCTTTATGCTGATTGGCAAGAATACACTTCTGTTTGTTATTCTTAGGTTTTGATGATATTCTCTTACTGTGAGAAATGAGCACTGCCAAGAAGAGATGCAGACACGCTTAGCTATGAAGGGGAAGTACAAAAGGCTGACAGTGCAAGAAAAATACACTGCAAAAAATTCACACAGGGGACTGATTCTCTTGAGCTGTGTGACTGCTGGGGCACCCAAAGACTTGTGGTTTCCTTGAAAGGCACCCACACAGATTTCATTTCCCTACAGTGCACGCTCATGACCCCACGGTATTTCTGGCAAGTGCCCATCACGTGCCTGCCAGCAGCTGTGTGTGTGAAACACAACAATCAGATGTGCTGCTGGTCTGAAGTTTTCCTGAGGCAGAAGTCTGAAGATATTGAGGTAATGGTCAGGAAGCATCATCCCAGAAAATCATTGTAAACAGGGCTGGATGCAGAGCTGGCATTTCTCTCCTCTCCTCTCCCACAGTCTCCCAAGTGCAGGTGCTGATGGAGTAGCCAGCATTGCCTGGCACATGGCTCAGAGGGGAATGTGAAGGGGATGTGGTGCTGCCACCGCAGAGGGAGCGGCAGCAGAGTGGGTATCTCCCTCCTCCTGCTGCTGCCAGAGAGGCGGGCAATTACCATAACCATTTTAGAAATGAAGAAACTAACGCAGAGTGCATGGGTGGGAGGGGAGAGTTTTAGGAATATGTGGGTGTCTGAGATGCAAATGCTTTGGGAAACACCACGTTGGCCTGATTTGCATTTGTAGGCAGCTAAATCCTTGTACTGATCTGACCCAGAGGGCTGTGTGAGGGTGCAGGGAACAGGGTGAGCTCCCCACGCCTCCTTGCTGGGGATCCCACAGTCCTTGTGGTGCCTGGGCCAGCCACTCCTCTTCTTTGGATCTGCTCCAAGGGTAAGTGTTCCTGGGTTCCCTCAAATGGCAGCAGTGATAGGCTGGCTTGGGATGTGATAATATTTCCCTTTTCACTCTGCAAGGGCAGCCCATGTTGGCAGCCCTTTTGATTCTCCCAGCTGCTCCTCTATGCTAACTTTTCTCTTTCAAGTAGAAGTCTATTTCAAAACTCGGTGGATTTATTTTGCTTCAGAACCTACTGATTTTGCCTGCCTGGATATTGCCCCTACCCAGGCTGAATGCTGCTTATCACCTGCCAGGTGCTGTTGGTGTACCTGGGCAGGAGACAGAGCTGATGCCTGCTGCTTGCCCCTCCCAGTCCCTGCAGGACTTTGGACACTCCTTTTTATGATGATGATGTAAGTGTTGAAAACTATCACCTGAGTTGAACTGCAAAAGGATGAGGGAGTTTACTTTGGTGGAAAAACAGATTATAATTATCTGTAACAGACTCAGCAACTGTGTATGCAATCATTTCCTCCTGAAGACCTTGGTACACCTGAGAAGAGAAACTTTCTGGTTGCCCTGCAAATAAAAGAGTGTCATGATGATTTATCATTAATGAACCACCCTGTTCCCAACCTTAATTTTCCAGTTTTCAGTATAGCTCTGGCATTATTTTCTCTAGAGAAACAGCCAGAGTCTACCTCATATTTTTTGGGAAACTTTGAGGGTCCACATTGTTAAACGTCAAGAGCACTTTTTCAGCTGCAGCCAAATCTGACCCAAATTGGTGGGTTTGCTAACTTTGTCATTGCTCTGAATCCACCTGCAGGCATCTGCTCAATGCATCAGGCAATGCTCTGTTAGAGCACGGTCCCCCCATTTTCCCAGAGGGCACCTAGACAAGCAGTGTGTCTTTGATGTGCTTCCCCACTTTCTTTTTCTATAGGAGCAAAGAAACAAAGGTTTTCATTCCCAGTGCTGGGACTTAGATTCATCTTCATGCATCAGGAAATGCAAGGTTGCAAAATACTGGTGTTTTTTTCAAGAGCCTTTACCATAACAGTGATAAAAATATCTTAATTTACTTTCTTGTGCTGTGTGACTTCAGTACAATATTTGAATGAGAGTATCCTTTCACCCATGACTACTTGCATCAGTCCAAAATGCCTTCCTTTTTCTGCAAGTAACATTAAGGTTATTTAAAATCAAACCAAGATGAAACAAAAAAAAAAAAAAAAAAAAAAAAAAAAAAAAAAAAAAAAAAAAAAAACACCAAAAAACCCTGACAAGATAATTCCATTTTTCCTTTTTGGGAAAAAAAAACTGTATAAAACAAGTGAGTGAGCATGTGATGGAATAGCACAGCCTCTGTGTGGAACAGACCTCTGTCATGGGTGTGTAAGTACTGTGCAGAAGACACCAGAGCAGTCAGCACTGCTGTGAGCACTGGATGGCACAAGCTTCCATATGGGACCCTCAAACCAGGACAGGCTGGAAAATAAAAGGACCCCCTGTTGAAACTGGAAGTCATCAAAGAGGCTGATAGTCAGCTGGGCAGCAGGATCAATGGAGGAGATCTTGAGAAATGTGCACAGCAACCTCTAATATTCCATCTCTTATGCGGTTTGAGTCAGTGTCTTTCATGGCACAGTTAATGTTGAGAGGCAAGCTGGTTTCAGCAATAATGTGTTTTGTTCCACTGACCTCATTTTTCTTGAATGTCTTGTCTTGGATGTTTTGCTATTGCTAATGTATGTTGCTACAATGCCAAGAAGATGCCAATTAGAAAACCAGTGCGGTCTTTTCACACCACTTTCCCCAGCTCTTTGCTCAGGATTTTCCAACCTTTAAAATCAAATTACAAGTATGCCTAAATACCTACTCCCTGGGGTGCTGGCTCTGTTGAAGACTACCTGTCCTGCAGGAACCAGTGTTTGTGGGTTTAGTGTCACCCTGGGAGTTTGTGGGTTTAGTGTCACTGAGCTGGCATTTACCTCTTCATTCACTGTGGCTGGAATACAGAGGTGGCTGGGCAAGATGAACTGTGCCCTGGGAACAAGTGAGTGAGCCTTGGATCAGAGTGGCCTTCACATCTCTCAGGTCCTCTGCAATGGGTTAGAGGCCATGGTGGGGCTGGAGGTGGCACAGTTGGGAATGGAAGCCCTGCCCATGGAGAAAGGGTGCTTCAAGTGCACGTCCCTTCCTGATGGTTATTTACCCCTCTGATATTTAGTTATATTTCTCTTCTGCATTTCACATCCATCATTTCTTCTTGCCTTTTTTGCTTGTAGTCTGTTTGGAGCCTCTCTGCATGGACAGAGGGTCAGAGGGTCAGAGCTAGCATCTTCCCTCTTCCTCACCTAGAGCATGGATTGCACCATACTTTTCCTTCACTTCCTGAGAGAATTTACTGCCAAGCAAAAGTGGGTGAAAGCCCACACCCTGAGAGCAGTTATTTATGGCTGAGTATCAAACTGTCATAAATTTACTTGCTTTCAGGGCTGTCATTCAGTCATGACAGAGCAGTGAACACATTCCTTGTGGGAGCTCAGCACCAGAAGAAGCTGCAAGCCCCTTCTGAAGAGTAAAGACAAGCTCAAGCTGAATCACCCTAGCTGCAGTGAGTGGCAGAACGCGGCTCCAGGAAGGATCACGCCTCATCAGCGGGTGTTGGCTTTCTAAGGCACCTCAAGTACCCTGCCAGAGTAATTAGTAGTGATCTGAATCAGACATCGCTATGTACATGTCTGTCTACAATGGTGACATGTTTCCTCATACATCTGCAGTCAACAGCATTTTTGAGGTGGATACACTCCCTAGCCTGCAGTAATTCCCTGCCTTGTGCTTGTTGTCACTCTGCACAGGAGTGTTTGTCCCAGATAGATCCTTGTGTTGTCTCCATGTTGCTGTGGGATCCCAGGCTAGCTGGAAGCATCACTGAGAGGTGAAGGATGAAACTGGAGGGAAGTGTGTTTGGCTGGGACAAGTCAGGCATTGCATCTGAAAAGAAAAGAGCAGATTTTGATCCCACTGTGTTTATGTTTGTTTTGAAGGAAAAAAATGGGCAGTTTATTTGTGGCAACATGCTCATTTCACTCTCAGCTTCAGTAGCTAGGTAAACACTTCCCAGTAATTTGCCATAAGAAAAAGCTGGAAAGTCAGGGAAATAGTGTTGTTCTTTCACCAGAAACATTAATAACATGCAGCATGGACCCTGCCTTTTCTGTGACTACTCCATAAAATGCTGTGGCATAGGTGTAGCAACAGTGCAGACACTGCCTCTTGCTCCGAGCAGCCAGGCTGAGGTCATGTCTCAGGTAATTTTATTTTATTAATTTGTTTTTTAATGATTTGCTTTCATAAAGGGTTTGTAATACATGATGGAAAGAGAGGGGAAATTCACAACTGCACTTTAGTACGTGCTTCCTTCAGGAAGGGGCAACAAGAGGTGTGAGTGCCCCTTGTGCCTTTGCAGTGCCAGCCAAGGGCAGTCCACAGGACTCCTGAGGATGTACGTAAGAAAGGCAGAGCCCTACCAGCCCGGCAGGAGACAAAGGGTGGGAGCTGTCCTTTCTAGAAGGGAGCTGTGGAGTCAGCAGCTGGGGCAGGATGAGGGCTGTGGGTGAGAAGGAGGGAGATGCAGACCAGTGGTACCTGTTTGTGCTACTTCACTGTGAGACTGCTCGTGCAACTCTTCAGACCTACCTTTGTGTTTCATTTTTTAATCATCCCCAAGATCTCAAGTCAACTTGCTTGTCTCACCCTGGCTAGGGCCAGCCCTCCCATCTATGCCCTCTGTGCCAGCCATGTTCTGTCTCCTTCCCCAGAAAGCTTCCTTCCCTCTGGCAGCCTGTGATGGCTGTCCACACCAGAAGTGCACGTTAATTCCATCAGGTCGCCTTTCCCCTCTTCAACCACATTGAATGAAGTGTGGGCACCTGCACATAGTGGTGTGATTTAGTTCAGCCTCCAATACTGTCACACTTCCAGGAATACTATGGCTTTCATGGTGCTCCTGGGAGGTGCATGAACATGTACAAGGTGTCCTGCAGAACTTCCCAAGCTTTGGACTGTTGAATGGTTTGCTAGAAAGTGGAACATGACAATCCTGCCTTTGGGTGGATGGGATCACATTCTCTGTTGCTTGTTCCCAGCATGGATTGTGTTTGTCTGCAGTGCTGATACACCAGATTTGTTCACATACCTTCTGTCTTGTGTTTCATTTGCTCTGGCAGCTCCCTAACTCCTGGTCATGGTGGACCATCACTGTGTGCCCAGCCACCCCCACCTTGTCCCTTGAGGATGGCTCTGATTACAGCCAAGGAAAAATATTGTCTGCTCCATTGTTCTCCAGGCCCAACACTGGTATGGGACACGTTACCTGCTAGGTGCTCCCACATGACTCATGACCACAAAAATAATAAAAAACGAATGGGTAAGCTGGCCTACAAGGTATTACTTGTTTGCTGTTATTGTCCAGTGCTGCTGACTGCTGCTGAAGGATTTCTACTGTGTAATTATAGCCCAGCACTAGCAGCTCTGCCAGTCTGAACGGTGCTGCTGAGTGGTGTATGTGCTTATTGCTTCCATGAACGTGACTCCAGAAGATAATTACATGCACAGGAAGAAGACAGGATAGAAACCTGATGGGGAGGATAAGAAGAACCTGCTTTGTGCCATCATAGGATTACATGCAAGAGTGTAGCATTGTCTGAAGGGAAAACAGTCAAGATACCATCGGCTACTCCTGTTACTACACCCCAGAATTCATCAAGGGCTGAAGACAAAGAACCAGTTAATTATTCATGACATATGCATAAAAGGGGAAGGCAGAAACACACAGAGGGCTATTGCATCATTTTTCAGCCTAGCGAGGCCTATTGGTTCATATTAACCAGCTCTTCTTCTTTTAAATCTAATTTTGAAATTGGCCAACACACTCTTCCCCTCTGGCATTGGTCAGGCCAGTGGCAAACTCAGATTTCTGCTCTCCTTGCTTAATTGGTACCTGTGAAGCCAGGGTTTATTTTGCCTGCTTGCTCCAGCTTGTCTCAGGCCCTAATTGCGAGGTCTCTGGGGGAGGGCTTGTGCTGTATAACGGGCCAGTGTTCCTCACACGGCTCTGCTTTTCCCCTTGCAAGGAGCTGATTCATCAGCATGGAAACATTGTGCACAATGGTCCTCACTTCACTTCAATTTCCAGTTAAAAGAGTGACTCATTTTGATATGGCCAAAAGTCTTTTCTCCTGTCTCGTGTTGCAGTGTGGTGCATCAGACCTGCCTGGCAAGCTGGGGGCTGTCCTTTCCCAGAGGAGGAGTGGGATTGTGCCTGGACATGGGTGGTGGCACAATCCAGTGCTGTATCTGACACTGCAGGAAACCCTTCTACCTTCTGCAAGGCTGGGAGCTGATGGGAACAGTGCTGAGCTTCAGGCCAGTCTCCTGGTCTTCTCAGAGGTCCACCTCAACCATGGCCTTCTCCTGAGAGATGTCCTGTGGCCCTCGGGTGCCCTTTCCATGATGTGAGCAGTGTCCATAGGCCAGTGTAACATGTGCCTGCATGTTTTCCTCTGCTCAGGAACAGCTCTCGCTTTGCCTTAGAGCATTTTGCAGTGAGAGTGAAGTAACTCCATTCTAGTGAAGGAGTGTCTGACTGTAAATTCCTTTCTCTGTCACTTACTTTTCTGCTCCTGACTGTACCCCCTTTTTAGACCCATTTCCCAAGAGCACTTTCATTGCTGCATAACAGCAAGTTTTTAATGAGCACATTGTTGTTGGGATTCACAGAGCAGGCTTTGTGCTTCTTCTGAAGAAAGTACATTTGGTAGAGATTATTTTTCTGGAATGGTTTAATGGAGAGGAAACTGAATGTGTCACCATAGTGGTTTTCTTTCAGGATTGAAACTGCCAGAAGGGAGTGAGCCAAAGCCAGCCTGGCCTCTGCACCTGTGAGTGCTTCAGGAGATGGTCAGAGAGGCTGACCTCTTCACCAGGACAGACAGTGGCTTGCAAATGATGCTCCCCTATCCTGGTTCCAAAGAGGTCAGCTTTGCTCTTTCCCTGAGCACCCAGGAAGGCTGTTGGTATGTCACCATTGGTTTTCTCCTTGTGCTTTCTCCATGCTTTGCTTTTTAAGCAGTTCCAGCCACAGCCTCACGGATTGGAAGAACTGAACATGGTGGCAGACTGAGGGCATGGGGTGGCAAACCACATTATAAACTCAGCAGTAGTCATCAAAGTCTGCCAGTTTAAGAAAGGAACCAACTCATTTCCACCTATATGTATCTACTGAGTAATCAGCTAGGGGAGAAAAAGTTTTTGAGTAAGAATTTTGAGTATGATGGACACCACAGCATGGAACTGGGCCAGGGATTCTTCCCTCCCAGTCAGCCTGAGCAGAAATTATTGGAACTGGACATTGCTGCAGGTGCAATGGCTTTTTGTTCTCATTTCTAGTGTGCATGTTGGACACATCAATTAGGAATCCAAGCAAGAAGAACAGAGGGGAAGGAGTAAGAGATATAACATCCTCCTCATCCTTGTTGGCATCCTGTTTGTCTGAGGTCTGAAAAAATGGCTAAAACCTCCTGCATACCAGATGAATTGACAAAATTGGAACAGGAATCTTTATGTTTAAGGGACCCAAAAGTCAGAAGCATGTCACCTCCTATTTCAGGAAGTCATGGGTTGAGCAGCTGAACTGATGTGAACTTTCCCTCAGCAGGGGATTTTGGCAGGAAAGTGTACTATTTAAAATTTGGTGAGTTACCAGTAGTTTGCTTCAAAAGGATCTATCCTGCCCTTAATTAATATCCTTAGATCTAAGACTTTTATTTTGTTTAGGTGAACAAATGTTGTGAAATGCCTTTGTGAATCAAATCTAATCAAGTCAGTATTCCCCAGCTGGAGCCTGGAAAGCTGCCCAGAGTGCAGGGCAGAGGAGAGCAGTGTGATAGGCAAGGTGTGATGACAGCCTGCCAGGGGAGAGCTGGAAAAGCTGGAGCAGTGAGCTGTCCCTAGCAGACAGTGATATTTCCATGCTTTCCTTCTATAAAACCCTTGGACTCCAGGACACACTGGGTGTGTGAGTTTACTCCAGTGAGCCCGAGGCAGTTTCATTTATGCAACTGTTTGCTCAGCAGATGAGAGGCCCAGTTCTCTCTGATCTCTGTGATATTCAGAGAATAGACTCTTCTGTAGCACTCTTCAGATCCAGATGGGCATCTGCCTGATGCCAGGTGTGGATGTGTTTTCCATTTTCCCAAGCCATATTTTGAGGGGGCTTGAAAATTAATATCTGAGGCCCCTGAAGACACTGAAGAAACTGCTAGCATTTGAAGGAGAATGCTAAGCAGAAAGAAGATACATGTTCCTGAGTTTTCATTCTGGACCTGTGGGAATGAGTGACTCCAGGGCTGGGGTTGTCCATGGGTCCTGGGGTATTGGACACAGAGATACTCAGCCCTGTCAGCCTCAGCACAGCAGCATCTGGAAGGAAGACTATTCTCCAGGGTCTCAGTGCATTTCCAAGCCTTCCCCAAGTGATCTGCATATCACAGATCTGGCAGTGACAATTCTGGTTGTCTCCCCAAGGCCAAAGACTTGCCCTTTAACCAGGGGGGAGAGAGAGAGAGAGAGATCATCTCACTTTGGAGAAAACCAGGGACATGATCTCTGCAGAAGTTTGTGTCTGTGGTGCAGCTCCACAGCAGCATCTGCAAGCACCAGTGTGCTCCTCAGAGACATTGGCAGTCCTGGTGTGTGGCTCCCATGGGGCAGGCTGGCCACATAGGGAGCCACAGCTGCAAATTGGCACCTCAGAAAGTGCTGATGTCTCTGCTGTACTGATCTGCACAGCTGGAGTGACCAGCTTGGCTTGACATGTGCTAATCCAAGGGGCAGCAAGGAGTCTTCTTGTCCTGCCATGGCTCCTCATGGGAGTCTGTGGTGCTGGCAGTACAGCACAGTCCAGCACCAGCACTGACCACATGGTTATTAATGGGAAAATTAGGAGAAATGTACCCAGCACGTCCATTCTGCTGGGCATCACAGGGCTGGCAGCCTTCAGGGAGTGCTGTGGTTCACTGAGTGGAATGAGAGGACAGCATCAGCTCACCTCTCCTCAGCAGACAAGCAAGCAGGTGTGTCCCCTGGGCAAGCATCGTGCCCACACGCTGTGCTGAGTGCAGGGGTCTCAGGTTTAGGGAGGCAGGGAGCCAGAGCCCTGCAGCACAGGAGCCTGGAGGATTACCACAGCCCTCCAGTATCGAACGCAAAGATCCTGAAGTGACCCAGAGCAGAATGTAGGGCAGCCTTGCATCAGGCCCAAAGTACACACCTGCCTGTTAAAAACAATCAGCAAGTTTGATTACAGCACAGGGTGGCAGCCGGAGCCGGGAGACAAACAACGTGCCCGGCGCTTATTATCGGGACTGTAATTATGCCTGGAGGTCCCATGCTGCCTGCACCCCCGCGCGGGAAGGGTTCTACCAGACATGATAAAAGCTCATCCCTGGCCTGAAGAAATCAGAATCTCATTTAAAACATCCCAGGAGGGCGAGCCAAATGGGGATGGTGTAAGGGACTAAGGTTGGGAAAAAGCGGGGTGAGTTTGATTACAGATAAGGGAGGTGTCGGGAGCCGGGAGGGTTTGCGGGCACCTCTGCCGCGCCGCCAGTGGGAATGGGCATGCGGGGCGGGGAGGCAAGACACGACAGCGCTATAGGCTTTGAGTCGAGGAGGAGGGAGGTGGGCTGCAGCTATATATATACATTTTTATATATGGATGTGCGTGTGTGTATCCAGGAGAGGGAGGAGAAGGCTCATCCCCCAAGGAGCGTGGGGGCACGCAGAGCCCTGTGCCCACAGCCGAGAGCGCGGTCCCGGCGGAGCAGGCGCTGTCCCCGCCGTGTCCCCGCCGTGTCCCCGCCGTGCCGGGGCCCGGGGCCGGTGCCGGTGCCCGCCGCGCGGTGTCACTGCCGGCCCGGCAGCGCGGGGCTAAGGGATGGAGCCCTGAGAGCCGCCTGAGCCCCTTCCCTCCCGCCCTGCATCCCGCAAATACCGCGGGAGATCCGGGAGAGCTCTCGGGAAGGGGCGCCCCGGAGGACTGAGCACGGCCGGGAGCGGGGCCGGGAGCGGGGCCGGGAGCGCGACCCGGAGCCGGGAGCAGGACCGGGAGCAGCCCCGGTCCCGCCGGGCGCTGGCAGCAGGAGCCAGCGAGGCGCAGCCCAGGAGGGAGCAGCCAGGAGTGACGAACCCGATGCCGGGGCACAGCCGGGCCATGTGCCAGTGGTTGCGCTGTGATTTATTAGCGGCGTTATTGATTTTCACCTCTGTCTGGACGCCGGCTTTGGAGCAGCTCCCAGCTGGCCGCCCTCCATGTGCCGCCGCCCCGCCTGCCCGCCGCGCCTTTCCCGGGCGGGAGGCGCTGCAAAGCTCGGGCCTCCCTCTGCTCCGGGCAAAACACATCTGGCATCCTCGGGTTGCTCGCTGGTGATTATTGACACCGGGCATCGCAACTTTTCTGGTTACAGGTGGGACTTCTGCACTGCTAGGAAGGTCTCCAGGGCGTTTAGTGCTATTTTTGGCATATGCTGGATCCTCTTCTTTGGGTAGGGAGAGGCTGATTTCTGCTATCCCCAGGCTGAACACACTTTCCCCTCCATTTTACTTGGAAAAAGTGTTCTGCCGGCTGTAGATTTGGTGTTCAGGAATCTAGCCACAGGGAGAAGGGAGGTATCTCAATGCCCAGCAATCTCTGTGAGTGTGGGATTAACCCACTCACTGAAAAGTGCCAATTCCTCCTTCTTGCCAGAAGCCTGCAGAGCAGGGTTGTTGCAGATGAGTGTTTCTTCCTAACAAACAGACATATCTGAGCCACTAACCTTGCTCTCACAATGCACAAAGGGCAGCATTTAACCATGTTACATTTTCAAGCAATCTTAACTTTATTATCCTTTTGAGCAGATTTTAATAGCTTTCTCTGCTTCCTCTGGCTTTGAATTTGCTTTGATAATTAAAGAACCTAAATTTTTGTATGTTTCTTTATGACGCCTGAAATTTACTACAGAAATCCATTTTCTCCTCCAGTTTGAACAAGTTACCAGGTCTAATATGAGATGACAGGCAAGAATTTTGCACAGCAGGTTATACACCAAACAACAGTGTCTCTGCAGGCACCTGCCCTCCGAGACAACTCACTCAGGGTAGTTTTGGAAGAAAAAGCCCCTTATTCCCTAGGTATACTTAATCTCCAGCATCCCTGTGCTGTTTGTATGCCTGTGCACAATTGTTCTGGCATGTGCTTGAAGCACTTTGTGAGTACCAACACCCAGAGGGGCTGGGGATGGTGGGCACTCAACCTGCTCCTGCTGTTTTTGTTGGGTGGTCGTGTGGCCAGGGAGCAAAACACACAAGGAGCCAACCTCTTTCCTTCCTTAAGCTTCCTACACTGTTAATTGTTTTTTACCTTTCATTGGGTATTCTTCAGTTTACAGGGCTCCCCCCCAGCAGATACAGGTGTCTCAGTGTGAGTGGTATGAGCTGCAGTGGTGCAGTCTGCTATCATTGCTTCTGTGCAAGGTCCCGTAGTTTTTTGTTCTCCCTGGGTGCCTTCACAGACTTACAGAATTCTGTGACAGTCTTGCTTTTAGATTAAAAAAAAAATTAATTCTGGCACTCATCTTCCTAGAAAGAAGCCTCACAACAGAATTGGAGCACACCCAAGAGGCTCAAAATCAGAAGAGAAATTAAAATATCCTGAACTTGATTTTATGTTAAAGCTGGCAATTTTGAAAGCACATTTTAAGTACAAGGACAGGGAATTAGTGGATTTTGATACATTTCTTGATTTTGGTGTTGGAAATAACTGTCCCAGTGCAGGTGGAAATATTTGCTTCCACCACGTGTCTAATGCAGAGCTGGTCTGTGCATAATGGTGGGAGCTGAGAGTTGTTAGAATCATTCTAATCTGAATCAGTTTTAGAGACTTCTAGGCCCAGAGGTGCAAGCTGGCACTGTCCTGGTTGTGCCCTGTGCCACCAAACCATCTCAAGCAAAGTTCCCTTCCCAAAGGTGGGTATTAACAAGCACCACTTCTTTTGGTTCTTTCCAGTGCCTCTCTTGTCTCCCTCCTCTTCACCAGCTGTCAGTTTGCTAGGTGGCCTCTGAATGTGGCAGGTGGATGTGATTTCCTTTCCTGACCATTGTAGCAACTCACACCAGATCCTGCTGACCACTCTTATGCTCTTATGGATGGAGCAAAATTTGGTGGTGCTGGATAGAGTCCTGTGGAGTGACAATGGTTCTGGGGGGGTTGAAGGTTTTCCTCCCAAAGCACAGCCTGAGGCCAGTGCCAGAGCCCCAGCACACAGGAGACTTTGTGTGGTGTCTGTCACCAGCTTGGGCTGGAGAAGGGCTGCCCCAAGCATGATCTCCACCTGATCTCATGGAGAAGGCTGAGCTGGGCAGGAAGACACTTTCTGGAGATGAGCACCTGGCAGAGATCCTCCTGCCTGGAGGGAGGCTGTGAGAAATTAGTGAGCAGTAGGTTTCTGTAGTATGAAGGAATAATGCGGCATCTGGACAACAAATAAGCTATGCAGTTATTTTAGCTGCCCTAGTGCCTGCAGTCCTGCATGCTTGAGGTATGTAGGAGATGAACCAATTTCTGCACTCCCACAGACAAATTAAATGATGCTGTGTACAATAAATATTGTATAACAAGTTTATTAAAGGCTGGAGAAGGCTTGGGCTGCTATGAGCAAAGATGTGGGCAGAGATGTGGATTGATTTGAATGCACCTACATGATAGTTTTGTGTATAGGGGTATTTAAAACCACCTTTACAATTGACAAAGTGGCTTTAAGTTGTAAAAAGAAGTCAGACTGGATAGTAGGGAGCAATGTTTCCCTTGAGGACAGGTGAGCCCTGGAGCAGGTTGTCCAGAGAAGCTACTTGCTGCATTCTCAGAACTTCTCAACACTCAGATGAATAAAGCACTGAGCAACCTGGTGTGGCCCCATTGCTGACCCTGATGTGAGCAGGAGGGTGTGCTGAGATCTCCTGAGGTGCTTCCAGGCCTGAATTATTGCTGCTGGTGTCTCCATTCCTGGGAGGATTGGGCTGTGCCACGCAGCCATGGCTCGATTAGTCCATGTGCGCACACCCACGCACGGCTCAGCTCAGCCCTTCCCTCCCTCCCTCCCTCCCTGAGCAGCTGCTCTGTCCTGGTGGCTGATGTCATCCCATTTGCTTACTTAAGAGAGGCATCATTAGTGAGTAAGTAATTTATGTAATGCTGCTGCTAGCACAAGGGAAGGTAGAGCCGGGTTAAGCAGGCCCAGGGCAATGAGGGCACACTCTGCATGGTGGGCCATGGAGGAAATTGCTGGAGATCAGAGGATTGAGGAGGGCTGGGTTTGTTTCCTATTCACCACACCCTTGGAGGCAAAGCAGCAGTGGGACAGGGATTTTAGTCTGTTGCCATAAGGGAGCTCAGTAAATGCCTGTTCCCTGTCAGTGCCCTTTACCCAAAATGACCTGCTTTTGGTGATCAAATGCAGGCTCAGCTTATTGAAAAAAAACAACTTACAAACATCAGCCACTGTTGTAAGTCACCTTTTCTCTTTGTCTGTGTGGATTTCTGTGTCAGTTTTGCCTTATGAGACTGGACCAAACCCCAGAGCTACCGAGGCACCACAGCGTGGGGGGATACATCAACCTCACAGCATCAGGAGAAGCTGCTCTGCAGACTTGAGGAAAAACTTTGAAGGCAAAACTCAGGAAAAGAAGGAAAGAACTTATTGGAGGTTATTTGGGAAGTAGAGACACCCTGGTGGTTTCTTCTCCCCCACTTGAGTGCTATTATGGCTTACACTCCAGTGGCAGAGGAGGAGTAGTAGTAGTAGTGCTCTTTTGGGGCAGAAATGGTGCACAAGTGTTTGCCACTGGGGAGGTATCTCACACCAAACAGAAAAAATGATGAAGGAAGTACAGCAGCTAGAGAGGGCTGGCCAGGGCACAGTTACCCTGTCTCCTGACTGTACCATAAAGCTTACCTCTGGAGATGTGAGTCACTCTGGATTCTCAGGAACTCTGAGGGAATTTTGAGTGTAGACAGCTTAAACCCATCATAGCTCGGGTCAGAGTCTGACCCTTCCCACCTCATGTATTTAAGCAGATGCTGTTCCTGCCCAGCTTAGCCTACACAACACTTGTTTGCTCGTGTTACTATTAAAGGTCTGGTTTGGATTAGCACACGGGACTGAGTGACCAGCAAGGAAAAGAAGTGCAAACACAAAGATGTGCAAAATTCAAAATGCAAACACAAGCGCTTTGGTAGTCAGGTAATAATCATTGCTCATAGGCTCACTAATAAGGATTTTGCTGCTGTGAAAGAATAAATGTTGTCAAACAACATCCTAAAAATTACATTCTCTGTAAGAAGGGAGATCAAACCTTTGGAGGAGAGAAGAACAAAGTGTGAGCCAGTTGCAGCCATGGAACGCCCCCAGAGCCAGCTGCCAGTCGGGGAGCAGTG